>NW_021635083.1:0-345169 GCF_004799145.2 Neltuma alba | reverse complement strand
TTTCTCTCCATGAAAAATCCTCTTTTAATATAAGAATGTGATCTGGAAACTTTCAGAATTTTTCTCCGGCTCTAGATATTTATTTTGAATTTTTCCCGATTAGGCCTTTATTAGTAAAACTGTGGAAAATAAATTCTTTAAAATTAATTCCTGTCTTTTCAAGGCTTGCAACCCATTTTATAAATTCAATCCCATATTTAGATAATTTATCCATCTTTTTTCAAATTTATTGAGGCCTCTAGCTATTTATATTTAGACTGAATAACTATTTTCTCCAATGTTCACTATTTCCCCAAAAAACTTTATTTTTGGAAAATTCCGTAATAAGCTATTTCTATACTATTTTCACCATTTCGGCCTCAATCGAGGTTTCAAAACCTCTAATTCATATTTTACCCTTTTTTTGAGAATTTTTTGAAATTTTTCTCAAAATTTTCTGTTTTACCCTTCCTAAACTGATAGTTCCAAAAATGCCAGCCTAGATCTTATCGGGGTTTCACATCAAAAGTTGTTTCATCTCCCATCTACTTCTTACATTAGCCTTCATCCCCAATTTTTAACTCCTTTTGTCCAGGTGAAAATTTCTCGGGATATGACAATCCCCTCCTCTTTTAAATAAATTTCATCCTCAAAATTTAGAAACATACCTTATGTGAACAATTTGGGTATTAGGCTTTTATATTGTATTCCTTCTCCCATGTAGCCTCTTCCTAAGTTATATCCCTCTAGATGAATTTGACTATTGGAATAGCCTTATTCCACAACTACTTAATCTGTCGATCTATCCTTTATCGTCTTTACCTGAAATGTGTGAAGTTATCCTGCAGCTTTATGTCTTCATATTTCAAGATGTGAGAGGGATCTGGCTGATACTTTTTCAGCTAAGAGACATGAAAAGACGTCATGAATTTGACTCAAGTTAAGGGGTAGGACCAATCTGTATGCCACCGGGCTAACTCTCGATAAGATTTAGAAGGGTCTAATGAACTTAGGTGTCAATTTACAGGCTTTAATCGATCCTTCCTATATTGGTAGTTAGAGATACTTTCAGAAAAAACATGGTCTCCGACTATGAATTCCAAAAGGCTTTCTTCTTCGGTATAACTCTTCTATCTACTTTGTGCCGTAAGCAGCCTCTGCCAAATCATTTTGATTTATTATGAGGTTTGTTCTAACCAAATCAGGACCAAGCATCTTTCTTTCTGTCTCCATTCTGTCCTAGTCATATATAGGGATCTACACTTCCTCCCTGTATAGTGCTTCATAAGGAGCTATCTGGATATTGGAATGGTAATTATTTGTTATAGGCGAACTGCAACTACTCCAGTGGCAAGTTACTCATCCCAGTTTCCCTAAAGTCTAGGGCACAAGCTTTTAACATATCCTTTTAGCGTCTGAATGGTACGTTCCATCTACCTATCAGTTTGGGGGTGATAAGCCGTACTGAAGCTTAGCTTAGTGACCATGGCTTCCTGTAGCATTCTCCAACATCTAGAGAGGAATCTCGAGTCCCTATAAGATACAATTGTTTTGGGTACTCTATGCAAACTCACAATTTCTCGAATGTAAATCCACGCTAACTTCTTCGGTTGGTACTCTTTCTTAGTGGCTAAGAAATGAGTTGACTTCGTCAGGTAATCCACAATTACCCATATCGCATCATAACCTGACGATGTACGAGGTGTCCCATTATAAAGTTTATGGAAATGCGATCCCATTTCACTCCAGAATACTCAATGGTTGCAGGGGTCCTGACGGCTTCTGATGTTTGGCCTTTACCTTTTGACAAGTGAGGCACCTTGACACATAGTCTGTCACATCTTTCTTCATACGAGCCACCATAATGATTCTTTGAGGTATCGGTATATTTTAGTCATACTTGGATGTATAGTGTATTGGCTCTTGTGTGCCTCTTCTAGAATCTGCCCCTTAATTTCTGCTTTAGAGGGAATATAGATTCTTTCCTTGTGTTTCAGGATCCCCTCCGTAGTTATCTCAAAATCACTCATCTCATTTCTCCGTACTTTAGCTTTCAAAGTGTTGGCCAGTTGTTCTCTTTGTTGGGCCTCTTTTATTTGTTCCTTGGTTTATGCCTCAGCTTTTGCAATTTCGATCTAACCCGCCATTAGCTGTATCTCGCCAGTGAGATCCCAATCTTAGATGCTTTTAATTAGTTCCTGCTCCTTTATCATAACGACGCCACCTGCATCGTCTTCTGGCTTAACACATCATAATGTTTGCTTTTCTTTGACAATATTTAATTTGATAATCATAATCCCTAAGCAATTACATCCATCTCCTTTCCCTATGTCTCATATGAGTTCTCTGATCCTGTAGGTACTTGAGGCTTTTATGGTCACAGTATAGTTCAATAGTTGCCCTATACAGATAGTACCTCCAGATCTTCAAGGCATATACAATCACTGCCAGCTCAAGAACATGTGTGGGATAATTCTCTTCATGAGTATTTAACTATCGTGAGGCATAAGCAACCACTCAATCTTGCTGCATCAGCACACATCCCAATCCCTACTTACTCACATATGTATATACCACTTATGGCAATATAGGATGGGGGATTATCAGTATGGGAGTCGAGGTCATTTTCTGCTTTAACTGTTAGAAGCTAGCCTCACACTTGGCTTCCCAATTGAATGGTTGATTCTTTCGAGTGAGGCTTAGTCAGCGGTAGGGCAATCCTAGAGAAATATCTCGACCTCCCGGTAATACCTGTGAGTCTCAGAAAACCTTCTTACCTCAGTTACTGTCTTGGGCCATTCCCAGTTCAATACGGCTTCTACCTCCTTGGGCCCACGCTACACTTCTTTCGGGTAATTACGTAACCTAAGAACTTTACCTCACTCAACTAGAATTCGTATTTACTCAACTTAGCATACAGTTGTTTTTCTCACAACGTGCTAACACAATCTACAGGTGTTATTCATGTTCTCTGGTATTTGAATACCCAAGATGTCAAGATGTCTTGATGTAATACCACTACAAATTGATCCAAGTATGGCCAGAAGATTTTATTCATGTAATCCATGAATATTGCATGTGTGTTTATCAATCCAAACAATATCACTAGAAATTCGTAATATCTATACATTGTTTGGAAGGAAGTCTTTGGAATATCTTCTACTTAATCCTCAACTGGTAATAACCTGACCTCAAGTCAATCTTTAAGAACACAGTGGCTCCTACAACTGATCTAACAAATCGTCAATTCGTGGTAACAGATACTTATTCCTAATTGTTACTTATTCAATTCTCGGTAGTCTATACACAATCTTAGGCTACTGTCCTTCTTCCTCACGAATAATACCAGCATACCCATGGAGATACACGGCATGTATGAACCTTTTTTCAATAGCTACTTTTCCTTTACTTTGGTTGTTCCAACTCTACCATTCATTTGGAGCCATCGATACAGAGCTTTTGAAATTGGATTAGTTCTAGGGACCAAATCAATGGTGAATTCTATCTTTCTTTTAGGTGGCAACCCGCTAATTTCTATTGGGAATACCTTGGGAAACTCACATACCACCGATATATCTAAAATCCCTTCTTTAGTTTCTACCTTCACCGAGAAGAACACCATGGCAACCCTGTCTTAACCACTTGTGTACCTGAGTCGCCATAATCAAATTTAATTTTGCTTCCACCTAAGGGGTCAACTCTTAGGTAGGAAGGATCAATGTTTTATTTTTACAATCAAGAAGGATATTTTGGGAGGATAACCAGTTCAAGCAAAGGATATCAATATCACAGAAAGGCATGCATATAAGGTCTAACATAGTGTAACAATGGGCATACCGGACAATGCAATTCAAACAAACAATAGAAGTTAAAATTTTTGCTCTGTTGGGAGTAGAAACACACAAATCATATAGCAATATGTTGACAGCAACACCTAAGCAAGTAGCACAATGATATGATATAAACGAGTAGTTGGCACGCAAGTTAAATAATACATCCACAAGGTAACCATTCACAGTAACCATACCTTGGATCATCTCAGGCGACTTATGAGCCTACGCCCAATTGAGGGCGAAAGCCTTGCCCTGAGCCTGAGGTATGGTCGTACTATCGGCACTTTGCGGGTACTCCCTAGCAAAATGTTTAGGCCTTCCATACTTGTAGCACACATTTTGACCTATAGTGCATGACTTATCTCTGTGATTCCGCCACAGTGCTCGCACTCTCGTCCTTGGAAAACATTCTCCGTACCTCCTTGTTGGGCTCCCCATCTTGACCTTTTGTTCCAGTTAAACTTCCTCATTTTCCAGCTGTCACTGAAAGAGGTACCTTCTTGACCTGCTTTCGCCCCTAGCTTCTCAACTCACGGGTTTGCCTTAGCATATTTTGTGTGATTCTGGCTGTTCTCGGTGATATGGCAGGCTTTCACTGCCTTATTAAAGACTTTGAGTTGTTGTGGGGCCATCTTTTCTCTTAACTCGGGCTTTAACCCCTTGATCATTTTCTTTGTGAACCAGTGTTCATCGTTCATATGCTCGAGATTAGTAGAGTATCTGGATAACTTAATGTACCTGTCTAAGTACTCATCAAAGGGTTATTTACTATCTACTTGATGGTGAGGAACTCTACCTCCTTCTCGTCCCTAACAGAGTGAGAAAAATATTTCAAGAAGTATTATTCTTTGAAGACTTCCTAGTTGATGGGGTTGCATTTTCTTGGAGGACTAGTTTGTGTTCCTCCACCATCTGTCTACTTTCTCTTTCAACTTATATATTGCCATTTAAGCTTTCCTCTCAGATGGACACTCTATGATGTTGAAAATTTTCTCTGGCTGAGTTATCCACTCCTCAGCACCTACAAGTCGAATGTTCCCTAAAAGCTGGAGAGTGGTGTTTCCCAAATATAACAATCCACTACTGCAGTGTGTTAGGTTCTGCAGCAAGAGGACGTCTCACAAGAGCTGTGTCCTATGGCTGTTATGGTTATGGTTGCAGAGCGGGTCAGGCTGTCCCAGCTATACCTTGTCCGAGTTATTGTAACGTGCCAGTGTTGCCACTGCTGCTGTAGTGCTTAGCTACTGTACGCGCTGATGCTGTAGCTATAGCACCATCTCTTTCCTGTCTTGTCTGGCTTGAATTACTTGTATCTCAGCCATAGTCCTCTACTGTTTCTCTAATCTATCTATAATCCTTTTTATTGGATCGATAAGGGATCTTGATGATTCTCCCCTCATCCTAGATCCTCATCTTGTTCTTACCATTTCATTGTTTCTTCTTAAGTATAAAAGGAATAGAATTATCATTTTACATAAATGATATTTTATATTACTTTTCTATTCATATATACATAAAGCATGGTCAGCAAAATATTTGTTCATAGCCCATAATAGTCATATCATATCACACAGTAATCTTACTTTATATTACAAAAGCAGAGAAAGGAAACAAAGTAGCCACAAAGAGCTCCAAGTCATCCAGTAACTGATCAAGAGTACGTGACATGGGGGATCTGTAGAGCTGTTAGAGCTGTGCCTGCCAAATCCAGGTAGCGGTCGGTAGTGTATCCATTAATACCCGGCACTAGAGGGTGTCATCTATGTATTGATCCTCCTTAAGTATTTCATTGTGCAGTAACCTCAAGTAAAAGAAATAATCTCGATAGATGGCGGCATATTGATTCTGGTTCTAGTCAATATGCCTTCCCAGCTCCACGAATTCTCGAAAAATGTCATTGTAGTCTCTAAATTCTTTCTTTACCAATAGAGATCTTTTCTTGATTGGCAGGTCTTTAACCTTAATCTGCTCCAGTCTCACAGTCCTAATAGGCACTGCCCTAATCATATTGGGACCCTCCTCGTCTGGATTTGGTCTAGGCCTTGTGACACTTTGTGCCCCACCATCTTCAAGCTTTATGATGTCATTAGAGTCCTCCTCAGAGTAGATATCCTCTATTTCACTAAAAGGTTGGTAGTACCCTGGTGGTGGAGAAGGATCATCAGGGTCTGAAATATATGGGTGGTACCACTCCGGGTATTGCTCCCCTATGATCCTCTGGTTTACTGTCTCCCCAGAATTGCTTTTTCACAGTAGGCCATTTCCTTTCCTACCCTTAACTCAATCTATAATGCACAATCCAACCAAAGCAATCCAATTCACAAACAATAAATAACAACCAATATAAAACATTCAACCACATTTCACAGTACGTATCAATCAATATAGTACAACTATATAGAGTCAGAACTTGGCTTTGATACCAAAAACTGTCACACCTCCTTTAATACCACATTATATATCAATAGGAACCATTTATGATCATTATAAAAGCCTTAATTACAAGAAAATTCTCAAAAATCTAAAATTTTTCAAATTTTCAGTTCAAGTTTGACCTGGTATCTCTAGGTCATGACTTGAAGCCATAGAACCATTTTTACTTCCAGGTCGTGGCCTTCAAACTCCCAGGTTGCGACCTGGGATCACAGAAAGTTTTCGTATACTGTTCACTATTTACTAAATTCCTTTGACTTTCAAAAATCATAACTAATTGTAGAAAAATTAAAACAAGGTGGTTCCAATTTCTATTTGAAGCTTGTCATGCATGCTATGACACGTCCTTCCTTTAACCCTTCAAAGTACGCATTAGTAAGCGTTATGGTTCAAGCGGATCACGACACAAGCCGTGGATTTAAAATTTCAACATAATTACTTGGGTTACTATTAACTGTTCAAATTTCAGATTACAGGCCCAAATTCAAAAATTCATAACTAATTCCATAAAAATTGTATTGAGGTGTTCTAAAATTTATTGAAAGCACGTTCAATGATCTTTGAGGAAAAATATCAAACTGGACTTTTTTTGGGTCACTTCGTACAGTTATTTAATAAAGATTACTGTTCATTTGGTAAAATCTGAAACTTCCAGATTCTATGCCTCAACTTTAGAAATTTGTATCTCCTTATGTACACATCCAATTGAGGTGATCTACCTCTCATTTTAAATCTTGGACGTGTACTATAAGTATGCCAAATCTCGTGGTTTAAATCATTCATTTGATAGGTCAAACTGGAGTTACAAACTCATTGCCCCAGGACCTACGTTTTATCCCTTAACCACTCTTTACTTTAACTCTTTTTATTTCTTTGGCATGCAAAACTTGAGCTTACTCTTTCACATTCATTCTCATACATTTTCATTCATACCATAGACATTTTAAACACATAAATTGCATCATGGGCATCCATAAACATAATTTACTAAATCAAAGAATTATACATTCATCAATAATCTCATTCATTAACATGAATAATTCTCTACTTTCTTCTCCTTCCTTCTCATGCCATTATTGCCCCCCCTTGAATGACCTAAATGGTTGGTTGGGGAGGGGTGAGATTCAAGAGAATCTTAGCAACAAACATTACCACATACATGCACAAGATGGATGCTAGTGTATGGTATGTAGTTTTCTACAAACTTAAGTTAACTAGTGACATGTCATCATGCTTTATGCTTGGTATAAAAATGCATGGCCATGGAAACATGTTAAAAACAGTATTTCCAGTAACAATCATCATGTCACAACATCATACAAACATCAGCAAAACAAACCAACACATAAGCATATCACATCAAGCACATAAATGGTAAGTTCACTACCTTGTAATTCAAGCTTTCCTCTTACTTTTCTTTGACTCCCTTGACTTTCCAACCATAACAGCTTTAGGTCAACATCAATAAACATCTCCTTGGATGTTCTAAGGTCATAGACATAACCATATTGATCATATAATCCATTAGGACCAAGAGATTACATAATGTTCAAGCTAGCTTTCCTGAACCTCAACCCTTCCTCTTGGTTTTAGGGCTTTCTTTCTAGCTTTTCTAACATAAATCTCATCATTTCTCATCCTTAAGGTCTATTTCTTGTCAATTAGGACCACTTTAGATGGCCTTAGATTCAAGAAGATCATATCTGAAAATTTTGCTTCACGAGTACTATTCACACAGAAATTCTAGAATTTTTGCTCAACTTTAAAATTTCATAATTAATTTTAGAAAAATTAAAACTAAGTGGTTCTAAGTCCTACTAAAATTTATTTAAGTTCTATTTAAAGAAAAAATAGTTTAGGAACCAATTCTATCCTAAACAATACCAGAATTTTACGGAATTCACCACTGTTCCATTGGTTAAAAACTGTTTCCAGATTTTAAACCCTAACTTTGAAAAATCACCATGGATCGTATACATATCTAAATGAAGTGTTCTACCTATTGATTTAAAGCTTATAGAGTGTACTTTAATCATACCAAATTTAAAAATCAGATACAAATAGTAACTTATTTGAAATAGGCATCAAGACAGATGCTATAATCATCACCTACCTTGATCTTGAAGCTTGAATCTTGTTCCTTCTTCTTGGCCTTCACCCCCACTTTTCTCTCTCTAATTTTTGGCAGAGTTTCCCCTCTACAAATGGCTTCCAAAATGCTCTTCTAAGGTGGGGTATTTATAGCCAAAATTATGACAAGGGTTGCTAATTTTGCCCTTGATAAATGTGACAATTCCAAAACCACTTGTCCAAATTTCAAGTCATCTACCACAAGAACTTGCCAAGTGTCCTTATGACATCATACCCTTGACATCATCAAGCTCCTTTCTTGCCTCATCATGTCATGTGGCAAAATCTCATGAAAAGAAAGAGAGAAGATTGGATCTTGATCCTTAGATTAAACTTAGTCTCCAAGTTTCTTCCAATTTACTTGGCTCACGTTTGTCTGACTTTCTTGATGGCCTTTGAAGCTCAGAAAATTCTTTTTTTGCCTCATAAATTTCTCACGCCATAGCACTTTCTTTAAGCCTTGCATAAAAATCATTTACTAAAATACCCTTTTTAACAGTATAATTAGCCTTTTATTTTATTAAAGCCATTCCACTGGCCTTCTGGTTGTGGGACCAATTTTATAAATTAGTACAACCTTTCAATCATTTAACCTCATTTTTGTGTATATTTTTTAGGTCTCTTGCTATTTTAAATAATTACATCAAACATTGTACTTTTTACTGGTTATAACCTTATAAATTCCATTTAAGCTATCTCAAGTGTATTTTGTCATTTCTCTTCACAAAAGAGTCTTAGAATATTATTTTTCATTTTCTGAGATTTTCTTAGAATTTTCTGTGTACTTTCCATTTTTACCCCTAATGGCCGTAACTTTCTTAATTTACAGTTTTGCCCCTGTTTGGGCTCAATCTCATAAAACCATCTTTTTAGGCTTCTAACTTAACCTTTGGCCTGTATCTAGCCTCTTTTCTCTTTCTGAGCCTTTGAGACTTTAATGGAGCCTCTAACTTTGATTACACTTTAGCCCCTAAAACTTTCACTTTGCAGTTTAGTCCATGAAACTTCTTTAACTTCCTTTCTCATCTTTAGGACCTATGCTAAAAAGGGGTCAAGTAGTCTATCCAATTCAGGCAACTATTGGTACTTTTAGGCCCAAAAGTTAGGATGTTACAATTCTCCCCCTCTCAAAAGAATTTTCGTCCTCAAAATTCCGGGTCAAACCTCTATTCTTACCCCTTAATAAGAGGTTAACTGAGGTGAATATCCCCACTTATACTTAACTTTGTCCTCTTCAACTTTTCATTATACTTTGTTATCGAGTTTCAACCTTGGAATTTATACTTACATGACTTGTCATTCTATACTTTTCTGTCATTTACGTGAGCATGTCCTTTACTTTTGAGCATTTTGTCACCATTGTTCACCTTCCTCCTATACTAAAGGCTCATTCTTTCATAATAATGCCATGATAGTGTAATTGTCTTCATGGTATTTTCCTTTACCATGGTATTTCAGGTTCTTTTAATACTACCTTTATCTATTCTTTTTAGTATACCCTGCCATTCCTCTTTACTTTAAGGCACATCTCCTTTTTTTCTTCATTGAATAGAACAGAATTGAGCTTAGTCTAATTAACAATAAAGGTGTTTGGAACAAGTCAAGGGTACTACTCTCTCTGTATTAGTCTACCACTGAGGGAGATTTCTGTCACATCCCAAATTTTTGGCTTAGATAAAATAGCCTAAAGAAGGTAGGCTACTAAGCCCCTTGAGCAGAAGTCCCAAAGATGTGAAAGGAAGCTAGAATGAGAATAGGGACTAAATAGCAAAGTAAAAGTTTTCAGGGGCTTAAGTTTAATTAAAGCTAGAGACTCCAGTAAAGTTTCAAGAGCCCAGAAAGAGAAAATATGCTAGAAACAGGCCAAGGGTTAAGTTAGAAACCTCAAAGAGATAGTTTTATGAAGTTAAGTCCAAGTAGGGACTAAACTGTAAATTCAGAAAGTTATGGCTTGCAGGGGTAAAAATGGAAAGTATACAGGAAATTCTAGGAAAAATCCTTGAAAATAGGGAATAATATTCTATGACTCTTTTGTGAAGAGAAATGACAAAAATACTCTTGAGGCAGCTTAAATGGAATTTATAAGGTTGTGGCTGGTAAAAAGTACAACATTTGAGGTAATTATTTCAAATAGCAAGAGATCTAAAAAATGTACACAAAAATGAAGTTAAATGGTTGAAAGGTTGTAATAATTCATAAAATTAGTCCTGCAACTAAAAAGTTAGTGGAATGGCTTTAATAAATTAAAAAGCCAATTATGTCAATAAAAAGGATATTTTAGTAAATGATTTTTATGCAAGGCCTAAAGGAAGTGTTATGGCCTGAGAAAATTTATAGATATTCTCTAGAATAAAAGAGAATTTATGGAGTAGACAGAAGAATTTTTTGAGCTCCAGAAGGCTGTTAAGAAAGCCGGAGAAATGTGGGCTAAGTAAATTAAGAGGAAACTTAAGGATCAAGTTTTAATCCAATGGCTAGATTCAATCTCCTTCTCCTCCACCAAAATTTGTGACACTTGGCACCTTCTAGAAGGATGATGTAAAGATCATGCAAGAAGGTGATGCAATGATAATGCAAAAATCTAGTTGAACTTTCAAGTTTGCTCTTACTCTTTCTATTAGCCACCAAGGGCATATTGTCTTTTCAAGCCAAAATTTTGGCTATAAATAGACACTTCCTCCACCTCCATTTCGGCCAACATAGAATACTAGGGGAAACTCTTAAAATTTTATTTCATGAAGCATAATCAAGAGGATGACACCTACCTTTGATCAACCAAGCTTGGATCTAAGGTTAGTAGGTTGTTCTATGTTGTTTCTTGCTTTGTTTCCTTGAGTTGGATGGTTGAAAAATCTGTTCTTCCCTCTTTAATGTTGCTGGCCGAAATGTACAAGGTTAGGGGATGGAATTTTTGATGTTATATCTTGTTAAAACATAATGGTTCAAGGTTGTTTCAAGTGGTTTTGAGTTGTTGTTTAAAAGATTTCATGGTTGGTTCTTAAAGGGTGCTATTCAGCCAAGCTAAGATCTATATGCTAGGATGAGATTTTAATAGTTTTGATGCTTCCATTTTGTTTAAAATGAAAAATAGTGTAGGGTAAACCTAAAGATCAAGTATTGGAAGCATTAGAAATAAAGTTGGAATTTTTGGAGTTATGAACCCCCTATCTGGCCAAACTGATTTTTGGGGAAGGAGTTGGACTTTCAAGAATCCAAGCTCATATTTGGATTTCTTGGGTGAAATTTTATAGGATTGGCCTAAGGGAACAATTTTTACAAAGCTAGAATATTAATCCAAAAATTTAGAGAAAATGTTGAGTTCAAGAGAGCTAGTCTTGAACTTTATGTAATCTAGTAGTCTTAACGGATTGTATGACCATTATAGTTATGTTTAGACCTTGGAACATCAAGAGGATGTTTGATGATGTTGACTAAGGTTCATATGGTTGGGAAATTAAAGGAAAAGCAAAAGGAAAGCTTGAAGTTCAAGGTAGTGAACTTACCTATTGTCATTGCTTGATGTTGTATGCTTGTATGTTGTTGTATACATGTTATTTGAATGTTATTGTGACATGTTTTGGCTGCTGTAATTGCTATTCATGATGAGTAGATTATATCTCCATGGCCATGCATCAAGAAGTTAGCTTTGAGCATGCTAATATGTCACTAATTAACAAGAGAATAAACAAGTTGCGTGTAGTGCATTAGCATCCGTCTAGCATAATTAATATGGTATTGTTTGCTATTGAGATTCTCCCAAATCTCACTCCTTCCTAACCAACCATTTAGGTCAATCAATGATGGGCAATAATGGCATGAGAAGCAAGAAGAAGAGAGTAGAGAATTATTGATGTTAATGAGTGAGGTTAATGTTCAATGTATAATTCTCCTATGCTGTAAATTATGTTATGAATGTCGATGATGTAATGTATCTGTTTAGAATGACTATGGCATGAATGGAAATGTATGAGAATGAATGGGAAAGAGTAAGCCCAAGTTTTACAGGCCAAAGAAATAAAAAGAATTAAAACAAAAGTTTGTTAAGGGATAAAACGTAGGTTTTAAAGCAATTATATTTGAGCTTCAGTTTAACCTAACAAACGGACAAATGAAGCCACAAAATTTGACAAGCTTATAGTACACATCCCAAGCTTTAAAATGAGAGGTAGATCACCTCAATTGGATGTGTACACAAGGAGATATGGATTTCCAAAGTTGAGGCATAGAATTTGGAAGTTCCGGATTCTACCAAATGAACAGTAATATTTGTTGATTAAACTGTACAAATTGGCCAAAGATAAGTCCAATTGGACATTTTTCCTTAAAGAGAATTGAAAGAGATTTCTGTGTAATTTTAGAACACCTCCATATAATTTTTCTAGAATTAGTTATGATTTTTCAAAGTTGGACCTGAAATCTGAAAATGTGCAGTGAACAGTAATTCTACATAAATTAGCGTCCAATTATGTTTTTTTTTAGTTTAAGGCCATCCAAAGTGGTCGGAAATGGGTCTAAATGGACTCTAAAGTATTATATAAGTAAGGTATGATAATTTCTATATCTTAAACTCATCCTTGGTCATCGTCTTCCCAAAGAGGTAATGTACTCTTACTCTTATGACTCAATCAGTTTCTTTTAGGCTTGGTCTACCATGACCTCGAGAGCTACTGTGCTCTACTATAAGCCTCTTCAAGATCCATTGTGACCTTAGAAGTTTCCTCTACTTGAGCCATATTCCCATCCCTGGGAGACTTTAGATCACAAGACTAAGTAATAAAATAAGCCACCTCCTCTCAGCTGGTAACTTGACTGATTATTCTCCAAGACTGATCACAGATATCAGTATAGTCTTCTTAGGCCTTACTCAATCCTTTTCATCAATTTCCTGGAATTCTTAGCCTTTCTATATTTCTTTAGCCCTTAGTTTTAGCTTCCTTAGGCTACTTTTCTTTTCTTGTGCCTTTCGAATCCTTAGGCACTGGCTCATCTCCAGAGCCCATTAACTTACCATTGCATCAATGCCAGCCTCCCTCGTCTTAGGACTCTGCGATCCTTGCTGTCTCTTAACAATTCAGACAGCATTGGGAGAAGACTTATATCATCATATTCTCATTATCCTTCTATATCCCTGTAGTACCCTGTTAAGCTCGAGAAGTATCTATTTGCATATTATGCTTCTGTTTCCTTAACCAATTTCACTCTCTCTGGGTAAGGTTCTTCCCTTGCCTTGTCTTGGCTGCTTTTACATTCTTGTGGGAGGACAGATTGCTCTTACTAGAGCATCGTCAACTCAACCACTTACTTTCCCTTTCGTTCCTTCAGAGGATAGCTTACTCTTACTATAGAAGCGTCACTCTGGTCTAGAGAACCACTTCCCGATCTTGGAGAGGTACTTTATGGTCAAGACTTTCCTTGTATGCAATCTCTGTCAAGGTACATTCCTCGAATACCATATCTCTATCGAAGGGGGCTTCTCCACTAAATTACTCAATCGTATAAGCAGTGGCATCTATTTATAGGAATCTCATCTATTAGATTCCTTAATGGCTTGAGTGCTATGGTTGCACGCTCTTGGATGCCTTAGGGACATAAAAGAGTACTGTTTAGTCCCTAACATTATCATGTATCTAAGCATCATCGAGCTCTAGGCTTATCTTTCTCTATGTATTAGTTCCCAATGCAACCATCCACTATCATGTTCTTATTTATTTCCTTTCCTCTCTATCCTCAAGAGGGATCTTGTCTGACTTTACTCTTTCTAGCTTTCTTTATCTCTTGACCAATTATTCTTATGGTCAGGTATTGATCAACCATACCCTCATCACATCACACAGCCAACATTTAATCACCTTGCTGTGCAGTATCTAGGTCAGGCACCTAGGTTATCATTGACCCTTTATTCATTATCATCTAATCTCTGTCCCTTTTGGGTCACTATCCCTTAAGGATTTCCACCTCTATTCAGGGATTTGAACAAACCTCAAACATCTCATCCTGTTACCTTGCCTCTATCGAGATCACATCGATTACTTAAGGTATAGGTTGATATTTAGTTCCCTTGCTAGGGCATTGACTGGCTTACTGTACCCTTAACCATTCATTTCTATGGTCATATACTAATCATAAAGTGACCATATTATATAGTAGGCATTGATAATTAAAACATCTTTGCTGTGTGGTATTCCAGTTAGGCACCTTTAATCAATCGCCCGAGGCTTAGATTGTCATCCTGCTTTCCTATTAGGGTCTAGACTCCTACCCCTTCCTGGCTTACCATACTCTCAGCCATTACCCTCTAGGGATGTCTTTCAACTTTGACTTATTCCCTGATCAAGCTCTCTCAGCCCAACCATTCCTTTCCTGAGGGGGAGTCTCTTAGCAGCGACTACCTATCTCTTAGGTTACTCTCTGTCATTCCTTACTTCTCTTCTATGTCCATTTCCCTTGGAGAAAACACCTCAATATCTTAACCTTAGTTAGACCAATCCTAGTAACCTGTTACTTTTCTAATTAGGTTTTCTCTCATATTGGGCTTTGCTTGAACCAATACTCTGCTTATACCTTAGTCAGAACCTTTACCAGAACTTCTGTTCTGTTGAAAGACTTACCAGAGTCTTTGCTTTGTTTACATACTTGTCAGAACCTCTGCTCTAATACCAAAATGAAATGTCCTTCCTTTAACCCCTCAGAGTATGCATTAGTAAGCGTTATGGTTTAAGCGGATCATGACACAAGCCCGTGGATTTAAAATTTTAACATAATTACTTGGGTTACTATTCACTGTTCAAATTTCAGATTACAGGCCCAACTTCAAAAATTCATAACTAATTCTATAAAAATTGTATTGAGATGTTCTAAAATTCTAAAAAAGGCTCTTTCAATGATCCTTAAGGAAGCAATATTAGACTGAACTTATCTTTGGCCAATTCATACAGTTTATTTAATAAAAATTACTGTTTATTTGGTAAAATCTGGAACTTCCAGATTCTGTGCCTCAATTTTAGAAATTCGTATCTCCTTGTGTACACGTCCAATTGAGGTGATCTACCTCTCATTTTAAAGCTTGGGATATGTACTATATGTTTGCCAAATATTGTGATTAACTCATTCATTTGATAGGTCAAACTAGAGCTATAAACTCACTATCCTAGGACCTACGTTTTATCCCTTAGCCACTCTTTACTTTAAGTCTTTTTATTTCTTTGGCATGCAAAACTTAAGCTTACTCTTTCCCATTTATTCTCATACATTTTCATTCATGCCATAGACATTTTAACCACATATATTGCATCATGGGCATCCATAAATATAATTTACAAAATCAAAGAATTATACATTGATCAACAATCTCATCTATTAACATGAATAATTCTCCACTTTCTTCTCCTTCCTTCTCATGCCATTATTGCCCACCCTTGAATGACCTAAATGGTTGGTTAGGGAGGGGTGAGATTCAAAAAAATCTCAGTAGCAAACATTACCACATATATGCACAAGATGGATGCTAGTGTATGGTATGTAGTTTTTCATAAACTTAAGTTAACTAGTGACATGCCATCATGCTTTATGCTTGGCATAAAAATGCATGGCCATGGAAACATCTTAAAAATAGTATTTCCAGTAACAATCATCATGTCACAACATCATACAAACATCATCAAAACAAACCAACACATAAACATATCACATCAAGCACATAAAGGGTAAGTTCAATACCTTGTACTTCAAGCTTTCCTTTTACTTTTTCTTTGACTCCCTTGACTTTCCAACCTTAACAGCTTTCAGTCAACATCAATAAACTTCTTCTTGGATGTTCCAAGGTCCTAAACATAACCATATTGATCATACAATCCATTAGGACCAAGAGATTAGATAATGCTCAAGCTCTCTTGAACCTCAACCCTTCCTCTTGGTTTTAGGGCTTTCTTTCTAGCTTTTATAACATAAATCATATCATTTCCTATCCTTAAAGTCTCTTTCTTGTCAATTAGGACCACTTTAGGTGGCCTTAGATTGAAGAGGATCAAATTTGGAAATTTTGCTTCACGGGTACTATTCACACAGAAATTCCAGAATTTTCGCTCAACTTTGAAAATTCATAATTAATTCTAGAAAATGGAAACTGAGTGGTTCCAAATCCTACTAAAAGCTCCTTAAGTTCTCTTTAAGGAAAAATAGTTTCAGGAACCCAATTCTACCCTAAAGAGTACCAGAATTGTATGGAATTCGCCACTCTTCCAGTGGTTAAAACTGTTTTCAGATTTTAAACCATAACTTTGAAAAAACGCCATAAATCGTACACATATCCAAATGAAGCATTCTACCTATGGATTTAAAGCTTATAGAGTGTGCTTTAATCATACAAAATTTTAGGATCAGATACAAATAGTAACTTATTCGAAATAGGCATCAAGACATATGCTATAACCATCACATACCTTGATCTTGAAGCTTGAATCTTGTTCCTTCTTCTTGGCCTTCATCCCTACATTTTTGTCTCTAATTTTTGGCAGAGTTTGCCCTCTACAAATGGCTACCAAAATGCTCTTCCAAGGTGGGGTATTTATAGCCAAAATTATGACAAGGGTTGCCAATTTTGCCCTTAATAGAATGTGACAATTCCAAAGCCACTTGTCCAAGCTTCAAGTCATCTACCACAAGAACTTGCCAAGTGTCCTTATTACATCATACCCTTGACATCATCAAGCTCCTTTCTTGCCTCATCATGCCATGTGGCAAAATCACATGAAAAGAAAGGGAGAAGATTGGATCTTGACCCTTGGATCAAACTTAGTCTCTAAGTTTCCTTCTAATTTACTTGGCTGACGTTTGTCTAACTTTCTTGATAGCCTTCTGGAGCTCAGAAAATTCTTCAATTTGCCTCATAAATGTTCTTTAATTCCAAAGAATATCTATAAATTTTCTCAGGCCATAACACTTCCTTTAAGCCTTGCATAAAAATGATTTACTAAAGTACCCTTTTCAACAGCATAATTGGCCTTTTATTTTATTAAAGCCATTCCACTAGCCTTATGGTTATGGGACCAATTTTATAAATTAGTATAATCTTCCAACCATTTAACATCATTTTTGTGTATATTTTTTAATTCTCTTGCTATTTTAAATAATTACCTCAAATAGTGTACTTCTTACCAGCCATAACCTTATAAATTCCTTTTAAGCTGTCTCAGGTGTATTTTTGTCATTTCTCTTCATAAAAGAGTCTTAGAATATTATTTCCCATTTTTTGGGATTGTCTTGAAATTTTCTGTGTACTTTTCATTTTTACCCTTAATGGCCGTAACTTTCTGAATTTACGGTTTTGCCCCTGTTTGGGCTCAACCTCATAAAACCATCTCTTTGAGGCTTCTAACTTAACCTTTGTCCTATATCTAGCCTCTTTTCTCTTTATGGACCTTTGATACTTTATTGGAGCCTCTAACTTCAATTACACTTTAGCCCTTAAAAACTTTCACTTTGTAGTTTAGCCCCTGAAACTGCTTTAACTCCCTTTCTCGTCTTTGGGACCTCTACTAAAAAGGGGTCTAGTAGCCTATCTAGTTCAGGCAACTTTTAGGACTAAAAGTCAGGATGTTACATGCTATAAGGAAAAATATCCATCGGCATCAAATCCATCCGAATAAGCAACAGAAAATTCAACAAATTACACTGTTTATATGGTAAATTTCATGGTCTTGCAAGAGAAAACCTGTACCTTCATCTCCGGACTCTCTACATGAGTGCTTGTCCATGAAGCCATGAGGGCAAGTATAGATGATGTTATGTGGAAGGTATTCCACTTATCTCTCGAGGGAAAGGCTAAAGAATGGTACATGAACCTGCAGCTCTATGTGGACAATGCTTATCAATCTTGAACTGGTTTGAAGAAAGTATTTTTGGATAAGTATTTCCCCTCCACCAAGATTTTAACTGCCCGTACGGAAATTTTTATAGCTAAGTAAGAGTCATTTGAGTCATTCTTTGAATTTTAGAACTAGTTTCAAGAAATGCTTACCTGGTGCCCTAAGCATCAAATTCTTGAGGAGCACTTGGTATAGTATTTCTATAATAGATTGTTAACATATGATGCCCAAGTCTTGGATGCCGCTTAGAATGGATCCGTGGAGAATATAAAACCACAGGCTGCATAGGAATTAATAAGGACTTTTACTCTTAACTGTCAACATGTAGGCTTAAGGGATCCAAGGGACCACAAAACTGAAAGGGAAAAGGGATCCATTGTTGGTTAAGTTAGCACAAGACATGTCCAAGCTTACAAACACTATTGAAAGTCTCTGCTCCAATGAGCTACAGTCTCGTGCTTTAGTGGCTATAAGTTATGGGGTTTATGACTTTCTGATACACACAACTCAGAATTGTCCCGGGCCAGTTAAAGAAGCAAATGTCATATACTAAGGAAGAGAGGGGCAATATCAGAAGAGGAAACCTTACTCAAATACATACAACCCCGGTTGGAGAGACCATCCAAACTTTAAATAGGGTGGAGGAGCAAATAAGCAAAATCAATTCCAAGGCAATCAATTTCACAATATTAGAGCTTCTTGAAGTAATTTTCCAGATCCCTCAAGAGCAGTGGTGACAACTCCACAAAATGCTATGGTATCTCAACCACCACCAAGAGGAGATGACACTTCTCAACTCTTGAAGAGCATGGCTGCACAAATGACAAACATCGAAGGACGAATGAAGGAGAGTGATAACAAATTCGTCTCCATAACTACCATCTTGCAAGGGATACAAAAGGATAACTCAGATGTGCACAAGAAGTTAGAGGAGCTCACTTTGAAGAACACTAATATCACTAGTCATTTGACCCAATTGTTTAACGCAGTCAATGACATACAAGCCAAAAGTGGAGGAAGCATTAGCTCCAATACAGTGATTAACCTAATGGGCCTCAACGCCATAACCTTAAGAAGTGATAAAAAGGTTCATTTTGAGGGTAAACAGATAGATAGGGCTGAAGTTGAATAAGATTTAGAAAGCCCTCCACTTTCCCCAATGAGGCTTGGCAAATCTAATAGCTCAAAAGAAGAAGAGCTCATGATTAGGGCAAGAGCACAAACTGATCCCGAAGAGAAGTCAACTTAAGCACAAGACCAAGTACCTCAAGAAGCTGTACCAGAAGATGAAAACATTGTAGAGAGCTCAACCTACAGAAAGAGGACAAGGTAGAGACTAGAATGCAAGGAACCTCTAACCCTTCAAGTAAGGAGGTATGTGCTAAAGATCTTCCTTTTCCTAAAGCCTATTTCTTTGGCAAGAAGAAGTTTGATGCTGAGTTTGCTACTGATGCTTACACTTTATTTAACAAAATGGAAATCAATGTGCCCATAATTCAATTCTTGAGAGAAAATCCTAAATATTTTAATTATTGAAGGAACTATGTAATGATAAGCAAAGGTTTAGGCCTCTTGAGAGAATTTAGGTGAGTGCCATGTGCCATCCTTATTCAAAGCTGAACTGCTGGTTAAGTGCCAAGATCCTGCATCTTACACCATCCCCCGTACCATAGGAAAGGTTCACATTAAGGGAGCGTTGATAGATTTAGGAGCTGCTATAAATGTCATGCCTTGGTCGGTCTATTTAGCTTTAGGGATAAATGGTATCAAAGAGACAAGTGTAGTGCTCCAACTAGCAGATCGATCTATTAGGTATCCTAAAGGCATAATAGAGGACATTCTACTTCAAGTCAAGGACTTAGTATTCCCTGTTGATTTCTATGATTTAGACATGTCAAATAAACTTGCAAATGAGAGTACTCTGATTTTGGAAAGACCTTTCCTGAAAACTTTCAAAATCATCATAAGCATGAAATATAGCTATATAACAATGGAAGTAAGAGACCTAGTTTAAATGCCATTGATTTAGCTATTGAGCAAGTTAGGGATGAGCATGAGCTGAATATGCGATAGTTATGACATGAGTTCACCTAAATTGATTGGTTCTTCTATTGCACCATCACATGAATCTTATGAGCTTTACTCGCCTTTGAGTGCATATGATGAATATTTTAATTCTCTCTCTTCTGTTTATTCATTTTCTAGTTCTTGTGGGGATGAGGTGCCA
Organism: Neltuma alba; assembly: GCF_004799145.2. Classification (NCBI taxonomy): domain Eukaryota; kingdom Viridiplantae; phylum Streptophyta; class Magnoliopsida; order Fabales; family Fabaceae; genus Neltuma; species Neltuma alba. Next base: position 324,704 of record NW_021635083.1, on the reverse strand, counting down.
TGTATCAATTCCTTAGAAATTGATAGCATGCTTTCCATTTCTCAAGATTTTTCTTTTCCTTCTAATTTTGATTCAATTTCTGCGTTCACAAATGAAAGGGTCTGTTAGCTAATTATGCAGGTGTTCAAGATGTGATGGGTTATGAGAGTGGAGCAAAATCTGAGGGTATAAGCCTCTGTAACCTGAGGTTGCAACCTGAGGAATCTCAAGTCGCGACTTTAGACTAAGCCTGTCAAGAAGGTGGCCCCTGTGAAGTGAGGTCTTGACCTGGAAATGTGAGATTGTGACCTTCACTACTAGAAAAAAGACTTTTAACGTTGCCAAATAACAACAGTTAATCAAAAACAATGTGGAAAAAAAGGCAGTGACATTTTTATAAATAAGTTGCGTTACTTTGGATTTTCCAGGGCGGTTATTAAGAGAACTGTCATGGAAAGTTTTAAAATAACCCTACCGCAGGTTCATTTTCTCTTATTTTCATAGTTTCATTTCATTGTATCGTGGTGCCCCTCTGTCCCACCACCAAAGAACTTCCATTACCAACCATTCGCTCTACTTTCCCACCACTTAAACTCCTCCATTTAGCTTATGGTGTCTTACCGCTGTCCGCTATTGTTTTAATGCCCCTCTTTTCGTATTTGAATCATCTCTACTCTGTGAGTATCCTCTTCTTTCATTCTTTTCAATTTTTCTTGGTTTCTTAAATGTTTTGACCATAAATATCTATTATATTTCAAATGGGTTTGTTAGTTTTACATTGTGGCTGACTTGTATTATTGATTTTGCATTTTTTATGTGCTTAAGGTGTTGATTGGTGGGCATTTGGTGTGAGAAAACCTCAATTACTTCCTAGATACTGTATTAGAAACACGTTTAAATGTTTGAAGTTGATTAGTTTTGAGGTTTTTTATTTTTATAATTTTTTGATATTTATTTAGAATTTTTGGTAGTTTCTTTTTGTGAATAAATTTGAGAATTTAGTAATAAATAATTTGTTTGGTATTTTGTGAATTTTTTTTTGTTATGAACTTTGATTGATGGTAAAGTTTTGTTTAAAATTTCATTGTAAATAGATATATTTGTGTTCCTATTTTAGATTCAGAAGTTTTAGCTTTAAGAATCTTTATTCATTGAATTAGTTTGAAATTGAATTTTTATTTGTTTTATTTGTTATATTTCTTCAAATTTATCATGTTGAAATATGTTATGAAGAATAGTTTTAATGTTGATTAAAATAATTTTTGTTTAACTATTTCACAAAACGTATATATGTTTGTTTGATTTTTTATTGGGTTTATAACTGATATGCATTTGCTTCTATCCGTTGAAAGGTGAGGAAGACACTATTGATCACCATTGTGTTCGCATCGCTGTTGTCAAAGGGTAAGTGCTGCAAATATGAACCTTTAAATCTATTGATTGAAAGTCCCGTCCTGTTCATCTTGCAATCTGTTTGAAATAGTGTTGACATTGGAGTTGCATTGTGCATTTGAGTTTAACTGACTCAAAGTCCCATCTTGTTCATCATGCAATCTGTTTGAAATAGTGTTGACATTGGAGTTGCATTGTGCATGACTCAAAGTCCCATCTTGTTCATCATGCAATTTGTTTGAAATAGTGTTGACATTGGAGTTGCATTGTGCATTTGAGTTTAACTGACTCAAAGTCCCATCTTGTTCATCATGCAATCTGTGGTCAATGTCTGTGGGTGCTCTATTTTGATTTGTGTTAGTTGAACCCATTGGTGCTTTCTTTTGATGAGTGTTCGTGGGCAGTGTTAAACAAAACCAGAGCATAATCATGTATAATTTGTTTATGTTGCTGTTCATTTCGATGATATGGTCTATGGGTACAATGTTGTTGTTGAACAATAGGTGTGGTTCATGCATTGCTTACATTGTGCTCTATTTATTGTTAAATTAATTTTGATATCATGTTGCCTACTGTTATGTAACGTTTTGTTTCATCTTGTCGTGGTTTAGTTTACTATTTTGCCATGACAAGTTAAATATCGATAGGGACGAAGGGAAAAGTGATAGATATGATAGTGGTAGGGAGGAAGGGAGCGAAACAAACTCAGGGTCTGTGTTCTCAGACTTTGAGAATAGTGAAGAGGAGGAAATTGATGATGATTATTTTTCAGAATATGTAGATGTGAGAGTAAATGATGTGTTAAAAGAAGTTGTAGAGAGTTCAGAATTTTGGAGAGCCGAACCTGATAGAAGAGGACAAAATAATGTTGTTGAGGCAAGGGAGGAAGATATATTGGGCTTGTTATCTGATCATGAGTCAGAGGGAATTGATGATGAAAGTGAAAGATCAAGTGAAGAAGACGATGAAGGAGAAGGCAACGTCAACAGAGTAAGATATAATCTAGTAGAGATGTGCAAAGAGTTTAAATTTGTGTTAGGTATGGAGTTTACTTCCATTGGTCAGTTTAAAGATGTAGTTAGAGAGTATGCCTTACTCCATGGATATGAAATCAAATTTGTGAAGAATGATAAGGTGAGGTGTAGGGTCAAATGTGCACATGTTGAATGCAAGTAGTTAATGTTTGTGAGCCAAGTGAGAGGTGAGTTAACATATCGGTTGAAGACATTACACTCAAAACATACTTGTGGGGTATCCTTAAAAGGGAAGAATGCTAGCTACAAGTGGATTGCAGAAAAGATAGTTCACATCATGAAGAGAAACAAAAACATCAAGTTGGCAGATATAATTGCTTCAGTGAGAGAACACTACATGGTTGATGTTTTTGTGTGGAAGGCCTACATGGCTAGAAAAAAGGCCAAGGCGTTGATTGATGGTGACTATAAGGAGCAATATCATAAATTAAGAGATTATTGTAATGAAGTGAGGAAATGTAACTTAGGAACAACATTTGCATTACTTACTGATCAGCCTTGCGTAAATCATCCTATTTTGAAGAGATTATATGAGTGCATAGGTGCTGTGAAGCGAAGTTTTGTAGCGGGTTGTAGACCGATCATTGAGTTAGATGGGTGTTTCTTAAAGTGTCCATATAGAGGGATATTACTTGTGGCTGTGGGACATGATGCTAATGACCAGTACTTTCCATTAGCATGGGCCATGGTTGAGTCAGAAAGTAGAGACTCATGGACATGGTTTTTGAAAAATCTGTTCGATGACATTGGTAGTATGCAGGAAAGGAGATGGGTATTTATATCAGACCAACAAAAAGTAAGTTAATTTTTTTTGTATTATTTGTATCTTAAATGTATGAAATATTTCTTTACATGAAACTTCGATTGTGATATTTAAATTTTTTGTATCATACAGTTTCTTTAACTTCTTTACCTTTTCTTTGTATCATATAGATTCTGGATTATTTGTATGTTAAATTATTGTGATAGTTAAATTAAGTTTTTTTGTTTAGCTTTTGATGATTTTTATATGGTGGACCAAAAAGTTACAGAATAAACAAAAGCATATTACTTTTTCCACCGAGCATGCTTGGGTCACGGAAGCATAGTATATAAAAAGATATTTTGACCGAGCATGCTTTCAGTCGTTCATCACCCTTTTTTTTTATTTTTCTTTCCCAACACATGGCAAGAGGGGTTCACATTCAGATTCGAATATATTGGGTCATTAAGGTTAGTATCTAGCTGTCACGCACACGTGGTAAAAAGGGTTCACATTCAGATTTAAATTTGTTTGGATCCGGACTAGTTTAGTGTGAAGCTGTTATTTACATAGAAGGTATCGAATATACTTACGGTTTGTGTTGCGCAGGGTCTTGTGCCAACATTTGAAGAATTATTAGAAGGTACGGAACACAGATTCTATGTGTGCCATTTGTATTCCGTGCTGCAAAGGCAACCGTGCAATCTGATTGGAGAGACCGTATGAATGAGTTGAAGGCTGTTTGTAGCGGAGCTCATGATCATTTGATGGCAATCCCTCCAAGTTGTTGGAGCAGGTCTCATTTTGATGCATACAGTAAATGTGATACGATCACAAATAATATCACAGAGTTTTTCAATGGAAGATTACTGGAGGCACGAGAACTTCCAATTATTAGTTTGCTTGATTGGATCTGGACATATCTCATGTATCAGTTTGCAGAAAATCGTGTTAAAGCCGATAAGTACCGTGACAAGGGTGTTGTGTGTCTGCAACCTCGCAAATGATTGGATAAAGAAGTTGCAGAATGTCGAAAATGGGAGGCTAGATATGCAGGAAACAACCGGTATGAAGTTTCATTCAATACTCACAAGTTTAAGGTTGATCTCACCGCCAAAACTTGCAGTTGTTATTGGTGGCAACTAAATGGAATCCCATGCTTGCTGTCTATATTTCATAGTAAATCTGTTTTTTCCCTCTATTGCTTGAATTCTAAGCATTAATTATGCTACAGACATGCAGTTGCTTGTGTTTATGCCAAGAGGGAGGATCCACATGATTATGTGGACAAGTATTTAACATTGCAATCATTTGTTGCGTGTTACTCACCTGTTATTGAGTCAATCAATGGTGAAGCATTGTGGGAGAAATCTGATGGTGAGCCCATTGAACCTCTCGTATATCACAAGCGTCCTGGGAGGCCAAAAAAACAGAAGAAACGATTGGACGAACAACAATCAGCTAAGACAGAACATGAGAAGCTACGATATCACACCTTTTTATGCTCTAATTGTGGAAAACAAGGACACAATCAGCGGGCTTGCAAGCAACCCACCAGACCTAACAAGCTTCCAATCAAGAGAAAGCAATCATCTTCTACTCAAGAGTCAATTGTTGCAACTCCTCCGGGTAGCAGTCAACCTTGACATTAAAAATTGCAATGGGAAGCATATAGAGCAAGTATTGTGCCTTCATGAATGAAGCATGTTTTGGAAGTATTTTGGCTTTATGTAAGAAGCATATTGTCGGACTATTTGTCACTTGTAATTATATATTTTGGATATATTTATGACCTTTAAAATCATAGATGAAGGTGTCTTCCTATCAAAAGGAAACAATCGTATATATTAAGTATATAAGTTATAGATAGATGTGTCTTCCTGTCTTAAGTATATAGTGTTTGCTCTAGTCTTGTGTATAAGATTTTAATCAGTTCTGGCTCCCAGTTATGTAAAATTTCCCTCAAGTTATTCACTAATAAAATGAACAAATATTATTATAGATAACTAATGGTTTAATTAAATTTTTTCAAATAACTAATGGTTTATGTTTAGAATTAGATGAACGAATCTCTACCAAACAAAAAGAATTACACGAAGGAATTTAATATATACATATACATTATACTACTCTTCTTTATACCGTGGGTCAAAGAAGAATGTGAGTGTCATGCGTATCTGCTATGCAAAGTGACCACCCTTCTTTATACCCCCGGTCAACAAAAAAAAAAGAACAAAACTATTCTTTATACTGATTATTACCAACTTTACAGCGAGTTGAATGATCTAAAAGGGAGAGCACTTTTGGGCGTGCCACCAATCCGATGCATGATATCAATAAATGAACTCTCATTATTCTTCCTACCACATTTGAAGTGTCATTTTGCTTTCTGTTAACATAGGAAATGTTGCTACCATAATTCTCTTTAGAATAAATACAGCGAACTGATCAGAGAATATTCAACTCAATGACCAATAACATGTTTTCCAGATCTGGGAATGACCGAATGTGCAAGTTAATTCCAACCACAATTACACAAGCATCCCACTCAATTTCTGCTACATCAGCAATTTACATAACAACGATACATTCACCATAACAACTACAAATATAACACCTTCCAGTCTCTTCATCCTCCTTCTCATATCATCACCATCTTTCTTCATCTTCTTCAACTCCTCTGACATTGGATTCTCAACTGGTGCATCAATCCAATCAAAATAATTGCATGACCATTGCTCCTGAAAGCCAAGTAAATCCAGAGGCCATCAAACAAAAACAACCCACCAAACATCCAATAACTCAATAAAATGTGACAAAAAATTTTATCAGCCACTAACCTTGTAATTTGGGCACTTAAGAAATCTTCTACCATAATTTTGTTTAGTCCATGAAGTGAAAACCACAAGATCATCCCCATATCTGCATTTTTCAGATCCTCCTTTTCCCCATCCTTCTAGCCACAGTCGACGATGACGAGTTCCTGCTTGACCCCATTCCACCTAACTACAGCCTAAGTTGAATCAGATGTTGAAGATGAGATGGAGAGATATGATATTGCAAAAATTGAAAACCCATATCAACAACCTACCAAACACCAATCATCCTTACCTGCGTTTGCCGAATGTTCGTCGCCTTTAGCAGATCTAGGTCACGTTTGTTGACTCTTTGTCGTATTCACAGATCTTTGTTGCCTTCACCTTTACCGAATCTTTGTTTCGTTTCTTCACTCGTGCAGATTCTATCTAAACCCTTTTTCCTTTGTTTTTTCTTCCACCATCGTCCCCTCTGTTTTACCTCTAATTCCCTTTTTTTTTCTTTTTTCGGTCCATCTCTAGCTAACGAGACACCAGGATGCCAGCTCAGCGGTTCATTACTAGGTCATGTGGTCCAACTCAGCACATCACGGTGTTAATTCCATATCAGCAGGATTTAACGGTGCCAAGAAGCCAGGGACCAACGGACATAAACGGGTATAATTTGAGGGACCAATACCACACGTTTTAAATTTCAGGGACTAAAACCAAATTGGGCTTAAATTTGAGGGACCAAAATTTGTATTAACCCTTTTTTTATTTACTATATATACTAATTTTAAAGAAATTACTTAATTTAATTTTTAAAAATAATTATATTTTTTATTTTTATTATAATATATTTAATAAGATAAATAGGGGTTAAGAAAATTTTATTTTTGATTAAAAATTTTGAGTGCATTTTGTTTCTAATTTGGTGTTTGTATATTTAATTATTTATTTTTGGTCCTTTTAAATAATTATAATTTTTAAGACTCTTTATGATAAGTATAACTTTTTCTTGGTCTTTCACTCTAATTTTTCCTTTGTTATATTTAAGGGGAAATTTTGTTGAATTTTTTATTTTTAAAAAAGAGACATTCCTTTTAATTTGTAATTAAGTGTTAATCAATTTTAATTTATTAACCAACATTTAATGATTTTATTATTTCAATATTTGAATTAAAGAATTAGAATTGAGTTTGACAACTATGTTCATTGACTATAGAATAATGGATTGTAGTTGGATGAAAGCTAAGAGAATTAGCAAAGACTATGAGGATGAGGTTGAAAGGTTTCTAGAGTTTGCTCAGAGAAATGCCCCTAGTAAAAAAGATGGATTGTACTATTGTCCTTGTGTCAAATGCTTAAACAATAGTCGATAGAGTGTTTTTGAGATAAGAGAGCATCTTATCTGTGATGGGATAAATTTGAGGCATACAAATTGGATATTGCATGGAGAAATTAGAAAGACTACATTGTCTGCAAAAGTGAAGGTTGTGAATGAAGACTTTAGTGATAGAATTTCAGATATATTTTGTGACATAAGGTCTGAATCCTCTACACAATTCTCTCCTACTCTTGAAACTTTGTGTAGTGATGCAGAGACACCTTTATACCCAGGGTGCCAAGATGATTACACAAGGTTGACAACCATGTTGAAATTGATGAACTTGAAGGCAAGAAATGCTTAGACTGATGCTATTTTCACGGAATTGCTTGGACTGTTGAGTGATATTCTTTTAAAAGGGAATTCACTTCTGAAACAAATGTATGAGGCAACAAAAATTGTGTCCGATGGGTTTGAAATATGAGAAGATACATGTATATCCTAATGACTATATACTATTCAGAAATGAGTATGAAGGGTTGAATAAGTGCCCTAAATATGGGACTTCAAGATACAAAGTTAAGAAAGATGATGGTGATAATGAGATGACCAAAGTTTCTCCTTTGAAGGTTCTATGGTATCTTCCAATAATACCACGATTTAAGCATCTATTTGCTAATACCACATATGTAAAGAACTTGAGATAGCATTTCGATCAGAAAATATGTGATGGAAGGCTTTATCACCTAGCAGATTCTCCTCAATGGAAAACAATAGATCAAAAATTTCCTCAATTCGGTGGCGAGCCAGGAAACCTTCGGCCAGGGCTTTGTACAGACAGAATTAACCCATATGGTAATCTTAGTAGCACACACAATGCTTGGCCGGTGCTCCTCATAATTTACAACTTGCCTCCTTGGTTATGTATGAAAAGAAAGTATATCATGCTATCTTCGATGATCTTGGGGCCAAAACGACCAAAAAATGATATCAATGTGTATTTGGCACCTTTGATTGAGGATCTAAAGAAATTATGGGAGGAAGGTGTTGATGTGTTTAATACATACAGATAAGAGACCTTCAATTTACGTGCCATGATCTTCACCACGATAAATGACTTTCCAGCATATGAAAATTTGTTAGGATACAGTGTTAAGGGGCATAAAGCATGTCCAATATGCGAAGAAGGCACCCACTATATGCAACTTAAACATGACAAAAAGACGGTATACCTTAGTCATAGAAGGTTTCTTAGTCAGTACCACCCTTAACGTAGATTAAAAAAGGCATTTAACAGCTCACAAGAATATGAAATGGCTCTAAGACCATTAAAGCGAGTGGAGGGAATGAATGTGGTCTTCGGTAAAAAGAAGAAGACTGCCAGTGAAAAGGATATATGGAAAAAAAGATCTATCTTTTTTGATCTTCTATATTGGTAAAGTCTTGATGTGAGGCATAATATAGATGTGATGCATGCAGAGAAGAATGTGTACGAGAGCCTTGGTACACTTTTACATATAAGTGAAAAGACTAAGGATGGAATCAATGTAAGATAAGACTTAGTCAAAATTGGAATAAGAAAAGTCCTCCACCCACAAGAAAAAGATGGTAAGAGGGTTTATTTACATCCAGCTGTGCACACATTATCAAAAGAAGAGAAAAGAAGTTTCTGTGGTTTTGTCAATAACATTAAGGCACCACAAGGTTATTCTTCTAATTTGAATAAACTTGTTTCAATGCAAGATTTGAAGATAACAGGAATGAAGTCTCATGATTGTCACGTGTTGATGCAACAATTACTTCCACTTGCTATTCGAGGCGTTATGAAAACTGATGTGAGAAATACTATTACAAGACTTTATATGTTTTTTGGTGCCATTTGCAGCAAAGTTATTGATCATGCTGAGTTGGATGAATTAGAAAATGAAGGTTTGACTATTGGCCCAAGCTAAAGGATATTTCATTTTATGGTCAAAGAGACTTATTGCAAAGTCAGTGGTGAAAAAGGTGGCAGTGAAGAAGGCCACAAAGAGCGCATCATCAACCTGTACTCCTACCTCTTCCTAGTGATGTTGCGCTTCTGTATTCCAGTTTGGAGGTTCTTCATTCTGTAGTGCCAAACATGGATAAGCCTGTTACTTTCAAGATGCCGCTAGGGATTGTGTGTTCAGATATAACATACAACTTCACCATTGATAAGAAGGACCTCGTTCAGTTCCTCAACTTTGAGGAGTTGGATATAGTCTTGATACAGCTTGCTATTTTATAAGTTACAATATCATTTTCTTATTTCATGTTATACTTTATGCATGTCCTAATATTTCTTATTTGAACAACAGGTACTTTACTCAAATCTATCGGAATGGAGGACTTGAAGGAACATATGGTTTTATGTGTCCTTAAAGGGAGCAGAAAGAGCTTAATATGTGGAAGCGAGGTCGATCTACATGATGACCACAATGACTTAGACCAAAAAGCCGATACTTTTTACACTTTATGTGGAAGGGCAAGTATATTATTGTATTTGAGATACACAAGTTGTATGTATAGGATTATAATTAACATGATTTGTATTTTGCAGTTATCATTGGACTCTAATGGTTTATGCCCCTTTTGATAACAAAGTTTACTTATTCGATTCCCTCCGTGGAAGTCCATCCGAAGAAACCAGAGATGTCATCGACACGTTAGTTTATGGTTATATGTTTATTACGTGAAGTTTGTAAAAACATGCTCTAATATCATTTTCTTTTATACCGTTGATAGGGCTTTTCATAGTTTCAATGTTGTGGCGATTAAACAAAATAGACAACCACCAACATAGATCCTCCCAAAAGTATGTTGTTTCGAGCTAAATATATACTTTTATACCTTTTTAGATGAATTAAAGTTAATGTTTATAATCAATATCTAATATTCAATTTTATATTTCATTTTGTTAGTATTGTTGTCAACAAGGGCATGTTAAATGTGGATATTATGTCATCCACTACATGAATGACATCATTGAGATAGGAGTGACTGAGAAATTAGATGAGGTAAAGACAAGTTACATTGCATGACATTCTTCAATTCATTTCACATTTTTGATTAAGTTCACTATGTTATTTTTGATTAATAGGTATTTCAAAATGTCGCACCATATCCCATGGATGACATCAACTTGTTGAGGGACACTTTGTCAACAATATTGCTACAGAATGTTGAAACTTTTAAATAGTTAGGTCATTCCTCAAAAAATTCATTGTTAGATATTTTCTCTTGGTTCCCTTCTATACATGTTCATTATTTCCATTGTACAGACAGAAGTTATTACTTTTCTTTCAAGATGCTGATTCTACTTTGGTCTTGGTTCCCATACGTGTTCCTATACTTTGGTCTTAGGTTCCTATACATGTTCCTTAGTTCTCTTGGTTCTCTATTTTTGCTTTGTGCTTATGTTAAAAGAAATTTTAATGCTTGTTGTATATATTAACTAGCTAGTTGATTATTATATGGTCTTGTTCTACGTATTCTGCACTGCCTATATTTATTTGGAATTATAAACTACAGGGTGGTAAAAAGAAAATCATGCAGACAGTTTTTTTAAAAAATAATTGTTAATGATGATTATTTAAATAATCGCTGTTAAAACATTTTTTTCATGGTGGTTTTGTAAAAAACCACCTTGGAAAATTATATTATAACGGCGGTTATTAATAAAACTACCGTTGAAAGTTAAACTTTCCACAGCGGTTTTATTAATAACCGCCGTGGAAATCAAACTTTCCACGGTGGTTTTTTACATAATTGCCGTCACTACTACAAAGTGAGGAATACTTGACGCTAAATATTTGATGGTTATTACAACAAACCATCAAATATAGTATCTCAGGGAGAAAACTTGATGGTTTAATAGGAACCGTCAAGTTTCATTGGAAATTACTTGATGGTTTTTAAAAAACCGTCAAATATTCTCCAACAATACTTAAAGTATCTTTGAGGTAAACTGGACGGTTTCTCCCTAAACTGCCAAGTTTTATAATACTTGATAGTTTTTGACTAAAACCATCAAATATTATTGTAAGATACTTGACGGTTATTAATAGAAACCGTCAAGTATTATCTTTTAAAACCCCCTTCCCTATTCATTTCGTTCTGCCCAGTTCAAAATTTCTAGCACCCCCTTCTGCTTCGAACTCTCTAAGTTGCCATACCGACCTCATTTTCGGCCCTTCCCTTTTGTTTTTATTGATCGTCCTCCATCATCGTCCCTCTCTGTGTCCTCCTTCATCACTGCGGCGTCCTCCTGCATCGTCGTTGTCACGCATTGTTCTCTAGATTTGACAGCTTCAGGTTGGTCCTCATCACTCGCTCCCCTTATTTCCTTTAATGCTTCCTTCGAAATGATTGTAGTTGAAAGAGGATGATAGGATGATGTTAGGATCGTTCACAATGCGCACACAGAAAATGGGTTTTTTTGTTCGGCCGAATGGGTCTTTCGCATTTTGATCAGTTTTTTGGTTTAGGGTATTTTCAATTTTTGTTTTCACCATAAATTGTTTCGTAAATAATCAAAATTGCTAATGTTTCAATTTTTGTTTCTGTAATTGAAATTGACTAACTGCTGGTTTTCTGCTTAATTAATACTTCATTTGAAGTTAAATAGAAGTCATAAAGCCTGGGGAATGCTGAGTTATAAGCCGTTATGTTGCCAAATTTTTTTCAAATGGAATAGCATATCAGTAGTAGTAGAATATTTTTCAAACTGAAGTGAAAGTGAATTTTTGTTGAATTACTAGTTGCTGTTAACAAGTAGAATTAAAGAGGGATAAATGTGATCAATAGTGCCTTATGTGTTGACTTCCTATTTTTGTTTAATTCTCACAATATCTTTAAGTCACTGATCACATTTTCCTTTAAATGATTCATCTTAGTCGGGGACCATGGGCAAGGAATGGATGTCTGCCAATCATCAAAAGAATATTGGGAGGGGGTAGAAGATTTTATTAAGTTTGCGATTGAGCACGTCGATGATCGTAACAGGATTATTTGCCCCTGTCTTAAGTGTTGCCTTTTGAAGTGGGTTTCGCTATCCGATTGTGAGAGCCACTTAATTATCAATGGAATTGATCAAAGTTACAAGTGTTGGACAAAGCATTGAGAGACAAGAGATGTGAGTAATAGTAGTCAAGGGCATAGTGAAAGCTGTGGATCATCTAATCTTGACATGAGTACATGTGAAGCTAATCATCTTGAGGAGATGACAAATGTGATTGAACGAGAACTTGATGATTGTCCCTGAAATGTTTGACAGATTGAAGTGTGATGCTGAGACACCTCTATATGAAGGTTGTACTGATTTCACAAAATTGTCTGTAGTGTTGAAACTGTATAATTTGAAAGCAAGAAATGGGTGGAGCGACACAAGCGTCATAAAACTGCTGTTGCTTGTTAAACAAATGCTACCAAAAGAAAATGAGCTTCCAAGTAAAATGTATGATGCAAAGCAAGCGGTGCGCTCTGTCGGCCTCAGCTATGAGAAGATATATGCTTGCCCCAACGACTGCATTTTGTTTAGGAAGGAGTATAAGTCACTAACTGAGTGTCCTAAGTGTAATGCATTGTGCTACCAAGAGACTGGGAAGAGCCTAAAGAAGGCATTATGGTATTTTCCCATTTTGCCAAGATTCAGACGTTTGCATAGTAATGTAGAAGATGCGAGAAATTTAAGGTCGCATGCGGATGAAAGGGTTAAAGATGGCATGCTTCGCCATCCTGCTGATTCGCTAGAATGGAAGAAGTTTGACATTGAGTATCCTGAATTCAGGGAATAAGATAGAAATCTACGCCTTACATTAGCCACCAATGAGATGAACCCGTATGGGATGCAAAGCAGCACCCATAGCACATGGCCAGTGATTTTGATTATATATAACCTTCCTCTATGGTTGTGCATGAAATGCAAGTATTCAATGATGTCTATGATAATCTCTGGGCCAAAGCAACCGGGAAATGACATAGATATATATCTAGCCCCATTAATTAAAGACTTGAAAGTATTGTGGGAGAATAGAGTTGGTGTATATGATGCATATAAGGAGGAAACATTCAAGTTGAGAGCTATGTTATTTAGCATAATTAACGACCTTCCTGCGTATGGTAATCTCTCAGGGTATAGCATTAAAGGGCAACTTGGTTGTCCCATTTGTGAGGAGAGCACAGATTCCATAAGGTTGAAGCATGGAATGAAAAATTCATATATGGGACATCATAGATGGTTGCATCGTGATCATCCTTACTGGTGATTCAAAAAATATTTCAATGGGAATTCAAAAGAAGGTAAGGCACCTATACCATTGATTAGGGAGGATGTATTTCAAAAGGTGAAAGATATAGATTGTGAATTTGGAAAACCTTTCGCGAAGCATGTTGGGACAAGTTGGTGGAAGAAGAGGTCTATTTTCTTTATACTGTCGTATTGGATAACCCTGAATGTGAGAAATTTTCTTAATGCTATGCATATTGAGAAAAACGTATGTGAAAGTCTGTTTGGCACATTACTCCATATTCCCAGCAAGACTAAAGATGGCATAAATGCCAGGCTAGACATGGTTGAAATGGAAATAAGGGAGGAATTGGCACCACGGGATAAGGGAATTCATATATTTCTTCATCCCGCAACTCACACGCTTTCTAGAAAAGAGAAAAGTAGTTTTTGTGAGTTTCCTGCTTCAGTAAAAGTGCCAGAAGGTTACTCTTCTAACATTAGTAACCTTGTTTCAATGAAGGATATGAAGTTAAAAGGTTTAAAATCTTATGACTGTCATGTCTTAATGGAAAACTTTATTCCAGTGGCAATACGGGCTATTTTACCTGATAAGGTGCGAGTTACGGTCACAAAGTTATGTTTCTTCTTTAAGTCTCTTTGCAGCAAAGTGATTAATCCTCGTAAATTGCCAAGATTGCAAACTCGAATTATAGTTACGTTATGCGAACTTGAAAATGTATTTTCCTCTGGCCTTTTTAGACATCATGGTCTATTTAACTGTCCACTTAGTTAGAGAGGTCCAACTGTGTGGCCTATTGTATTTAAGATGGATGTACCCAGTTGAGCGTTACATGAAAATATTGAAAGGGTATGTGAAAAATCAAAGTCGGCCAAAGGGTTGTATCATGGAACGATATATTTGTGAAGAGCCACTGAATTTTGTACCCATTACTTAAAAATGCAAGTGATATTGGGGTTCCAATGTCTCGTCATGAGGGAAGACAGATGGAGAAGGGATTATGGGAAAGAAAGTTGTAACTATTTCAAACTAACAGTGGGAGCAGGCACATCTATATGTATTGCACAACTCCGAAGAGATTGAGGACTATGTGGATGTGCATATTGATGAGCTAAAGAGGGATAATCCCAATAAACTTGAAAGTTGGTACACCAAAACATATAATAAACAATTTACAGCAGAGTTTAGAGAGCAGGTGCATGGCAAGTATAATAATGATCCTAATTCTATTTCGAAGAAATTAAAGTTGTTGGTAGATAGACCGAGCAAACATGTGATTTCTTTCACAAGCTATCTTATCAATGGATTCACTTTCTATACTAAATAGCAAGATCGGAGTAAACAGCAAAATAGTGGCATAACTCTTGTAGCTAGTACCATGCATATATCGAGTGCCAAAGATAAAAATCCTATCTATGCATATATGTCATACTTTGGAGTGATTGAGGATATTTGGGAGTTGGATTACATTGAATTCAGAGTTCCGGTATTTGGTTGCAAGTGGGTGGATAATAATAATGCATTGAGGATTGATGACTTAGGATTCATATAATTGAATTTGAATAAGGAAGGATACAAGGAAGAGCCTTTCATTTTGGCTTCTCAGGCTACACAAGTGTTTTATGTCCCTGACCCGGCTACTAAAGGATGGTCTATTGTTTTGTTGACTAATAAAATGAATATTGAAGAGATGAGGTATGAAGATAATGTAGTTGAAGATGATCCATTTCAAGGGACATCACTTGATTCTCATTTAAATGAAGATCAATCCATGTACGTCAGGCACGATCACAATGACAAAATATGGATTTCAAAGAGGGGGAAAGTGTTTCATAAGAAGATAAAAACAATTCAAACCAAGAAGAATATGCAAAAATATAAGAGTAGAAAAAGAAAAAGATCTTCTTAAACATGCATGTAAATTCTCTTATTATTTTCTTTGATTCTTTTATTTGTTTTAATTTTGTTCAAGTCAATTTTGTCATTAATGACTTTATTTTCATTTAATGGATTCTGATTCATCTTGTTTAATTGAATTTCATTGCAGATGGCAGACGATAGTGGATCTAGCACTGATAATCCATCTCAGTCGAGAGATGCCTCTGACCAGGAGAGACAGTTGCAAGACGAGGCAGCACGCATACAGAGGGGCCTTTATGTCATGTAAGAGGTCGTGAAAGCTCGAATGGAAGGAAAGAAATTTGCCGTACAGTGGAATAAGAAAGGACAAGCTGTACAGTCAAATAAATTTATTAGCTATATTGGGGCAGTGGCACGAAGTACCGTGCCTATTATAGCGTAGCACTGGAGGAGGGTTGATCGTTCAGTGGGAGACGCTATTTGGACAGATGTATCGGTAATATATTATAACAACTCAAATTTCATTTTCTTACAAGTTGCGTGACACTAATGTGTTAATTTTATATGTTTTGCAGTCTGCATTTGATATAGATGAGAGCAAGAAGAAGTTTGTGGAGGGGAAGGCTGGGAGGGCACTGTGCTCTTTTCGATACTTTGTGACACACAAGTAATTGAAGGATCCTTCTACAGCTAATGAGTCTGAGATTCCTAGCTTGATACGAGACTTGGTTAAACCAAAGGATTAGGCTGCTTTTGTAACGTCACGTCGTGATAGTCAGTTTCAAGTAATAATCCTCACTCTTTTCGATATTAAATAGTCCATTTTGTTTAGTCTATATACTATTTAATTGTGAATCTACTTTGTTTTTGTAGGAATTAAGTACCCAAAATAAGAAAAGGGTAAAGAAGAATGAATATCCCTACTGAAAGGGGTGCTTGGGTTATGCGGGCCTCGAGCAAGAGGTGACTCAGAAGGAGGCATCAGATGTCACTATATCCCGTCAGATGCTGTGGGCATTGGCCAGGCAAAATAAAGATGGCCAAATTGATAATCCTCGTGTTAAGGAGGTTGTGGACAGGATGGTGAGTATTATTCTAAATTAAATAATCCTTATGTTATTGTCAAATATCTTTAAGTATGAATAACTATGTCAATGTTTGTTGCATAGGAGAGTTTGTCCCAGGAAGTTTCATAGGAGGCATATTCTGCAGATGACCAAGATATATTAAGGAGGGCATTGGGGAGTCCTGACCATCCTAGTCTTCTTGAGGGCGTCGGTTATGGAGTCACCAAGAGGGATTACTTCGGGTACCAATAAAAGCCCTCTTCATCGTGCACGCCTTCCTCTGCTGAGTTCATGGAGCTGAAGGAAGAAACACGCTGGTTAAAGGAGTAAGTTAAAGTGCAAGCGCTCCTAATCGAGCAGTTGATCAAGAATCAAGCACCATAGTCAGCTCCGAATCTCAGCCCAAGTGGCAAAGACAGCTGCATATTCCGCTTGCTACCTGAGGTATAATACTTGTGTTTATACAATTACATTCAATAATTTATATATCTAGCTAACTTGTCTCTCATGTTAAAATCAGGGTGAAGCGGATGTTCACTGTATGGCGGATAGCCCTAAACATCACACTGTTGCAACAGGCCGCATGTTCAATTTACCGGGGGAGAGTATGATTCATAACGTGCCTCTCCCTGCTGATCATGTGGGGGTGCAGTTGAACACTGCTATTGATGTGAATTATGCCCTCTCGATGCCCACCCCAGATGCAGAGACAGTGGCTCAAGCAGTGGCTAGCTTTGTCACTTGGCTTGGCCATCTTCTTAATTACTAACAATCTGTTTGTTAGTCTAAGGGGAAGAAGAGCCTATTGGGTGATCACTCATTATTATCGCCATAGAAGCAGCCCTCTGAGCCCGTTCAAGCGGTATCATCAAGATTCTGAATATGTCTTGAGGAATATGTAGTTGGAGCCAGATTAGAACATGGCGAGGATTTCATGATTCCCCTAGAGTTTGAACCAGAAGTCTACGGTCGACCCTCGTCAGATTACGTCACGAATGAAGTATTGAAAGAAATTCTGATGCATGGAATGGCCAGCACAAATGCCTGTAACTTTTATATCAGGTATTTGTTAAAACCTTAACTAAATACTTAAGTACTTGAGCATTTATCCTATTGATATCTTTGTTTGTTGATTTAGATATCTTTTCAAGAACTTTATAGCCCCTAGTGGCCTTGATGACAAGTTCAAGATTATCAGCCCCTACACTTTTGTTGGCCATGGACCTGATATGAAGAAAGACTTATCCAAAGACTTGTTGGATATCTTCATTTCTAGGGCAGTACTGGGGGCTACGTACATAGTATATTGAACTTTCCTAAATTCTTTCATTTTCAAAATAATTTGTAATTGTTCTAATTGTCTTTCTTATACTTAGGGGACACTGGATGCTGATTGTGGTCAATCCCACAAAGCCGAGGATTTGGTATCTTGATTCTCTTCATAGGGATCCAACCAATCGACCATTTATGGTTTCATTGTTCAACAAGTAATATTTATATCTATTATTTAAATTTAATTTAATTTCTTGCTTCAATCTAATTTTTAACAATCATTAATATTCAATTTTATTATCTTCTCAAGGCTTTGTGGCTATACTGCACAAATCAAGCCTTACGCTGCCCCCCGGTAAAAACGGCCAATTTGACGATACCTTCCTGTGGAAGAAAGTGAAGGTATTCATTACCATTATTTACTATTCTACTAAATATAGTTTATTTACATGATTGACTAATATTATTTCCTTTTCCATTCTTTACAGTGCCCACGTCAACCCAAAAAAGGCTCCTATTGTGGATATTGCGTGATAAAATTTATGAAGGAGATAATTATGCACAATGCTGACACAATCCCTACACAGGTAATATGCATTTGTTAAAGTTTAATTTATATATTTAAGAATTGTACTTATTGTAACTTTACATTTATATCTAACTTATGTCATAATTTGCGGTTGCATATAGTACTTTGCCGACAAATATTGCACAGTGTATTCATCCGCTCAGATGGAAGAAATCGTTGAAGCGTTGGCGATGGCCTTATTCCGTCAGTGGGCACAAAATAGATAGGGAAGTGTACATTAAGACATTGCATGTACAGCTTTGGTTTCAATTTTGGTTTTGGTTTATTTTTGGCTATTGGTTAGTTTTTGGCATTGCACAACTTTAGCAATTGGCTAATTTTGGAATTGGTTCACCTTTTGTACTTGTCCAGAATTTTTATATTACTTACCTTAAACACAAGTTTTTTAATATCACAGTTGGTTTTGGTTCATGTATATATAATAATGTAAATTATTTTTGGTTCATTAAGATGTATATGGCTGAATTGGTTTGAATGCTAGCTTGCATGGTTCTGTTAAATGAGCCTTTGTTTGGTTTCAAAATTACAGGGGGCTGCTGGCACAGCAGAATGTGTATAAAAAAAATTCCCATGATACTTGACGGTTATTACTTAAAACCATCAAGTATTCATATAATACTTGACGGTTTGTTATGGAATCATCAAGTATTAAAGTTATACTTGACGGTTTTTCAAAAATAACCGTCAAGTATTTTTAACCATATATGACGGTTCCCAAAATCATCAAGTATTGATACGTATAATTGACAATTTCTAATTAAAACCGTCAATTTTTGTTCCCAAATAATTGACGGTTCTTCAGAAATAACTGTCAAGTATTTAGACACAGTTTACAGTTTTTCTGAAAAAAGTCAATTGTTTGAATAATAATTGACAGTTCTTCATTTAAAACCATGAAATATTATTGAAATATTTGACGGTTAACAACCATCAAATATCTGCGGTTAAAATATATGACGCCAGTATACTTGACGGTTTTCAACTGTCAAATATGACCCAAAATAACCGTCAAGTATTTGTCATTTTGTAGTAGTGCGTGGAAAATTAATTTTCCATGACGGTTCTCAATTGCCATCTTTTGTAAACCTTTCAACGTCGACTGTATCTACTTCACCTCCAAAACCGCCGTAAAAAACTATTAATAACCACAGTTAAAAGCCTTTTCTCTAGTAGTGCTTAGCCCCCTGTTTCATCACTTGAACTTCAAACTTCAATTGATTTGCCACCTCATGTTTTGAATACTTTGGTTAAAGGGCCAACACTTCCTAATTCAACTATTAATCACTCACACTCTAAAATCACACCCCATACCTTGCAATTTTTGAATGATCTAATATCTAACAATGATGTAGGTATGGAGGTGAGCCAACCTAAGGTTGTTGCTGCTATAGACCAACTCGAGCTTGGTGTAACATTAGAGGGGACTGAGGCAAGTATAATAGATCCAAGTGAAGCTGGCAAGTGCATTTCACAAGAATTGACAAAGGGGAATTTTTCTAACTCTACTGATGTTTCCACTATAATTCCCTCTATTGTTCAACCCCCAACTTTAGAACTGAAAGACCTACCTCCCAACCTCAAGTATACTTATCTTGAGCTTGAGAATAAATTGCCTATCATTATTTCTAGTTCTTTAACTGAAAATGAGGAGACTAGTTTAATAGTCATCCTTAGAAGAAATAGGGAGGCTTTGGGTTGGCAACTAGCTGACATTAAGGAAATTGACAGTACTATGTGTACCCATAGGATTTTATTAACTGAGGATTCCAAGCCAATTAAACAAAGCTAGAGGAAGTTGAATCCTCTAATTTTTGATGTGGTCAGGAAAGAAGCAAACAAACTTTTGAGGGCTGGAATTATATACGCTATATCTGATAGCGAGTGGGTGTCACTAGGACAAGTCATGCCGAAAAAAAGTGGGATCATAGTAGGAAAAAATGAGAACAATGAACTCATCCCAACTAGAATGTAAAACTCATGGAGAGTTTGTATTGACTATAGGAAGCTAAATAAGTCCACGAGGAAAAACTACTTTCCCTTACCCTTTATTGATTAAATGCTTGAACAGTTAGCGGTAAAGAGTTATTACTATTTCTTAGATGGGTACTCTGGCTATTTTCAAATTCCTATAGACCCTAGAGACCAAGATAAGACCACCTTCACTTGTGTTCTTTGCCCTATCCTACCAACTTGAAAGAGTTGAGGTCATTTTTAGGACATGTAGGGTTCTATAGAAGGTTCATCAAGGATTTCAGTAAAATTGCTCTACCTCTTTCCAAACTACTACAAAAAGATGTTGATTTTCAATTTGACCATACATGTGAGCTTGCTTTTGATGAATTGAGGAATGGGCTAGTTACTCCTCTTATTTTGACCTCTCCCAACTAGGATTTGCCTTTCAAAATTTCTTGTGATGCTTCGAACTTGAGTGTGGGGGTAATGTTGGGTCAAAACTATTTCTAAAGCAATTTCCATGCTTCTAAACCTTTAGATGCAGCTCAAAGAGACTACACCACTACTGAGAAGGAATTGTTTGTAATTGTTTTTACACTTGATAAGTTTAGACGCTATCTCATAAATTCTAAGGTGGTTATGTTTACAGATCACGTAGCAGTGAAATATCTCTTCCACAAACCTCAATCGAAGCCGAGGCTCTTGAGTGTTGTTACTGCAATAATTTGATGTGGAAGTGAAAGATAGAGTGGTAACGTAAACCATGTAACGGATCATTTGAGTAGACTGCCACTAGAGATGAGGGGAGTATTAGATTCTGATATTATTTGTGATTCATTCCTTGACCAATCTTTATGTGCATTGTCTGTTTCTCAATAATGGTTTGCCTATTTAGTCAACTATCTCCCTACAGGTCTAATCACTTATCACTTGACTACTTTTCAGATTCAAAAACTCAAAAGTAAAGCCTCCTACTATATTTGGGACCCACCGCACCTATGGAGATTGTACGCTGACCAACTGATTAGAAGGTGCATTCCTAAGGCTTGAGCCATTTTAGAAGCTTGTCATGGCACCTTATGTTGGAGACATTTTAGTTCTAGGAGATTGTTAGATATTTGGGACCCACCACACCTATGGAGATTGTTAGATACATGTTTTTACTGGCCTATCCTGTTTAGAGATGCTTTCATTTATTGTAAGGCATGTGATAAATGCCAAAGATTTCAGGGGGTGAGTAAAAGAAATGAGATGCTGCAACAACCATTCTCTTCTGTGAGATATTTGATGCTTGGGGGATAGATTTTATAGGCCCTTTTCCACCATCTAATAGCTATACCTACATCCTTCTAGTTGTAGACTACCTTTCTAGGTGGGTAGAGGCCATCCCCACATGAAAAGATGATGCACCTACGGTTTCTAAGTTTCTGAAGTCTACCATCTTTAGTAGATTTGCAGTACCCAAAGTGTTAATCAGTGATTAGGGAACCCATTTCTACAACAAGTTGCTCACTAGCTTGTTGGCTAAATATAGAGTTTGCCACAAAGAATCCACCCCATACTATCCTCAAACCAATGGATTAGCAGAGGTGTCAAACAAAGAAATTAAGAGAATTCTGGAGTGAATTGTCAAGCCATCTAACAGAGACTGGAGCTTGAGGTTGGATGATTTATTGTGGGCCTACCAGACCGCCTGAAAGACACCAATTGGGATGTCTCCATACCAGATCATCTATGGAAAGTCATGTCACATCTCAATAGAGCTGGAGCATAGATCTTATTGGGCGGTCAAGAGCTGTAACACTGATCTTGAGGAAGTTGGACTGAACAAACTTCTTTAAATTCAAGAACTTGAGAAAATGGGGTTGGATGCCTACCATAGGTCAAACATCTACAAGCAAAAGACTAAGATCATTCACGATGCCAACATCTTGAGGAAAAGGTTTAAGGAGGGTGACAAGATGCTAAGGTATCGAGCTCCATTCAAGTTCAAGAAGGGCAAATTCAAGACGAGCTTGGATGGACCTTACATCGTAACAAAACTGCATGATTTTAGGATGATAGAGCAAAAGAAGGAGGCCACAGGTAAGATATTCCAATGCAATGGTCACCTCTTCAAGCTTTATGAATAGCCCACTCCGCCTTCTTAAGGCCATGTCATCTCTTTCCTCTCCCTCTTACTTTTCACATGAATTAGCTTATGTCTACATTATTTTGCTGTGACTGTTTGAGATTGTGAAAGGGATATCTTTAGTAGAAGTAGTTTTAAAATCCTGTTGGTTTTGTTTGTTTTGAATAATCTTTCCTTGCTTTGATTTGGATTTAATTGTGATTATGCTTCTATTCTGTCACCACCATACACTTAACTACATTTTTGAGTTTTCCTACCCTTGTACATAGCTGTTTTCTTCTCTCTAGATGGGTGATGTGTTGTGCTTCAATCCTGAATTGAACTTCACAACTTCTACCTTTGTTTTTTTTGTTTTTGAGCTTTGTGTTTTGGTATGTGACTGTGTGCTGCAATGAGAACATTACTTTAAGTGTGTGGGGGTGGAAGGTTTTGCTCCTGTTGAGCTCAAAAGTGGTTTTATAATTGTTTGTTAGGTTATTCCTTCTTATGGGTGGTTCTTGTTGAAACTTGCCAAAATTTTTCAAATTTTTGAAAGTTTTGAAAGTTTTCCCAATCTTGCATCACTTGTTTTTGAGTTTTGTATTGAATTGTTGACAATCTGGTGATGGATTGCTCAGTTGGGTTGTTATAATAGATATATTGGTTAGTGGTTTTGGTATAGGGTCTTAAATTTGACGTTTTTCAGGGTTTAGAGAGTCAGAGAACTCTTTGTGATCCCAGGTCACGACCTCAACCTCCTTTCTTGGCTTGGTGCTTTTTGTGTACTCGGGTCACGGCTTCACTATTTTCAGGTTGCGACATGGACCCTTTTTCTGTACAATACTTTCCTTCTCTTTGCTTTTTGCAATGCTGTATAGGAGGAACCTTTTTAAGCTACTTTTGCATGTTTTTCAAGAAAATCGTTGCCTTTTTAATCTAACCTTATTACATCAAACAACTTTTCTGAAAAACACAATATTCTTGAGTCTTTAAGAATTCTGGATTTTGAAAATGATTTCTCTAAGACTTTATGGGTACCTTTGAGATCCAAGTATGTTTTTAAGTTATTATTTTGATCTTTTTAATCACCACCATGTGATTCTCTTTTATGATAAGTGTCCTAATGCTTTGTGACTAATACATGTTTATTGAAACTTTGTGTATGAGCATTTGAGATATGAACCCCTTGTTGAAAGGATTTTCTTGAACCTTAATTCCTAAATTGAGTGATTATGCATTGGTTTGTATCCTCTAGAACTTATCTTAGTTCTTGGTCAAAATTACATGTGCATTTATGATTTTTAAATATGATAGAGGCATTCTTTTTTACACCTTTTTACCCAAACACAATCCACAAACATTTATCCATTATTTAACCCTTTGATCCTTCACTTCCTTCATTTTATTCACATTTTGAGTGTTTAAGCTACAACTTTCACCTAAGTTTATTTCATCTGTACATTCAAGATTTTCCTGACCTTCATGGGTCTTTTTTAGGAATATCATTTTGAATAAAAAAATAATAAAAAAGTAAAACAAAGAAGAAAGAAGAAAGACAAAAAAGAAGAGAAAAAAACAAAAAAAAAAGGGGAGAAAAAGTACGTGTTAACAAACTTAAGCTACTGCAACAAAATAAAGTTAAATAAAGTATTCCCTTGGTGGTAGAAGAATAGGATCTGAACTTCTTTGTTTAAGAATAGATGATATTTAACTCACGTTACTTTCATTCTTGACACTTAATTTCACCACATTTCCAATCCATTTCGCCTTTTTATCATTACAACCCTAAAAGCCCTCTTGATTTCTAACTTGAATACTGAATAGCAATAGAGATTTTAGAGTTATTACAAGCTTATGGTAGGATGTTTGCTACTTGAATTTTGAGTGAAAAGAACCTCAATGAAGAGAGAAGAGTGAGCTAAAACACTTACATCCCTTGAGCAAATCTCTGTTGTTCATGTACTTAGAGTTAATTGCATTTTGTATCTAATTACTTGGCATTATTCATGTTATCATTTTTGTTTTCCTAAGGGGTGTTGATTATTTAGTTCTTAAAATCCCTTTTGAACATACTGGTTTCCTTGATTGTGCTTGTACTTTCTTTGAAATGATTCAAGTCTTTGTCTAAGAGTACAGAGGTTCAAGTGTGAGGGAGTGACAAAACCTTATTTTTATATGGTTTTTTCAATTATTTTCTGATGTTTTACAACACTTTTACCCTCATTATACATGCATTTATAGCCATTTGATTACATTCATGCATTGTATTTTGTTGTTTAAGGGGTAAAAAGGATCAATTTTCCCTCCCTACTTGTAATTGCCTTGATTTGTAATCAGTTAGTCTTTACAAAACCCTTTGTTGTGATTTTTCAGGCAAATGGAGAAGGACTTGAGACCCAAGATGGAGCCACAAAGTTATAAAGATCAAAACATAAGATTTAGAGTGTTTTGCCTCCTCAGGTCGCGACATGGACTGCTGAAGTCGCGACCTGGATACCGTTTTAATAGAACTATGCGTTTTGAAGCTAAATCAAGACTGAATACTTTTTGTCTCCTCAGGTCACGACATGATATTTTAAGGTCGTGACCTGGGCCCCCAAGTCGTGACTTATTATGCTTCGTAATCTACTGTAGTCTAATAGGTATAAATAAGCTTTTTTTTTTTCAAGTAAATATAATTGAATAACAGAAAAGGTGATGATTCTTGATATTGATACAACATATGTAAAGCATAGACTCAATCATTAGATATTTAGAAAGTAAAAAGAACTTACTTGATTGATGTCTTGATCGATAACCCTTTGACTGATCACATTATCAATTAATTACAAAGAATTAGACATAACATATGTATGCATTTATCGAGTTTATTATAGATCATACAATGATAGAATAAGTGATTGATAAATGATTGCATACAAACAAAGTGATCTTAGCAAGTGAAGTTCTTTTGAACTCTGTGCAAGGTTTATTTCTTCCAAATTTGTATGGCTTTGTATCTTTAAAAAGAAAATAAAATGATTAAAGAAGGCTGAGAAAAGCTTAAAGATAAAATGAAAATATGCTTTATGAAAAATCATAGTGAAGAGTTGTTTAAGGGATGAATTGATGCATTGATCGAACAAATGATCGATTATAGCTTGATCCAACATCTCATCGATAATCCTAAGTTATTGTGAAAATCCCTTTTAAACATAATGATTTGACACTTGATCAATAAAGGTTTGATCAAACAAGTGATTGAAAAAAATAGTTTAAGAAGACTTAGACAACTATACACAAAGATAAGTCGATGATCGATTAAAGACTATAAAAAGCTTGATTTAGAAAATACCAGAGTAAGGCTTTAATCGAACAAGTGATATGGAACAGTATAAAAAAGTCTTGATGAAATGATGCAGAAGGATATGATGATGATGATTGATTACATGATCGATCATTGACTGTGTAAACCTTGTTTTGTAATCTAACAGAGAACAATTTGATAGAACACATTATCAATTAACCAGAAGTAATTTGTCAAATAATTTTAGAACAAGTTATTGATAAAGTAATGATTGATAAAGTGATGGATGATTCATAAACTATTTAACACAATAAGTAAGTTAAGGAAAGTTACCAATTATCTGAGTCATTATCAATTATGGCTTCATCGATCAGGTGATCCATAATCCATCTGTTACACGAGATGAAGTTTATTCCTTTTTCCTGACACCTTATCGATCAACCATTTATCAATCGATCACTGGATAATCTCTTGAAACATCTTATATTCAACTAGTTCTATCAATGATCGATCAACACATTTATCTATCACAGTGAATTATCTAAAATGTGATCGGTTAATCATATTAGTAAATGATCACATAATACTTTAACAATTATCTAGCACATATTCGATTAACCAGTGATCAAACACTTGATCGATTAACTTAATAATTATGCAGAGAAACTTAAAACTTAGTTTGTTATCATCAAAACCTTTAAATACGACATTCTCCCTCTTTTTTATGATAATAAAACATAGGAAAATATTTAACACTTGAGGAATAAGAATCTAAGCAATTGATTAGAATAAATCTGCAGAATAGCTAGTAAATTCAGAAACTAATAATTCGAAAGCTATAAACTGATAGTAAACTGGGAAATGTGCATAGACTGATAAACTAAAAATCCAGTAAACTGAAATTCATGTATAAAAATACACCAGAATTCAACAACCTTAGAAGAAAAGATTTGAAAACAACAAATTAAATCTAGTCTAAATCATCAGAATTCTTCTCCCCCTTTTTGTCAGCATCAAGAGAGGAGGTGGAAGGAGAAGAAAAGGAAGGTAAAGTGAAAGGAATAGGAAGAGGAGGAAGCTATGAGATGGGAGAGAGAAAGCTTGAGAGATGTGAGGTAAGGGTTGAGGCTGAGATGGAGGCACTGGAATAATGGCAAGTGAGGTAGAAGATGTGGAGATAGTGTAACTAGTGTGGTTTCTGAGGGTGTAGGTTCAATGTGTGGAGGTGAGGATGGATAAGAGAATAGGTCCTCATAAGAGAATGAGGTGTTAGGACAGAGAAGTAGTAGAGAGGGAGGCAACCAATTTCTTTAGTTCATGAAGCCCCTTGTCTACTATATCAAATCTCCAAGAGACTTCTCTCTCTAATACTGCCATAGCTTGTCGATAAAGGTCCAGGACAGTGTACAATCCCTTAAATTTCCTATCAGACACCTCTCCATACTCCTTGGCAGTGGCATACACCCTTGTCTCAAACTCTTACAGCTCAGTGTGGAACATTTCTCTAATTGTATTACCATAAAATAAAGGTGCAGAAGTCTGAGTAGGATCTGCAGTGGACTCAGCTTCATCTTGAGCTCTGGAAGTACTAGCAATTGGTTGTTTCCCTTTCCCTTCATTGGTCTATGTTTGCTTCTGGGAGGGATAAAAGGGCATTGGATTGATTCTGAAAATGGGTATTTTTTCTTTGGCTTCCCTGGGCTCCAAGTGTGCAATGTTATGCACTTGGAGGAAGTATAAGACCAGTTGAGGATAAGGGATAGGGGTAGACTTAGATTTGAAAGAAATGAACTTTTTTATTTCACTGAAAATTAGTGCCCCAATGTTGATTTTCTCCCCACTGATAATCTTGGCCAGCAAAAGATAATCATCTTAATTCAAGTGAAAGAAGCTTCCAAATTTATTCACCATGCTTCTAGAGTATATATAGTAGATTATTCGATAATAATCACACATTTGTTTTGGTGGGAAACTTAGTTCTAGGTAATCATCACTTTGCATTAAAACCTTATAAGCTTTCATAGCATTCATGTCAGGTCCTTTGACATGATCTTGAGTTCCCAGTAACTCATTGATCTTGGCTGTGGTCAGAATGATAGTTCTGCCTCTGAGTTTGGTAGATATGTAGCTATGCGCCAAATCCATTTTTTTATCATATTTTTTTTCGCGACCTCCATATTGCAGTAGAATCTTCTAACTACTTCTAGACAGTAGTCTTCTCTGATGCTTAACTTGTTTTCATGGTATTCTAATGGGTTCGATAAATCCAAGCTGGTTTTCTCATTGGTTTTTAGGCTTTTCAAATCAACAGATACTACTGGGCAGAATTTTCTTGTTGCAAAATTAGTTTTAAACTTGCCTATATCAACATCTTTATCTAATTCCCCAATTAAGAAATCATCAGCAAGAGCAAGCTGAGAGGGAATAACTTAAGTGGGAATTTAGTGAGATGCCTCTTCACTGGCCTTCTGCTTTTTCCTTCTCAGTTGTTTAGGAACTAAGATATTGAGTGATATGTCCATAGCTTTCTGAACTGAGACCTTATCATTGGATTCAGGCTTTGATTCTTCAGAGACCACGTGCAACTTTGACCTTGAGCTAGTAGGCCTCTTCTGTGGGGTTTGTTATGCAGAGCTTAGTGTCTGGCTCTCTTTGATTTTCAGTGTCCCACTTTTCTTTGAAGTTTCTTGCCTAACTTTCAGTCTATACTTCTTCTTGGTGCTCGATGATGTAGTCTCATTGGATCAAACTTGTTTCTCAAAGTTATCTTCTTGCCTAACATTTGGTTATTTAACTCTTGCCATTTTCGATACAGAAGGTAATTTTTGTGAGAAGTTTGGTGATTTGAGAGATTGAGGAGATTTGGAGTAATCAAAAGTATCAGAAAAGTGATTTTGAGAGAAATTTAATGGAATAGGATGGGTTTTTTTTTACTGTTGTTATGAAATAGAGTTGACGGTTATCGGGTTAGGGTTCTGATACTGATGAGGGAATTTCAAATTTTGAATGTTAAAAAGCCTAGGATGATCGATCAAGTTATCGATCAAGCTGTGATTGATAAATTGATCGATAATCTTGAAGAACAGTAAGAACACAATGAATAATTATCGATCGCATTATCATACCTATCTAAGTTGATTGATCATGTGATCGATTAATCAATGTTCGATCAATTGATCGATAAAACTTACCCTTTTTTTGGTGTTAGTTGATTGGGTATGAATTCTTATCATTGTTGATCAATCATGTGTTTGATAATTGATTGATTGAGCATGTTATCCATAATTTTCTCCTTGTCACCCTCCGTGTGCTTCCTCGTGCTTTTAGTTGATTGATAAGTTGATCCATAACTTGCAATTATCAACTAGGTGATCGATAAGTTGAGTCATTTTATGAAGCATAATCATTGATGTCTTTATCAAACTTTTCCTACTCTATTAACCTCTGTTTTCCAATATTAAAATAGAGTTTCCCACAAAACAAATTTCTATCCACTTCGATGCTTAAGTTAGCTTTTTAATCATCAAAACATTAAATTTAAATGCTCAAAACAAAGAAACAATGTAAAATTCCTTACAACTTATTGGGATTTACTATTCCCAATTCTTGTATGAAGTAATTGAATTTTTGTTGGTCGAGAGGCTTTGTGAAGATGTCTACGATTTGATGTTCAGTAGGAATGAATTATGCCTTCACGTCTTTCTTTTGAACATGATCATGAATGAATTGATATTGACATTGATATGCTTGGTTTGGGTATGATGAACTAGATTTTTTGACAGACTGATTGTGATCGTGTTGTCACATAGAATTGGGATCTCTTTCAACTTAATTCCCAAATCTTGTAATTGCTATTTTAACCATAGAATCTGAGCACACCAGCTAGCAATGGCAACATATTCTGATTCTGTAGAGAATATAGCCACAATGTTCTATTTCCTGCTAGACCACGAAACAAGACTACATCCCAAGAATTGACATTGTCCACTAGTGCTTTTTCTGTCTATTTTGTATCCTTCATGATCAGCATCTGAGTATCCCATTAGATATTCTGCTCCTTTCTTTGGATACCATATTCCAAGATTTGGTGTTCTGACAAGATATCTAGGATTCTCTTGACAACTTCTTCATGTGATACCTTGGATACTGATTGATATTTGGCACACATCCCCATACTGAATTGGATGTCTGGTCTACTTGTTGTGAGGTAGAGTAGTGATCTACTCATTCCTCTATATTTAGTCAAGTTCACATCCTTGCCATTCTCATTCACATCTAACAATATGATTAAGCTCATTGGTGTATTTACACTCTTGACTTGCTCCAAACCATATTTCTTCAAAAGTACTGCGAGGTACTTTCTTTAAGATATTAAGATCCCATTCTTCTATTTGATTTGCAACCCTAGGAAGAAATTCAATTCTCCCGTCATTAACATCTTGAATTTGCCCTACATTAACTTAGCAAACTCTTGACAAAGATTTTCATTAGTAGCACTGATTATAGTATCATCTACATAAGTTTGAATAATTAACAATTCTTTCTTGTTTCTTTTGATAAAGAGTGTTGCATCAACCTTGCCTCTTTCAAAACCTTTTTCTATCAGAAAAGTGCCAAGCTGTTCATACCACACTCTAGGTGCTTTTAAACCATATAAAGCCTTTTTCAATTTGTAAACATGATTAGAAAGATTTGGGTCTTCAAAACCAAGCGGTTGTTTAATAAAAATTTCTTCCATAATGTAACCATTTAAAAATACACTTTTTAACATCCATTTGATACAGTTTAAAATCCTTTATACAAGCAAAGGCTAAGAGTACTCGTATGGCTTTTAATCTAGCTACTAGAGCATATGTTTCCTTGTAATCAATACCTTCTTCTTGTTTATAGCCTTTTGCCACTAATCTGGCTTTATTTCTAACTATTTGTGTAGATTTATCAAGCTTATTCTTGAATACCCATTTGGTACCTATGAGTGGATGGTTATTGGGTCGGGATACCAAGTCCTAAACTTGATTCCTCTCAAATTGGTTTAGCTCTTCCTGCATTACTATTCTCCAGAATTCATCGAATAGAGCTTCATTGACATTGGTTGGTTTAAAGTTTGAGATAAATACAGAAAAACACACTTCATTGAATACTTGTCTCTGGGTTTTGACTCCTTTATTGACTTTACTGATGACTTGTTCCAGACAATGGTCTTTGTTATGTCTCCAAGCCTTAGGTTGATCTAGATTATCTTGAAAAAACATTTCAATCTGATTTTCTTTATTTTTATCATTTTCTACAGAAGGCATTTTGTTTGAAGACTTGTTTAGACTCAATTTTTCAAAGCTCTGAACAATCTCAGCATCATCATCTAGAGGTTTTGAAATCGACTCAGTTTCAGCAAACACGACATGAATTGATTCTTCAACAATAAAAGTTCTTTTATTAAAAACTCAGTAAGCTTTACTGCAATTAGAGTAACCCAGAAATAAACCTTCATCAGCTCTAGGATCAAATTTATCAAGATTTTCCTTGTTGTCGTTGTAGATGTAACATTTGCTTCCAAAGACCTTGATATGGGCTAAATTAGGCTTCCTTCCCTTGCACAACTCGTAAAAAGTCTTCTCGAACAGTGTTACTATATATGCTCTGTTAGAGATGTAACAAGCCGTACTCATGGCTTCTGCCTAGAATACTTAAGAGATCCCTTTTTCATTTAGTATTGCTTTGGCCATCTTCGTAAGTACTTTGTTCTTTCTTTCCATAACTCCATTTTGTTGAGGTGTTCTTGGTACTGAGAAGTTGTGGTCAATCCAATGTTCGTCACAGTAGTTAGCAAATTCATTGTTCTCGAATTCTCCTCCATGATCAGTCCTGATTGGCACAGTAGAAATACCTTTCTCATTTTGGACATTTTTGGTACAAACAATGAATGCACTAAATGTCTTGTCTTTAAAGGAAAGAAACAGAGTCCTGGTAAATCTAGAATAGTCATCAATTATCACAAGAGTTTACAAGTTTCCACCAAAACTTTTGACTCTTGATAGACGAACCAAATCCATGTGAAGCATTTGGAGTGGCCCCTCAGTTGAGACTCTCTTTGATTTAAATGAGGATTTTGTTTGTTTACCCTTTTGACAAGCATCACAGATAACTGCATGCTAAAATTGTATTTTAAGTAGACCAATTACTAAATCCTTTTTGGTTAATTTTGAAACCTGATTCATGTTAACACGAGTAAGACATTTATGCTAAAGCCAACTTTCTTCATTTTTACTAACAAAGCAGTTTTCAGAAAGCTTAGAGTCAATTTGAATGGTATAGTAGTTGTTGTCCCTTAGAGCTCTGAGCTTCATATTTAGTTCCTCTTTCCTAAGTGGTAGATCGTCTTTGCTAATGATTAAGCAATTTTCTGAATCGAAGACTACCCAATTGTTTTTGTTGGTACTTTGATTGACACTAAGCAGCTTATGACATAAACCTTTAATGCAGTACACATCTTTGACTTTTATTCCTTTGTCACTTCCTATTTCTCTTATTCCAGCTATCTTCCAGATTGATTTCCACCAAAGCTCACTTTGCCACCTTCTTTGGGTTTGAGTATTGAGAATTTATCAGTATCACCCGTCATGTGTCTGGAGCATCCACTGTCGATATACCAATTGTTTGTTTTGGATGGTTTAAGACATACCTGCAACAACAAAAAATCACTTTTTAGGTACTCATACGTTCTTGGGTCCTTTCTGGTTAGTCTGGTTTGTCCGTGGTACATATATACCTTTGGGCACCCATTTTAATGTCTCGTAGGTTCCTTTCTTCTTGTGGTGACAAGAAGAGGTTGTATGACCCTTACAATTGTAGTAGGAACATAATGCAAATGGATTGGAAGAATGAACAGAGTTTCTAAAGAATGTCAAGTATGATCGTTCACCACTTTTCTTCTTTCCTTTTTTCTTATCCAGAGTAGGATCATATCCTATCCTGAACTTTTCCATTGTGTACTATTGAGCTCCTAGTATCACTTTGACCATTTCACTACCCTTTGTGAACTTTTCCAGGGTTTTGGTGAGCTCCTTGCTTTTCTTCTTGTTCTATTCATATTCTGTACCGGTTAAAGGTGTAGCTTCTTTCTACTTTACTTGTTCCTCAAGACTCTTTATCTTCTTTTTAGAGCTTACCGACTCCTTAGCTATTCTTGCTAATTCAGAATGTAATGCATTATATTTAGATTGCAATTCATCATAAGAAGGTTTAGAGATGTGTAGTTATTATAAGAATATTTAATATTTAGTAAATATCTACTTCCACGATCCTAGTCAGATTATAGGAGATCAAATTTAAATTTAAATTACTCCTAGGATATTTATGTGGTTATTCTGTAATCTCCTTCTATCTTCGTTCTATCTCTTTTTGTCTATATATATGATGTACAGTACACACTGAATAATACAAGCGAATATTCTTCTGTATACTGCATCTTCATGATATCAGAGCCGGTCGACGTTCATCTATCATCGAGTCCGGCACGTTCATCTCCTTCCTCCTCCACATCAAAGGACGTACAAATTAAGTAAAGTCCTAGGCAGCGTCTGACCACGATGGACCCCCTAGTGGATCCCCTGTGTAAGACTATATTTCTTGACTAGTAGTTCCTCAGCATCGATGGTAGGTCTCGATGCCTCCTCTATTGCCCTTGTGTCGGAAAGACTCACCAGCAGTAATTACAAAGAGTGGGCTCAGGCAATACGGTTGGCTATTGAAGGTCGCGGGAGGCTTGGGTTGATCACAGGAGAGTCGACCATACCCAATAACCCCAAGTCCTCGAAGATGCAATAATGGCTCATGGATAATTCACTTGTTTGCTCCTAGTTGATTAGTGCTATGTCCCCTATACTTAAATGGAGCTTTATGTACCTGTAGACCGCCAAAGAGATGTAGGATGCTGTCCGTGAATCCTACTCTGATGGTGAGGACCTCGCATATCTCTATGACCTCAAAACCAGAATCTGGAGCATCAAGCAAGGGCCTCACACCGTCACTGATTACTAGTTGGAGCTTGTTGGATTATGGCAAGAACTAGATATGATCACCGAGGAAGAATGGACATCCTCCATGGATGCTACGCGACACAAAAACACTATTGAGAAGAAACGTGTGTTTTAGTTCCTCACCGATTTGAATCCAGAATTTGATGACCTTCACAGTCGTATTCTTATTCATTCGTCACTTCCTAGCACTCGTGAGGCTTTCTCTAAAGTCCACCGTGAAGCATTGTGTTGTAATGTTATGCTACCACCTGCATCTACCTCTATCTCTGACTCCTCTGCCCTTATCAGTAAAGGGGCACCCTCATCATCCTCCACGAAGGGTAAAGTCACTTGTGATCATTGTAAAAAACCAGGTCATACTTGTGACCATTGTTGGGACATCCATGGCAAACCATCTGAATGGAAACCTCGAAAGGGTAAACCCCAAGGCTATCAGGTATTACTAGAATCCTCCCAATCTTCTAATTCTCTTCCACCCTTGACAAATGAGCAATTGCATTAGCTATTTACTGCTCTCAAAGGTCTCCCAATATAGCAACCTTCTCCTGCTGCGTTGGCCTCTGTAGCCCATACAGGTACTCCTCCTTTTGCTCTCACATCTCCTTCACATCCAACAAATGGATAGTTGACACTGGTGCTACTGATCATATGACCTCGGATGCTCATATGTTTGTTACCTATTTTCCTTGTACTGGTAATGATAAAATCACTGCTGCTAATAGTTCTGGTTCTCCCATTACTGGAAAAGGCTCAATTACTATTTTAGATTCCCTACATCTCAATTATATCTTATATGTCCCTCATCTGGCTTGTAACCTTCTTTTTGTTAGCAAGATAACTAAACATGCCAACTGTGGTGCTTACTTTTTTCACACTTACTGTATTTTTTAGGATCTATATGGAGGCCATGCTACAATTTATATCTTCTTCACTGGATTTTTCTCTATTTCTTTTCCTCTGTCATGATTATCACCTGCAATTTTATTGCTCCATCTTCTCCCCTATCCTTGCGATTTTATAGCAATTTGCTTCATTCAAGTTATGGGTTTTTTATTCAAACTTTCTAGTGTTAATGGTAACTTTCTGCAAGATTTCTTGTTCGAATTTAGTGTTAATGGTTACCATTAACAATGGTGAAGCTTTGAAACCCATGGATGCCGTTGTCACCACCATTATTGGGGATTATGGAATTGCCGAACGAGAATGCTAAACTAATATGGGTTGATATTCTTTTTTTCTTTTCTTTTCTTTTTTTTTCCAAATTTCATAGGTGATTGATTAACTCTTTTGCGAATATAAATTTACAAATTTAATAAAATTATTACATCAGTTCCACTAACATACAAACACATTTTAAGACTCACTTCCTCGTCCACTTCTTCTATTATGCCATGTATGCACCCACATCAGTATTTTTTAGTCAAAATATTCTCTTTAAATAGTCAGTGTTTGAGTAATTAATGGTATAGGTATTTTTACTCCATTTTCTAAAGTTCATGTGTTTTTTTACTCACGACATTTTCTTAGGGTGCCTGGTGCTCCTTTTCAATATTACAATAGGTAAATTTGCCTTTTTACCGTTTAATATTTTGAAATAATGATTCCTAAACTATGAAAATTGTCTTGTGGGACTTTTGGAAATGTGATTGAGAAGTTTGGAGAAATATATTATCTATATCTTATAGATCATGTTGAGAAAAGATTGACATATTTCTAGTTATATTGTGATTGATTGGATGGTAATTGGATTTTGAGTTGACTCTTGCTCTACCACGTGATAAGGTTGCTATCAGTATATATTGGTTGGCTTCCTATTTACAACTAGAATTTCATATTATGTCAATACTTTTTCCTTGAGTTTTATGCACTCTTAGATGTGTATTTGTGCATATTTTGGCTTTTAACCTTGTTATTTTTGAGTTTATAGAGGTCACAGTTTTGTAAGGTTATTTTGGTTTAATAAATAAAGTTTCAAGCCACTTGGAACTGTTTTAGAAGGATTTGAAGATCAAGGTTGCTTAAAAGTTATATTATAGTGATTAAATAAGAACAAATAGAGATAAAAATCATAGGTGGAACTTCCTATTTGACCTACAAGAACAAAATTTTTCAAAGGCAAAATATGCTGAGGTGCACTTTGACCTGGTTGCAGCCCAACTAAAACAAAAGCAAACTCAGCTGTGATGCAAAATTTTTAGGCTGCAGTGCAGTCGTTGACAGCAAAACGCATAGCTCAACTAAGGCCAAAAATTGTAGGTTTTAAGACCATAATTCGACCTTGGCTGCCATTCTTCACTTCTAAATGGTTCTTGGGAGTATCTGGATGGTTCTTAGGGGTTAGAGATTTGAAGAGATTTAAGCTTCTTTCCTTAGTTTTTCCTCTCCATCTTACTTTCTCTATTCTTGTTCCATTTTTTGCTAATTTATGTATACATATATTGTCATGGATTTTCTAAGTCTATATGGCTAAATATTTTGATGCTAGGTTTATTTTGAACTCTTGTATGGATCAAGTACTCATTTTCCCTTGATATTTGTGATTAATGATATGATTGTGTTGACTTTACTCTATGTTGAGTGCTTTTGTTGATTAGTCACCAATGAGATTATTGGGTTCACTGGATTGATGCTTGAGGGAGTTAGGTTGGGTATAGAACTTGGGTTTAATCATGTGAGAACTTGGAATTTATGAGTTGAATAGAAGGTTTTGTTAATGAGATAGAGAGATACTTTTTAACCTCACATAGCACATAAGGTTTGCAATGAAAATCGGGGTTTAATTAATTAGTTAAGAGATTATGAATTAATTGAACTAAACACTTATTTAGAGACTTGAGAGAGCACTTATAGGTAATTTAGTGTTTTTGGCTAACATAGTCTATAATTAAGAAGAAAATATAGTGGGGATTTAATTAAGTACTTTTGAAATATAAGAGGGATAAATAATCCCAGGTCCCTTTAAATCCTTGGAGTTGAAGAATCATTTTTTTCTTTTTATTAATTTTGAATTCTAAAAATAGATTCCTTTCATTCTGGGTATTTGTGTCACTCAAATTAGGAAAAAGTGTGATTATCAATATTTAACTGGGTTTTGAAACCAAATCATCATGAAAACAATATTTTACTCATTACTTTATCATTTGTCACAACTCTTGCACCTATGGTGCGAATACATCTTTCATGCCCCATAGTGAGAGATAGGCCCTTATGGCTAATTATTCATCCCCCAGAATAAGCCCATATGTCTAATTATCCCCATAGTGAGGGATAAATTTATGTGGCTTGTGTGTTAGCCCCCATGTGAGGGTTTGTATGATTGAGATTGTATTTATATACATGCTTTATAATTCTATCAATATATCTATATTTCTTGAGATTTGATAATTGTCGCATTTGACATCTCATAAGCACATGTTAGTTTGTATAATGATTTCAAAAGTTAGTTATTGAGACTTTTGTCTCACCTCATGGTTTCTAATATTTTTTGGTGATAGTTCAGGTGTTAGTCTATCAAGAAGGGCCCCAAAGGCTTAGTGTGCTGTTATAGCTTGTATAGCCTTCATCCTTTTGTTTTATGCATTGATTTATTATATATTGCCATATAGGGTTCATTTACTCTGATTTTGTAAACTGATACTTTAGATGGTTGTTATTTGATAGGAATGCTGTTAAAAGGCCTACTCTAGGACTTTGCATGTGACCCTCTTTTCAAAATATTGACTTTTGATTACTGGACATCATGGTTTATTTTGAAAAGATTTACCAGTGGGTATGTTAGAGAGTATGAGTTTTTGTCTAGGCTTATGGTTGAATGTTATCTCTGGACTTTGAAAGTCCAAAGCCCAAGTTAAAGATTGATATAAACTAACTCCATCTATTCAAACAGGATAGTGCTTTATCTTTTAAACCATGACTAGATGTGCAAAGCCTTTTTAACATGAGTTACTAGTAACGTAAGTTTATTTCTTTTAACT
Source organism: Neltuma alba (assembly GCF_004799145.2). Classification (NCBI taxonomy): domain Eukaryota; kingdom Viridiplantae; phylum Streptophyta; class Magnoliopsida; order Fabales; family Fabaceae; genus Neltuma; species Neltuma alba. The sequence goes on along the minus strand of NW_021635083.1, from coordinate 287,016 downwards.
ATGATAATTTTTTACGATTTTAAATTTCTTCTTTTCTGTCATAGTTAATTTTTTAAAATAAATTATTTGATTTACTCTAAATGGGTTTGGAAGAACAACCATTACACCATGGTAGATGGATTCATCCGTCATAGTGGATTACACAAAGAGGGGTCTTCAAAATGAGTAGGTATTGCGGCACCTTTTATAGTGGATACTCCCCTTTCTTTCTAGCTGCTATAGTGGATGACGTAATCTTTAGCCTTTTCATCTTGGTACTTCATTCCTTGCGACTGCTTCCACGATCTTCTTCTAATGCTCCCAAACAAGTTGAAAACTTCTTCTTGTCATGCAACATCTAGCTCTTACTTTTCCTTACGTAACAAATCTCACAAGAATTTGCACAAATAATCCCCAAAAGTTAGTTCAAAGCAATCTTCACACATTCAAATTATATTTTCCTACTTTAGGGAGTAAGCATAGATATTTAGCTTCCAAAAATCATAAAAGAGTATTAACATGAGCTAAATTAATGGGAATTTCAAGAGGTTATCAATATGCCTAGCGATCAAGGGGGAGTTGAAAGAGATTTGAGAGACATGTTCTGGTATGAGCCCCTACATGATTATGTGGACACAACAATATGCAACAATATAATATCTTAAATGAAGAGACTCATTTGAGTAATAACAATGCTAATATAGGAATTAATTTGAATAGTTCTAGGCCTACTAGAAATAGAAGGCTGCCTATTTGATCTAATGACTATGTTTTCTCTATGATTTTTGAAAATAAACAGCATTGCAAATCTAAATGTAGATACTCAATTAGTGACTATATTGGCTATGATAATGTCTCTTATAATCATTTATGCTTTCTCTATTCAATTGATTCTGTGACTGAACCATCTAGTTATTATGAAGCTATTAAGAATGAAGAATAGGTTAAGGCTTTCAGAGTTGAAATGGAAGCTCTTAAGGCCCATACCTAGAAAGTAGTTCTTTTTATTATGAAAAACAGTGATAGCATAGTTCTGATTCTTGTTTTTTTAGATGACCTTTTGATAGCTAGTAGTTCAAAAGTTAGAATTAATAAAGCAAAGTCACTTCTTCGTGAGAATTTTAAAATAATAAATCTTGGACATATGAGATATTTTCTAGGCATAGAGGTAGCAAAATCTGAAAAGGGGATTATGCTCTCTCAACATAAATATGTGCTAGATATTTTATCTGAAACATGTATGAGTAGCTGTAAACTACTTGCCATCCCTATCCCACAAAGTTTGAAACTTTTGCCACACAATCCAAGCAAAGACAGTGTAGAGGATTTGTTGAAGAAACCTAAGAGATACAAAAGCTAGTAGGTAAGCTAATCTACTTAACAATGACACGCCCTGACATTTCTTTTTCCTTTGTAGACTTCTAGCCAATTCATGCATTCACCAACTAAAAGCCATATGGTAGCACTTAGGAATGTCTTGAGATATCTTAAAGCAAAGCCTGGACTGGTAGTGTTAATAAGTGCAAATAGAGTACCAGATGTAAAGTGCTATTGTGATTCAGACTAGACTTCTTGCAGCCCTACTAGGCGCTCAGTTATTGGTTATTTATTAAAGCTTGGAGGATCACTTGTCATGCGGAAGACTAAGAAGCAAAGCATAGTGTCAAAGTCTTCAACCAAGGCTGAATATCAAGCTCTTAATATGGCTGCATCAGAGGTTGTTTGGGTGCGAGCACTATTAAAGGATCTTGGAATTCATCATGACAGCCTGTGAGGGTCTATTGTGACAGCAAGGTAGCAATTCATATTACTGCAATTCTGGTATTCCATGAACTTACAAAGCATATCGAAATAGACACTACTAGGAAAAACACTTTTAACGGCGGTTAAGCAGAAAAACGACGTGGAAAAAAAGGCGGTGGCATTTTTGTAAATAAGTTGAAGAGGCTTTTATTTTCCACGGCAGTTTTTAAGACCGCCGTGGAAAGTGTTTCACTTTTCCCTCTTCGCTTCAATTTTTTGTCACTTTCGTTCTTATTTCATCAGTGCGCCATGGTCCCCCTTTGTCCCACCATCGAAAAACTGCCATTACCGGCCACTCCCGCCATTAACCCACCGTTTAAACTCCTCCATTGAGCTTGTGGTGCCTTGCCGCCGTCCGCTGTGGTTCGAACACCCCTCATTTCACATCATTCTTGCTCGGCCGTGGTCCCCTCTGTCCTACCACTGAAAACCAGCCATACCCCCCACTATCCCACCGTTTAAACTCCTCCATTGAGCTTGTGGTGTGTTGCCGCTGTCCGCCGCCGTCTGAACGCCCTCGTTTCGCATTTGAATCTTCTCTGCTTTGTGAGTATCCTCTTCTTTCATTCTTTTCAATTTTTCTTGGTTTGTTGAATGTTTTGGCCATGAAAATCTGTTATATATGAAATGGGTTTGTTAGTTTTACATTGTGGTTGGCTTGTATTGTTCATTTTGCATTTTTTATGTGGTTGAACCATTGATTGGTGTTGATTGGTGGGCATTGGATGTGAGAAAACCTTAATTCCTTCTTATATACTGTATTAGAAACATGTTTAAATGTTTGGAGTTGATTAGTTGTGAAGTTTTTAAATGTTTTTATAATTTTTTGATATTTATTTCGAATTTTTGGTAATTTTTTTGTAATAAATATAAGAATTTAGTAATAAATAATCTGTTTGTTATTTTGTGTTTTTTTTCTTCGTTATGAATTTTGATTGAAAGTAAAGTGTTGTTTAAATAATCTGTAGAACAATGGATCGTAGTTGGATGAAAGCTAAAAGAATTAGCAAGGAATATGAGGATGGGGTTGAAAAGTTTCTTGAGTTTGCTCAGAGAAATGCCCCTAGTAAAAGAGATGGATTGTACTATTGTCCTTGTGTCAAATGAACAATAGTCGACAGAGTATTTCTGATATAAAAGAGCATCTTATCTGTGATGGGATAAATTTGAGGTGTACAAATTGGATATGGCATAGAGAAATTAGAAAGACTACACTGTCTACAAATGAGAAGGTTGTGAATGAAGACTTTAGTGATAGAATTTCGGATATGTTTCGTGATATAAGGTCTAAATCCGCTACATAGTTCTCTTCCACCTTTGAAACTTTGTGTAGTGATGCAGAGACACCTTTATATCCGGGCTGCAAAGATGATTACATAAGGTTGACAACCGTATTGAAACTGATGAATTTAAAGGCAAGAAATGGTTGGACCGATGATAGTTTTACGGAATTGCTTGAATTGCTGAGTGATATTCTTCCCAAAGGGAATTCACTTCCAAAACGAATGTATGAGGCAAAAAAGATTTTGTGTCCGATGGGTTTGGAATATGAGAAGATACATGTGTGTTCTAATGACTACATATTATTCAGAAATGATTATGAAGGGTTGAATAAGTGCCCTAAATGTGGGACTTCAAGATACAAAATGAAGAAAGATGATGGTGATTATAATGAGATGACTAAAGGTTCTCCTTTGAAGGTTCTATGGTATCTTCTAATAATACCACGATTTAAGCGTCTATTTGCTAATGCCACAGATGCAAAGAACTTGAGATGGCATTTCGATGAGAAAATATGTGATGGAAAGCTTCATCACCCAGTAGCTTCTCCTCAATGGAAAACAATAGATCAAAAATTTTCTCAATTTGGTGGCGAGCCAAGAAATCTTCTGCTAGGGCTTTGTACAGATGGAATTAACCTGTATGGTAATCTTAGTAGCACACATAGTGCTTAGCTAGTGCTCCTCGTAATTTACAACTTGCCTCCTTGGTTATGTATGAAAAGAAAGTATATCATGCTATTTTTGATGATCGCGGGGCCAAAACAACCAGGAAACGATATCGATGTGTATTTGACACCTTTGATTGAGGATTTGAAAAAATTATGGGTGGAAGGTGTTGATGTGTTTGATGCATATAAACAAGAGACCTTCAATTTACGTGCTATGATCTTCACCATGATAAATGACTTTCCAGCATATGAAAATTTGTCAGGATACAGTGTTAAGGGGCATAAAGCATGCCCAATATGCGAAGAAGGCACCCACTATATGCAATTTAAACATGGCAAGAAGACGGTATACCTTGGTCACAGAAGGTTTCTTAGTTGGTATCACTCTTACCGTAAATTGAAAAAGGCATTTAATGGCTCCAAGACCATTAACTGGAGAAGAAGTTTATCAGCAGGTGGAGGGAATTAATGTGGTCTTTGGTAAGAAAAAGAAGAAGATTGCCGGTGAGAAGAATATATGGAAAAAAGATCTATCTTTTTGATCTTCTATTGGCAGAGTCTTGATGTGAGGCATGTGGAGAAGAATGTGTGTGAGAGTCTTGTTGGTACACTTTTACATATAAGTGAAAAGACTAAGGATGGAATCAATGCAAGACGTGACTTAGCTGAAATTGGAATAAGAAAACTCCTCCACCCACAAGAAAGAGAGGGTAAAAGGGCTTATTTACATTCAGCTGCGTACACATTATCAAAAGCAGAGAAAACAAGTTTCTGTGGTCTTATTAATAACCTTAAGGTGCCACAAGGTTATTCTTCTAATTTGAACAAACTTGTTTCAATGCATAATTTGAAGATAACGGGGATGAAGTCTCATGATTGTCACGTGTTGATGCAACAATTACTTCCCATTTGCTATTCGAGGCATTATGAAAACTGATGTGAGAAGTACTATTACAAGACTTTGTATGTTTTTTAGTGCTATTTGTAGCAAAGTCATTGATCCTGCTGAGTTAGATGAATTAGAAAATAAAGGTTATGTAATTGATAAACCTTGTCGCTAGGTAATCAAAGTTTTACTAGGGAAATGCAGCAAGTGAGGCACTACCTAGGTCATTCTTCTCAAGGAGTCTTAAGTTGTAATTCAATTTTTAACAATTCACTTTTAATTATCAATTTACTAAGATGAAAGCTTGAGTTTTAGAAAACAAAAATTGAAACAAGAAACAAATCTAATGAAAGGTAAAATGCAAAAGAAGATTCAAATAAGAGATAGTAGTTCCCCTAGCAATTTATCCAACCTTCCTTGTTCAATCTTATAATTTGGAGTCTCTTAATGTCAATTAAATGGATAGATTCAGCTACTGCTCAAATCTCTCTTAACATAGATAAAAAACAACTATCTTACTAGATTCATTGTTTGATCTGTGAGAAGGAAAATCAATTGACAAGAACACTTGAGAAGCAAGTTGCAATTCTCTAAGAATGACCACAACTGTGAATCATTAATATATTCAACCAAATTCAGATTTACAGAACACAATCCAAGTAAAACGAATTAGATTTACAAATCAATAGAGAATCCTCTATTCAACTGAATTAAAGGACACAACTCACATCTGAATGTTCAATCAGATCTAAATTCCAAGAAACATGAATCTAATCATCCAACCTTCATTCTAACCACAATGTTCAACTGAAACAAATGAACTGTAGAATAGAAAGTAGAAACAGATCTGAATGACTCCCTGTTCAGCTCTATGAACTCAGGTCAGCTTCATTGCTAGAAAACTTGGAAATTCAGCTACTCATACTCTGGATTAGGGTAGAAACAGCAAGAATTGATGAAAGATCCATGGTTGATCGGTAGAAATTGATGAATTTGGACGAAAATGGAAGGAAGAAATGAGAGAGGGCGGAGAGAGCAAGAAAATCGCGTCTGGAGGGAGAATGAGAAACTGAAAATCTAGTGTCCCTCCTGAAGCGCGCGACTCTGCTTTTTAAATCTGAAATTTTCCGTCATCCGTCGCGGTGCTTTTCCTGTATGGCGTCGTTTCGATTAGTGATCCTGAGCTTCATGAAAATTTCCGTCTACCGTGGCGCCTTCATCCATCCGTCACGGCACTTTTGACCAAGAGTAACTTTGGATATCCGCCGCGGCGCTTTCCCAAATCAGCCGTGGCACCTCAGACAGAATGGCGAAAATGCTACTGAACTTCCTGAAATTCATACCAAAGCAGGGGTCAAAGTACACACATACAAAATCATATAAAAACATGTAAAACACCTGTAAAACCTCACAATTCCTCTCACCAACTCCCCCACACTTAGCTTTTGCACTCCTGGGCAAATCAGGTCTAAACATGATGTGAAATAGAAGGATGAGAGATAAGGAATAAGCAAACTCGAAAATTCAGGTTACAACTGCAACTAACAATGATTCTTCAACCAACATCCATCCATGGAACATTCTAATGCAAAGAAATCAAGCAATGATATGTAATTTATCTAAGTGAATAAGATATTGAAGATCACACAAGGGAATTAGTGTATCGCTCAACTCACAAGTATTAAAGGTTCTTTCACTCAATTCACTTATTCAAATGCTCTACCATATGCTTGTAATAGCTCTACCTTTCCACCACCTAAATACAAAGTGCTCAAGAATCAAGAGGACTTTTGTGGCTTGTAATGTAAGGGTGAGGAAGAAATGCACAAGAATGCATAGAAGGATAGAGATAATATGTGAATCAATGTGTAGAATTCAATAGCATTAGTAATGTTCAATTGAGGATTTAACTTCTTGATCTTGAAGTCTAAAGCTATAAAGGTGCTTTTATTCCACTTTCTTTCCTTTTCTTGCTTTTTTTTTTTCATTTCTTTTCAACTTTTCTATTCTCTTTCTCTTTTTCTTTTTCTTTCAATTTCATTTGCATGTTTCTTCTTTTTTTTTCTTTTTCATTTTTTTTTTCAAAGCTCAATATGCGTCTCCTCATATCAATCCATCAATTGAACCATCAAAATGCTAGTGAATTCTGAAAAGAATGAATGAAATGAAATATGCATCCTTGTAGGAAAGGAGTTTTTATATTGAGAGTGAAATGAATGGAAAAATTCAGCTAAAAGGCTCAAATGGGTAACAAGGGATAAATCATGTAGGGTTTAGCCATTTGGTCTAAGTAGCTATTTTGAATGAATGCCTCAATCATGTTCAAGAGTACTAATGTTGCATGTGGTCTTGATTAAGAACTAAGACAAGTTCTAGAGAGCATAAGAAATAAGTGAATGCACACACCAGAAATGAATATAAAGGCTCAAAGAATCCTTCCAACTAAAAGAACACATCATGCTTAATCTCTATGCATTAGAAAATTTCACTTCAAGATATTAATTCCAAATCAAATCAGCATCACAAATGTAACATTAGAATTCCTGAAGCAAGCTTAAACCTTCAAAAAGTTTTTGAAAACTGAGGTTTTACAAAAGACACAAAACACACAAAACACAACATTCACTCCCCCACACTTGATCCTTGCATTGCCCTCAATGCACATTTGAACAAAAGATAGCAAGGAAAAATGGTAAGGAAGGAATGGAAAGAAAGAACAGAAATACTCAAAAACAAAACTAAAATAACCTACACTTGCTACTATTTATGTCCCCCCCCCCCCACACTTGTTCAAAAATGGAGTTCAAGAATGAAAATAATCAAATAACCACAGACTAAGGTATGTAAGGAAGGGGACAACCTGAGATTATGGTGGATCAAAATTTTCCTTATAGATTTTAGCAGGTGGCCATTGACCTTGAAAGTCTTACTGCTCTTCTCATCTAGCAATCATCAAACTTGTGCACTTTAGTGACCAAGTATGGTCCTTCCCATCTAGTGCTCAGCTTCCCAGGTTTAAATGTGAATCGTGCTTTGTACAGCAACACTTTATCTCCAACCTTGAATGTCTTCCTTAGGATTTGCTTGTCATGAATCATCTTCGTCTTCTCCTTGTAGAACCTGGAATTCTCATAGGCTTCAAGTCTCAACTCTTCAAGTTCCTGTAATTGCAATAATCTTTCCATACCAGCAGAATCAAAATCAAGGTTACATGCTTTTACAGCCCAAAGAGACTTATGTTCAATCTCAACCGGTAGGTGACACATCTTACCATAAACCATCTATAAGGAGACATGCCTATTGGGGTTTTAAATGCAGTTCTATATGCCCACAAACATCATCTAATCTGGCGTCCAATCCTTCCTAGATGGTTTAACTATATTCCAACACCTTCTTGATTTCTCTATTTGCATTTTCAGCTTGCCCATTACTTTGGGGATGATAAGGTGTGGATGTCTTATGTGTTACACCATACTTAGTGAATAACCCTTGTAGCAATTTATTACAAAAATGAGTGCCATTATCACTAACTACTGCTCTAGGAATGCCAAATCTAGAAAAATGTTATTTTTCAGAAATTTTGAAACAGTAGCAGCATCATTCTTTTTGGTTGCTATGGCCTCTACCCATCTGAAAGGTAATCAACTGCAAGAAGAATGTATGTAAAACCCATAGAAGGAAGAAAGGGTCCCATAAAATCAATACTCACAGAAAAGCATTGGGTGTTGGGGTAATTCATGTTTCTTAGTTAGGCTACCAAATCTTTGACAAATATCACAATTCTTGCAATACTCATAAGAGTCTTTAAAGAGTGATGGCCAATACAAACCAGCTTCCAGTATTTTTCTTGCAGTCTTGTTAGCACTGAAATGACCTCCACAAGTTTGAGAGTGGCAAGCATGCAGGATGTCTTGAAATTCTTCATTTGGTACACATCTTCGAATGATTTGGTCACTGCATACCTTCCAAAGGATTGGAGGGTCCCAAATATAGTGTTTAGACTCACTCTTAATCTTTTGTATCTGAAAATGAGACAATGAAGAAGGAATTAGACCAGCAACTAAAAAGTTGACAATGTGACAATACCAAGGTTCCATGAGAGACAAGGCAAAAACAGAACAATCCTTAAACTCATCACAAACAGAATCTGAACCAATTACTCCCCTTGTAGTTTCTAGTAAGCGACTTAGATGGTCAGCCACCACATTTTCTGCTCCAGGTTTGTCTTTGATGTCAATATCAAACTCTTGGATCAACAACATCCACCTTAAAAGCCTCGGTTTGGATTGTGGCTTGCTGAAAAGATACTTAACAGCAGAATGATCGGTGAAAACAGTAACCTTAGAGTTAATTAGGTAAGGTCTAAACTTGTCTAATGCAAAAATAATAGAAAAGAGCTCCTTTTCAGTAGTTGTGTAATTAGTTTGAGCCTTATCTAGTGTCTTTGAAGCATAAGCAATAACTTTGGAAGCCTTACCATCTTTTTGTCCCAAAACTGCACCCACTGCATTGTTAGAGGCATCACAACACAATTCAAATGGTAAATTCCAATTAGGGCAAGTCAAAATAGGTGGAGAAGTCAATCTGGATTTAATCTCATCAAAAGACATTTTACACTCATCAGTGAAATCAAAGGAAGCATCTTTTTGCAGCAATTTGGACATTGGAAAAGTCACTTTACTAAAATCTTTTATGAATCTTCTATAAAATCCAGCATGGCCTAAGAAAGATCTAAGCTCCTTAAGATTTGTTGGATAGGGTAGAGAGGAAATTACTTCAACCTTTGCTTTGTCTACCTCTATTCCCTTTTCAGAAATTAGGTGACCTAGAACTATTCCTTGTTGGACCATAAAGTGACATTTTTCAAAATTTAGGATAAGATCCTTTTCAACACACTTAGATAGAGCTTTTTCCAAGTTCACTAAGCATTCATCAAAATTATTTCCATAGATGGTAAAGTCATCCATAAACACCTCAATTCCATTTTCTAGCAAATCACTAAAGATAGATAGCATACACCTTTGGAATGTGCCCGGTGCATTGCAAAGTCCAAATGGCATTCTTCTATATGCAAATGTGCCAAAGGGACAAGTGAATGTAGTCTTCTCTTGATCTTGAGGTGCAATGGGAACCTGAAAATAGCCACTAAAACCATCAAGGAAACAATAGTGAGATTTACAAGCTAATCTTTCAAACATTTGATCTATAAAGGGTAGGGGAAAATGATCTTTTCTTGTAGAATCATTAAGCTTCCTATAATCAATGCAAACACGCCAAGAATTTTGGATTCTAGTGGGGATTAATTCATTTTTCTCATTCCTAACCACAGTGATCCCACTTTTTTAGGAACAACCTGAACTGGACTTACCCATTCACTATCTGAAATAGGGTATATGATACCAGCGCTAAGCAGCTTTGTTACTTCCTTTTTAACAACATCAAGTATGAGTGGGTTAAGTCTTCTTTGAGGTTGTCTTATGGGTTTTGCATTTTCATTTAACAATATTCTATGAGTGCAAATTGAAGCATTAATACCAGGAATATCTGCTAAAGACCACCCAATTGCACTTTTATACCTTTTCAAAACAGCAAGTAACTGAGATTCTTCAATATCAGTTAAAGAGTTAGAGATTATCACCGGGAGTCTTTCATTTTCAGCTAAAAATGCATATTTCAGTGTTGATGGCAAGGGTTTAAGCTCCAATTCAGGAGGTTGAACTACTGAGGGTATCAATTTCTTGAGCTCCAAGGTAGTGCAATTATTTTCAGATTGCTTCAAAGCTTCAATACCAAAAATTTCAGTTGTACATTCATTCTCATGTGAGTCCCTGCAACAATGCATTTAAAAATTTGTAAATCCATGTGAAAACTCAAAGTTAGATGCAGAATAATCTTAAGGAATTCCAATTTCACAAGTAAAATTAGATTGCAAAAGTGCACTCCCTATGCTGCATATTTCGGCAAATTTGGTTGGGGTCATGCTTAATTTCCTAGGGTTGGGAACAGTTGCACTTCGCATGATTTCCAAGAAGTGTTCCAGTTCTGCATGGTTAAAGAAATTAAGATCAAGTGACTTGTAAACAGGATTGGAATATAAAATGTGATAAGAGTTTAAAGACAAATCCTGTTGTTCAGAAGGTTCAGCTGCATGCTCCTTAAATAGGGATTCATCTATGAGAATTGGGCTAGTCTTGCAATCATGAGTCTTGTGTCTTTCACCTTCCCCTTCTTGTATAGGAGTTGATTCACTCTCCTGTGCTGTTGAGAAATCTACAAGCAATCTTCTTGCAAGTTGTTCATCACTTGACAGTGTGGAATTAACATCAATTGAAGACTTAATGGATGAAACTGAAGACAACTCACTCCAAGTGGAAAGCCAGCCATCAATTTTAGAATCAATGCTAGGCACATCATCAAGGTGTGAAGAAAAAGAAGATGAAGGAGCATATATGGAAGAGAAAGAAATGAAAGCATCTTCAGTATCATCATTGCTATCATGCTCAAAAATAGATTCACACTCATTTTCAAGTGACACATCAATCATATTAAGCCCCAACAGAGAATAATCCTCATGTGGATGTTTCATCATCTCATACATGTTAAATTGAATTTCTTGACCACCAAATTCCATTTTTATAATTCCATCTTTCATGCAAATCATGGTATTGGCGGTTCTTAGAAATGGTCTACCCAAAATCAATGTGCTTTCACTTATGGCCTCATTAGTCATATCTAGCACGTAAAAATCAGCAGGGAATACAAGGTCTTTTACTTGAACCAAAATGTCTTCTAAGATTCCCTTGGGATTCCTAATAGACTTATCAGCTAGTTGCACTAAGACACTTGTAGGTTTCATGATTTCAACTCCCAAAGCATAGTAAACAGAACTTGGCATCACATTGATAGCAGCACCCAAATCTAGCAAAGCTTTAGAAATATGAAACATACCAATTTGACAAGGAACGGAGAAAGCTCCTGGGTCTTGGCATTTCACAGGTAATTGAGCTTTAAAAAGGGCTGAAACATTAGGGCCAACTTGCACCAATTCATTAGTTTTAAACTTTCTTTTGTTAGTACAAATGTCTTTTAAGAATTTTGCATATTCAGGCACTTTCTTCAACAAATCTAGCAAAGGAATGTTAATTTCTACTTTACTAAAGAAATCTAAAACTTCTTTATTTTGCTTTTCTTTTGCAACCTTCTGCCCAAACATAAAAGCTCTAGGAAAAGGTAGATCTTTCAAGCTTACCTCCTTACCTTTTATTTAGCTTTATCTTGTTCTATCTTTCCTTTGTCCTGGTTAGGCTCTGAAGTTCTTGAAGAAGATTGTCCTAAGTCCTCTCCTAATGGTGCTTCATGGACTCCTTCATTATCCTGAATAAAAGGGCTTGCTTTAGTTGTGCAACCTTTAGTAGTTACACTTCTAAATTCAGCTTCTTTTCTTCCTTGCAGAAGTTGCTTCTCTCCTAAGCTTTCAGATTCCACACTTGGTGATGTCTTTTGCTGGACACAGCTCCTTTTAGTGCAATGATCTTCTTCCAAGTCAGATTCTTCATCATTTTCATTGAATGTCACCTTTCTTCCACTTCTCAAATTTATGGCATTCAATGACTTGGGATTAATCACAGTATTGGAAGGCAAAGCTCCACTTGTTTTTGCTTGAAAACTATTGAGATTATCTGAAATTTGGGTAACAAAGTTAGCCAAGTTTGCAGTCTTAGTCTCCCATTGTTCAACCCTATTCTCTATAGCAGCCATTCTTGCATCAGATGCAGTGGTATGCTTATCAATTCTGTCCATTTGAGATGCCATAGCACTGAGATTAGCATTCATACTGTTCATGCTTTTCAACAAGAGGGACATGTCATCATTCCTTGAATTACCAACTTCTTGAGTAGCTTGGGAAGGAACCATAGCTTGTTCTGAATGTTGACGTTGCTGGAACTTATTTTGTATGAACCTTTCCTTGTTGTTCTCTCCTCCTCCCCATCTAAAATTAGGATGATCCTTCCATCCTTCGTTATAAGTGTTGGAGAAAGGATTCCTTTGCTAATATTGACTGGATCTTTGTTGATACATGGTTGACACTTCAAATTGAGAAGGGCAAGATTCAGTCCAATGTATCATGGAACCACAGGAGTCACAAGAGGGAGCTACCAAGGCTTGAGATGTTCCCATAGCACCACATTGTTTACTTGACAAGAGTTGCTCTATCCTAGTCATTCTTTTGTCCATCCTCTCTGATAAGGTAGCAAATTGAGAGTCAAAGTTAGTAGGATTTGACCTTAAATTTTCATTGACAGATTGGTTGTCCCTTGTGCTGAATTGTTGATTGTTGTTAGCCATCTTCTCCAATAATTCCCAAGCATTGTGAGGAGTCAAATCAAACAGTGAACCATGGGCTGCAGCATCTATTGTGTTCTTGTGATGAGATAGCAAGCCCTCATAGAAATACTGGACTAAATTAGACTTGCTGATTTGATGATTTGGGCATTTAGAAAGCATAGCTAGAAATCTTGTCCAATACTCATACAAGGTCTCTCTACTATCTTGTTGAACTCCATAGATAGCTTTCCTCAATTTAGATGTCCTTGATGCAGGAAAGTATTTCTCTAAAAAGGCCTTCTTAAGTTGTTCCCATGTAAGTGTCGTGAAGTGTTGAGGTAGACTTTGCAACCATTCTTTGGCATTTCCCTCTAATGTGAAGTGAAAAGCTCTCCTTAACACATCTTCCAATTGAGCACCACGGGGCTTCATAGAAGAACAAACTACATGAATATTCTGAAGGTGTCTATATGGATCATCCCCTGCAAAACCAAGAAATCTTGGTAAGGTATTAATCAAGGTACCTTTAAGTTCAAAATCAGCTTCAAAGTTATAAAAACCACATGGATCACAGTTTACACTTGAGTTATTAATTTCTCTAATGCTCCTATTCTCCTCATCTCTATTCAATTGAATATTATCATTATGAATAACAGTTTCAGCTTGCCTTTCATTTTGAGGTCTATTTGTAGCATCACCTCTCTCAGTTTGAGCATTGTTATTATTTTGATCCATCACAAAATGATAGTCTATAAACCCTCCTAAAGTAGGTTCAGATTCTGAGGAAGAACAAGATTCAACTTGAGGAAGAGAGTCACTCACTATAGGTTGCTTATTAGACTCAGCTATTTGTTTGGTTTTCTTGATTTGCCTAAGAGTTCTATTGATTTCCCAATCAAAAGGTAAAAGACCCTTATCCTGGGACATGTAACTAAAGAACAAGAGAATAAACTAATAAAATAAATGAGAAAAAGCAATTAGACAAAAGAAAGAAATCAGAGAAAAGACAAAAAGTTAAGAGGGGATCCTATAAATCTGCCTCGGCCCTTTCTCAGATTCGTCGCGGCCTCTATTACAGAGACGACTGCCGAGCTGAAAATGGACAGGCGCTGCGGCCTCTGGTGAAATCCGATGCGGCGCTTGTTGCAGAATTGATTCTGTGAAAGGCGCGGCGGCGCCTGATGATATCCGCCGCAGCGCCTGATATTGATAAACCAGGTGGACGAATTCTGCAGCAGCTTCTGTCACTGTTCACACCTTCACTCCTGCAAATTGAACCCTTAACACAATGGTATTAATTTTTCAACAAGAAAAAGATCTCAAAAGTATAAAAACAACCAACCATCATTAGGTTAAATGGAAGAACAATTAAAAGGAAAAAGGTTGCTACAGCAAGGATTCAAACAATTCACAACCTAACAAATTGTGTTAACTCCTTGACAACCTATGGAATGAATTTGGAACATAGCAATAAGGGAAACTACTCAACAACAAAGCACAAGAGTGAAAATGCAAGCACAACTCAACTCAAACACTATAGCTACTTTTTATGAAGTTCTGGGTTTTCAAATATAAAAATTTTTCTTGGCACACCAGTGAATTGCTTAGAACCTCAACAAGTAAGGCTCCCTGGCAACGGTGCCAATTTGATAAACCTTGTCGCTAGGTAATCAAAATTTTACTAGGGAAATGCAGCAAGTGAGGCACTACCTAGGTCATTCTTCAAATGCAGCAAGTGAGGCACTACCTAGGTAATTCAATTCTTAACAATTCACTTTTAATTATCAATTTTCCAAGATGAACGCTTGAGTTTTAGAAAACAGAAATTGAAACAAGAAACAAATCTAATGAAAGGTAAAATGCAAAAGAAGATTCAGATAAGAGATAGTAGTTCCCCTAGCAATTTATCCAACCTTCCTTGTTCAATCTTATAATTTGGAGTCTCTTAATGTCAATTAAATGGATAGATTTAGCTACTGCTCAAATCTCTCTTAACACAGATCAAAAACAACTATCTTACTAGATTCATTGTTTGATCTGTGAGAAGGAAAATCAATTGACAAGAACACTTGAGAAGCAAGTTGCAATTCTCTAAGAATGACCACAACTGTGAATCATTATTATATTCAACCAAAATTCAGATTTACAGAACAACAATCCAAGTAAAACGAATTAGATTTACAAATCAATAGAGAATCCTCTATTCAACTGAATTAAAGGACACAACTCACATCTGAATGTTCAATCAGATCTAAATTCCAAGAAACATGAATCTAATCATCCAACCTTCATTCTAACCACAACTGTTCAACTGAAACAAATGAACTGTAGAATAGAAAGTAGAAACTAGATCTGAATGACTCCCTGTTCAGCTCTATGAACTCAGGTCAGCTTCATTGCTAGAAGAACTTGGAAATTCAGCTACTCATACTCTGGATTAGGGTAGAAACAGCAAGAATTGATGAAAGATCCATGGTTGATCGGTAGAAATTGATGAATTTGGACGAAAATGGAAGGAAGAAATGAGAGAGGGCGGAGAGAGTAAGAAAATCGCGTCTGGAGGGAGAATGAGAAACTGAAAATCTAGTGTCCCTCCTGAAGCGCGCGACTCTGCTTTTTAAATCTGAAATTTTCCGTCATCCGCCGCGGTGCTTTTCCTGTATGGCGTCGTTTCGATTAGTGATCCTGAGCTTCATGAAAATTTCCGTCTACCGTGGCGCCTTCATCCATCCGTCACGGCACTTTTGACCAAGAGTAACTTTGGATATCCGCCGCGGCGCTTTCCCAAATCAGCCGTGGCACCTCAGACAGAATGGCGAAAATGCTACTGAAACTTCCTGAAATTCATACCAAAGCAGGGGTCAAAAGTACACACATACAAAATCATATAAAAACATGTAAAACACCTGTAAAACCTCACAATTCCTCTCACCAACTCTTATGCACAATGGAAGCTAATTATCCCCAAAGTATGCAAATATAGATGGCAAAAGCATGAGTTTAGGGCTAGAAATGTATGCAAATAATGAGACTTATCAGTAATCCTCTCCAAATTGGAAATGCACTTTCCTCCCTCATTTTTTGATATTATGGTCCATTTGATAGCTCACCTTGTACGAGAGATAAGGCTTTGCGGCCCTGTGTGTTTAAGGTAGATGTACCCATTTGAGAGATACATGAAAATTCTAAAAGGGTACTCTAAGAATCCTTATCGGCCTGAGGCATCAATTGTTGAGAGATATATAACTGAAGAGGTAGTTGAGTTTTGCAATGCATATCTTGATAAGATAAAGACAGTTGGACTTCCTCAATCTCGGCATGATCAGGGGAGAAGCAAGGGAACATGGGGTGTCATAGTGAGATCTATGTCAAGAGATGTTGTAATTCAGGCACATTTATATATTTTAAACAACACAGATGAAGTTTTGCCTTACTTGAATGCTCACAAGAATATGTTGAAGAACTTGAATCCAAGAAAGAACGATATGCAACTAGCCAACGAGCATAACAAGTCATTTGCCGAGTGGTTCAAGCAACAAGTGTTAAAGAATGGTAATCCTTCTGAAACAATACAGAGACTAGCTATAGGGCCTCGTTTTGAGGTTGTGTGTTGGGGCGGATATGACATAAATGGTTATTCATTTTATACAAAAACCCAAGATGATAAGAGTACCATGCAGAATAGTGGGGTGATGGTAGTAGCTGAAGCAATGCATTTTGCTAGTTCAAAAGATAAAAACCCAATGTTAGCGTCAATGTCCTATTATGGAGTAATATAGAAGAGATATGGGAGGTTAGCTATACCAAATTTAAAATTCCCATCTTCAAATGTAAGTGGGTTAATAATAGTGCTGTGCAAGTTGATGAAGAATTTGGTTTTGTTTCAGTCGATCTTGAAAGGATTGGATATGGAGATGAGCCATTTATTTTGGCAAATCAAGCAAAACAAGTATTTTATGTTACCGATCTAGCAAAAAAGAAATTATCTATTGTGCTCCAAGGTAAGAGGCAAGCAGTTGGTGGAGATGACGGTGACTCAGAGGTCAATCTTGACGAAATCCCGCCTTTCATAGTTACTCGACCTAAAATTACTGAATTAGATTTGGTAGATGATGACTATGCAGTTAGGGATGATCATTGTGAAGGAATTTGGGAGAATAATCATTGTAAGACCTAAAATTTGTGATTTTCTTTTAATATACTTGATGTTTTATACGAGACTTATTCTAATATTTATTGGTTGTTTGTTGAACAGGTAATGGATGGATCTAATCAACAGGGTTTTGGAGATGACAACTCCTTCCATAGAGTGAAAAGAGGTAGAGGGCCAACCCGTATGAAGAAGTTGGCCTTATGTGATGAGAACACATAGCCCCCGAGGATCGTAGTACACTTTGACGCTGATTTGAAGCCTATAGGTCTTGAAGGGGCTAAATTTACTAGTTACGTGGGCTATCCGCACGCAGTAAGGTTGGGATTGACATTCTTAATTGGAAGATGGTAGATAAAAACTTAGAACAAAAAATTTGGGAGGATATTTTGGTACATTACAAATTCTTTTCTTAATTTATTAGTGTTAATTATAATTGATTATTTACTTATAACTCTATTGTATTATATTGCAGCTGACATTTGATATTCCCGTAACTGAAGAAATGAGAGATCGTTTGTATAAGCAACTCGATGACCGGTGGAGGGATTTTAAATCCATGCTTACAAGAGAGTATCTTCATGGAAAAAGAAAGGGCGAGCATCCTCAAGAACGATACTCTTTTATTAGTGACGAGGCATGGGAGAGGTTTGTGCAGCAACGTCAAGACCCTATATTTCAGGTTTGGTTTCTTCAAACTTAGTTTTTATCAATTTATATTATATTTAACTAAACTAACTTTGTTAAATTTTTATTGTCATAGGCACTAAGTAGGAAGAACAAGCAAATATCTGAGCTGAATGTGTACCCACATACCATGTCTCGTGCAGGGTATGGTGGGTTGGAAAGAATCATGATGGAGGAGCGGCAAAAGAGTACAGAAATGGCTGCTGCTTCAGATCCTACTGGAGTCATTCCACCTATCGACCGTCCTTCTCACCAAGAAAAATGGAAGGCGGCGAGGATTAAAAGGGGTCAATATCTCACTCCAGAGGCTGCAATTGTTGCTGAGAAAATTGTAAGTAATATTAGCATTATGCTTCATTAATTGTTTTTTTAATTATGTTAAATTTAAGTTGTTATTTTAATGTTACAGGATACATTTGAGGAGCAATTATCCCAAGGTACATTTGTTCCTCATAGGCGGATGGACATCTTGGCCACTGCCATTGGAAAGGCTGACCATCCTGGCAGAGTCAAAGGGGCCCCTAAAGGAATTGGCATCAAACAATTTTTTGGTCCTGGTTCTCAAAAAAGTACTGGATCATCCTCCGCTGACATGGTATCTAAAGAGGAACTCGATCGACGATTACAAGAAGAAATAGAAAGAGTTCGAGTTCAACTCAGTGAAGAACACAAGGCAGAGATGCAAAAGATGCGTGAGGAGTTTGATGCCAGGTTTGCAATGATGATGGGCATGACCGGATTCCAGATGCCCCGAGTGTCTGAGCCGTCACAGGTAATAAAGGTTCATTTCGTCAATTTAAACTTATATAATGTTCCTTAAGTAATTTCTTCTTATATTTCAGGGTTCAACTATGATGAAAAGTGGAAAGGGCAGTAATAATCAGACACAACAGCTGACATTATCTGACCTTGACCCTAGCCCTGACCCTGTCCAAGACAATGGAACACTGTGTTCTCTCTATGTCGATGTTAATGGAGATTCGACATTTCATATTGCTAATGGCCGAGTATTCTCAGGCTCAACCATCCACAGGAAGAAAGTTCCAGTAGATCAATCGAGGGTGATGGTGGATAAAATCCATAGCGATCAAGGTGATACACCAGTGCCCATCCTTACTGATGAGGTTCGGCTACTGGTTCAGGCTAAAGGAAATTTCATTCTGTGGCCAAAATGACTTATTGGAAAGCCTGCACCATCGAAGAATGCGACATCAAAGAAGGCGACAAGTAGCGCTTCAGAACCTATCCTGCTGCCTCTTCCTGCTGATATTGGGGTTATGTATGGGAGTTTGGAGCTTCTTTATACATGGTAACAAATATGAAAAACTCTCTTACTTATAATATGCTGCTGGGAATTGTGGGTTTAGATGTCACATACCAATTCACTATTGACAAGAAGGACCTCATTCAGTTCCTGAACTTTGAGGAGTTGGATATAGTCTTTATGCAGCTGGCTATTTTGTAAGTTACAATAACTAAAATAATTTTTTATATTATACTTATGCATATTCTAATATTTCTTATTTGAACAACAGATATTTTGTCGGAGTCTGTAGGCAAGCAGGACTTGAGGACACATATGGCTTTATGTGTCCTCAAAAAGGTACAAAAAATAGCCAATACTGTGGAAGCCAGGTCAATCTACATGATGACCGCAATGACTCAGTTGAAAAAGAAAATATATTTTGTACCTTACGTGGAAAAGTAAGTATATTATTATATTTGAGATACACTTGTTATATATGTATGATTATAGTTAACATGGTTCGTATTTTGCAGTTATCATTGGACTCTAATTGTTTGGACCCCTTTTGATAACAAAGTCTACTGGTTCGATTCCCTCTGTGGAAGTCCAACCGAAGAAACCAAAGATGTCATTGACACCTTAGTTTTATGTCTATATATTTATTACATATAAAGTTTATAAAAATGTGTTCTAATGTTCTAATATTCATGTTCATAGGGCTTTTCACACTTTCAATTTTATGACCAGGCATCAAAATATGCAACCACCAACATGGTTTCTCCCACAAGTATGTTGTTTTGAGCTAAATATGTAGTTATAAATATTTTCAATCATCAAATTAGATAATGCTTATAAATTTTTTATTTTTTCAGTATCATTGTCAATCTGGGAAAGTTGAATGCGGATATTATGTCATCCGTTATATCAATGACATTATTGAGATAGGGGTAACTGAAAAATTGCATGAGGTAATTAAATATAACTTATGTTGCATGTAATTCTGCCCATTTTTTCACATTTTTAATCAAGTTGACTAATGAATCCATTTTTGATTTACAGGCATTCGAAAATGTTATGCCATATAGTGTAACATCCCAAAATTTGGAACCCTAGTAATGGGAGTGTGTAAAATGAGATATGATTGATAAGCATAAGGTATGAGTAAAGCATGAAAACCCAAAATGGGACAAAACCGACTTTATCGGGTCCCTAGGGGCAAAATGGTAATTTTAGAAAAAAGTTTCCAAAAATTACCTAAAAATAGAAAAAAAAATGGAATTAGAGGTTTTTGAGTCACACATGATGTTTTGGGAGTGAGAATAGCCCAAAATAAATTTTGGTGAAAATTCCCAAAAAAATAATTATTTTTGGGAAAATAGGAAAAAATAAAGGGAAATTAAAGTGATAAAATTATTTTAATTACCTAAGGACTCCAAAAAATCCAAGGAAAAATATGGATACACTCCCTAGGAATATATATGAATTTATAAAATTGTTTCCAAGCATTGAAAATATAGGAAATAATTTATGGGGAATTTATTTCCGAATTCCTATCGGTAAGGACCCGATTTCGGAGAAAATGTGAAATAAATATCTAGAGGTCTTGAAAAATTTCCAAAACTTTCAGATCACACTCTTGGAATAAATAGGGAATTACCATGAAAAGAAATGGAATTTTTGAAGCCCCTAGCTATTTTTCCTAATAGAGGGCAAGAAATTGGGTATTATGTGACCGAATGAATTTTTAAATTACCCTAACTAATTCCATTACTTCCTAACCAGTTTTTAACATTTGGTTAGCATCCAACAAGGCCCAAATTTGTGCTCACCATGATCAGAACAGCTGGTTTGTGTGCTGGGCAAATTTTCAACCATTGGATCAACTTTCTTGGAAAGTGAGTCAAAGAATGTGTGCCTAGGATTTGTTCTTCATTTTGGCCGACCTTTGCACCTATTTTGGGGCAGAAATAGCTGCCTAAGGGCAGGTATTTGGGCAGCAAATGAGGTCTATAAATACCCCCACAAGGCACTCAAAATTCGGACAAAATTGGGACAATAGAGGGGAGGTTCTGCACAATTTTCTTCTTGGCTTCCAAACACTCTTCAAATCACTCCCAATCCAAGGTTAACCATCAAGCTTCAATCCAAGACTCCTTCAGGTATGTTTAGGCTTTAATTTGATGCTTTTTTCTATGGTCAAACCGTGACTTAATTTGAGGGGGAAGTGCTGTTTCATTTCTATTGTGCTGGAAGTGCTAGGAAAGGATGGCAAATTGAGTATGAGTTGTGTTGTTGATGTTTGGTGCGGTTTTGAATGGGTTATGGAAGAAATTACCCTATGAACTATGACTTTTCAGTTCAGCCAACTCAAGAACTCAAGGATAGAAATTGTTTCAATAAGTTTTAATGGTCCTAATGGATTTAAAATGTGATGGTATGTAGGATTATGCTAAGGAAGTATGTTCAAATTCATTGGAATCAAATATGAAAATTTATGAGCCTAAGAGGAAGTGTTCAGCCATCTTGAATATATGGACTTATGATTGGATTTTGAAGGTTTTGATGCTTCCATTGAACTCCTTGGGTGTTTTTGTGTAGGGTTATATGGAGGAATTGAATTTGAAAGCATTAAAAATCAAAGTTGGAAATTTTGACATCTCCCTTATGAAATTCGTTTCTGTTTTGACCAGAACTTAAGGAAGGGATTAGCTTTTGTAAAATATGATTTGATATTTGAATTCTATATGAAAAACCATGTAGGAATGGCCAAGGAAGTTTCTTGAATCAAAAGGAAAACAATTAGGCCAAAAAATCCTAAGAAAAAGGGTTTAATGTTTAAGTAATAGGGAATGTGTTTGAATAATTGTTGAATGATTAGCATTGGTGTTGGTTTGATAGGTACCTTGCCAAATCCTCAAGAAAACATCTTGAACTTAAAGGAAATCAAGGACCAAGTACCAAAAGGTAGCATTGAATTACATTTGATTGCTTTCTTGCTTACATTGATGTGTTAATGTGTATGTGTGCAATGTGTGCCATGATGTGACTAAGCTTTATTGCAAATGTTGATTGCAATGTTTGAAGTATGTTGCCTTGGCATTATGTCCATTGAATATGTGTATAGTAGCTTACTTTCCATGGCATAAAAGCATGAACATATAAACAAGATAAATGCACAAAAGCATTGCACGTAGTGTTTGCAGGAATGCATGATAATTGTGATTCTGTGCTACTGGGATTTCTTTGAAATCTCACTCTTATGTTTAACACCACCTAGGAGGGGGTTCAAGCAAGGGAAAAGGCAAGGAAATTGTCTCAGAGACCCAATAAACAATTAGTGTACCCTTGTGTAAAGTTTGAAACTTGTTATGTAATATCATGGCTCTGGAAATGTTTGTTGGATAATAGCTCCTAAGGGGAGCCAAGCATGTATGTCTATGTTTAAATATATGAAAGCATAGTAGAATATATGTTCAAGCTTGTATTAAGCCCAAATGATTAAGGATGGATAAAAGGTTATGAAAGAGTCAAAATAAAGGTAATTAGGGGATAACCTTTGACTAAAAAGGACCAAACTTGGTGCATACGAAATAAATAGCAAATATTCGAATCTGGATTTTAAATTTGGCAGACTAATAGATCACATTTTTAGCTTTAAATCAAGTGGTAGATCATTAAATTTGGAATTTTGTAGACAAAGTTATGCCCTTTCGAAGTTGGATAAAAATACTGGAAATTTCAGAATTTACCAAGTGAACAGTACATAATTGCGTGGAAACTAGCATTGATCTGTGAGAAATTGATACCTGTGAACATTTTTCCCATGTGGAACATTTCATAAGCTTCACGTGAGACTTAGAACCACTCTGTTCTGATTTTTCTACATTTAGTTATGATTTTTCAAAGTTGACCTGATTTTTTTAAGGGTTACATGAATAGTAACCGAAATCAAAATTTTAAATCTTGGTTTTTACCTACTTTGAGCATCGTGTAACGATTCCAAATGGTTCTAAAGGACATATAATGGGGTTTAAAATGAAGGTGTGACATATAGCATGGACGAGATCAACTTGATAAGAGACTCTTTGTCAACCACATTATTAGAGAATCTTTAAAATGTCAAGTACTAAGGTCTCTTAGCTTCCTCGTGTATTGGTTCATTTTTTGATTGTTAACTATAGTTGATGTTCATATATGGTAATATTCAAATAGTTTTGTTGAGATAATGCTTTGGTGTTCATCTGGTAATCTTCAAATGGTGCTGCATATATATATTAGTCTACCGATTTGGGTACCTAAACTACAGGGAGGTGGTAAAATATAAAAAGATGAATGAAAAAATATATATAACATTTAACGGCGGTTATTCATGAAACCGCCATTAAATCAATTTATAACGGCGGTTTTATTAAAAATCGCCGTGGAAAATACTTTGCAACGGCGGTTTATCAAGAAACCGCCATGTAAAAATTGATTTTCCACGGCGGTTTTGAGATAAAACCGCCATTGAAAGTTTATTTTCCACGGTGGTTAATAACTGTTATGTTTTCTTATCCTTTCAACGTCGACTCTTTTTACTCCGCCTCCAAAACCGCCGTTAAAAGCCTCAATTAATTGCCGTTAAAAGCCATTTTTCTGGCAGTGAGATTGTCACTTCATTAGAGAAAAGTGGCAACAAAGGCTGAGTGATTTGATACATGTCGGGACAAAGAATTGGCAGGCTGATCTCCTCACAAAAGATGTTCGAGGAGACACATAGAGACATTTATTGGGCAAGTTGGAAACTCTCAACTTGTTTTCTCCTTCCCAACACAAGGGGAGTGCAAAAATAGTAGATGAATCCTAGTATTTGATTTTGATGTATTTGTATTCTTGTTAGCCTTGTATTAATCTTTCTGGGCTATTACATTGCTTTGTAAGGCCCATCTTTCTTAGCCTAGTTTATATATAGAGTTTGTTGCTAATGGACTGTATAATTGGGGCCCATTAGGCTTTGTACATTTGTGATCTCAGATTTAATAGTATAGAGGCTGTGCCATGTGCCTATACTGTGCATTCGCGTTTAGGGTGTTGTGATACTTAACAGTAACTGTCAATCTTATTCAACTCATCATTAAATTGTTACAAATGAGAATGTGTTAGGGCTTATTTGTACGTCTCAACCCATAAAACTAGCAATTGATAGCATTAAAAGCAAATATTATAGAACTCCTAAGAATTAAATAAAAATATTCTAGAATAAATTTAAAAAAATTACGCTTATTCAAATCAAATCTTAATCCAAAACTGAGATAATTTTGATGAAAAAAATCTAATTCATATTAATCTTATATCCTCAACAAGCAGTCAAAAGGATAGACCAGACCGACCCAAGTTTTCTTCAATCACTTTAGACAATTTCTCTACCATCCAAGGTGAAAAATGGTTAACCCAATCTCCTGCTATATATCTTTCCTAAAGAGATCTTTGTTTTCACACTGCTGCAAGAATTTTTCCAGTCTTGTTTGACTTATACTTCCTTCATCTTCTCAAAGCTACATAGCTCAGCTATGTTTTTAATAACTCTATTAGTTTCCTCATCTGAAGTGAAAGGGCATTCCAAGAACTCAGCTGCTCCCTTCAACAAGTGAAATTCGATATCTCCTTTCAGATCTTCATACTTTAAAAATAGATCCTTGGAAGGTGTTTTTCTACTCTCTCTCCAATAACCCAACATATGCGTCCAAAATGGGCCAGCCTCGTGGACTCCGATACAGCATCTCTCAAATGCTTCCTCACATGATAATTTTGGTAAAGATGGTGGTGCAATTTTGTTCATGGAAAGCCACAAAGAAACAAACTGGTCAAATGGGTTTCGACATATATAAATCATCTTGCATTTGGATTTGGTAATGGAATCAGGCAACGAATGAAACGGAACACGTGTACAAAAAATTCTTGGTTCAGGCAGGTTAGATAGATCAGGAATTTGGTTGTTATTTGCATAGTAATTTAACTCTATGAAAGGAACAAGCTCATGTGCATTGGAAATGAGCAAAGGATGGTGGTCACTTCGTGCTGGAGAGAAATGCTTACGATTCACAATGGCAAAAATAAGGGCTTTATTTCAACCAAGTAGTACCATCTTTCTGTAAAGTGGCAATAACAATATCGTTGTCTTTTGCTTGGAAGTGCTTTGGAAAAGAGCGTATGCCTTGGATTGGAACTGGCATACCACATGTCTTCATGGAGATAAATGTTTGGGAAAGCCCAACCCTTCTCTCTGCGAAGAGATTTGAGCAGATCCTTATATTCTTGGCCGTATTGTTTATACTCTTCATGGCAAATCTCGTTCTCAGACTCAACATTTGGCTGACCTTTTATGACGGAAGTGACACTAGTTTCAGCCATTAGAAGGATGGTATAATTAGGTAATTAACTAGTAAACAAGTTTCCATTTTTTATATACCATTGATCTGGCAATCGATTATTGCCATTATTTGAAATTAAAAATCGCGGTCTGTATTATAGAAGGATCTGATTATGGAGCATGTGAAGAGATAGATGCAGACGCATTCGCTGATAGCCCGATCCAGCTGTGCACGCCAAGGGAGTCGGTTTAAACAAGTATATTTCAATAATAAATGACACTAAAATAATCATTTAATATGATCATTATTGTACTGTGCCAACCAATGCTTGGATTAAAAAAAGCTGAAGACAACTAAATCATTGAAAATTATACAGAAAGTTTAGTGGGGGCAACGAAGTATGACGGTAACTTTGATTCCTATGGCTAGGGACCACTGCCACTTGCAGAGGATGCCGAAGTGTAAGTGGATTCATCACTACTCTCGAAGCATTTATATATCCAATTTTAATTATCTCCTTTTGGCAAAAAAAAAAGGTTGAAAGCTTTCAACTAATATTGCTTTATCTTTTACTTTGTATTTTATCTTTATTAAAATTTTATAACTCTATTTTTTTAATTTTTGAAATTGAACTGATTAAAATCCCCCCTCTTTCAAATCCCTCACACCAAACATAGAGTAAGAAGTGCAAAGCAGAGAAAATATTAACAATGACAGTTATCACCAATCTCTGCATATGATAAATGGAGTCTAAAATTGATGGCTTTCCAATTATCAATTCTCATGTAAAAAATATATGAAGGTTTATTCAACAACCTAAAGTATATGGTGTATATATATTAGGGAAAAAGACAAAAAAATGATAAACTAACTTGGGAATGACAGAACGTCTGTTGAATTTGCAAAATCTCATTTTGGTCACATGAGACCAAATTAGGATTATCATATTAAAATAAAAGACCAAATTGCCCTTCATTTTATTTATTGTTTTTAAAATATCCAAGCCTCCACTAGCCGGCTAGTCACCGGAGCTCTGGTGACTAGCCAACAATTGGTCACAAGAACTCTGGCGGCCAGAAACAATTTTTTAAAAATTTTTTACAACTTCAGTATAACGGTTAACCACTTTTGTAATACTATTAATAACTTCAGTATAATAGTTAACAACAGGTTCTCTGGGAAATTCAATAAGCTCCGGAAGCCAGAAACTATTTTTTTTTGAAAATTTTTACAACTTCAATATAACAATTAACAACTTTTGTGACGCTATTAATAACTTTAGTATATTAGTTAACAACAGGTCTTTCAGAAAATTCAACAATTGGGCATCGGAGCTAAAGCGGTCGAAAACAATTTTTTTAAATTTTTTTACAACTTTAGTATAATGGTTAATAACTTTTGTAACGTTATTAACAACTTCAGTATAGCAATTAACAATAGGTTTTTGAATTTGTTAACAGTATTACTAAAGTTGTAAAAATGCTACTTTTTTAATTTCCCGAAAAACCTATTGTTAACTGCTATATCGAAGTTGTTAATAGAAAAGTTGTTAACTATTATATTGAAGTTGTAAAAATTTTCAAAAAACAAAGTTGTTAAAGTTATAAAGATTCCATTTTTGAATTTTTTAAAAAATCTGTTGTTAAATACTATACCAAAGTTGTTAATAGAGTTACGAAACTTGTTAACAACATTACTGAAGTTGTAAAAATGTTACTTTTTGAATTTTTTGGAAAACTTGTTGTTAACTGCTATACTGAAATTGTTAATAACATTACAAAAGTTGTTAACCGTTATACTGAAACTGTAAAAA
This sequence comes from Neltuma alba, assembly GCF_004799145.2. Lineage (NCBI taxonomy): Eukaryota > Viridiplantae > Streptophyta > Magnoliopsida > Fabales > Fabaceae > Neltuma > Neltuma alba. Next base: position 259,826 of record NW_021635083.1, on the reverse strand, counting down.
TTTCAAAAAAAAAAAAGTTGCTATTGTAAATCTGCCATTGTTTTGAATTTTTGAGAAAACATATTAAATACTATACAAAAGTTGAGTTACAGAACTTGTTAACGGCATTATTGAAGTTGTAAAAATGCTACTTTTTGAATTTATCAAAAAACCTATTGTTAATAGCGTTACAAAATTTGTTAACCATTATACTAAAGTTATAAAAATTTTCAAAAAAATTGTTTTCGGCCACTATAGCTCCATTAACCAATTGTTGAATTTCCTAAAAAAAACTGTTGTTAACTAATATATTGAAGTTGTTAATAACATTACATAAGTTGTTAACTGTTATACTGAAGTTGTAAAAATTTTCAAAAAAAATGTTTCCGACCGTCGAAACTTGTCGAATTTCCCAGAAAACCTATTGTTAACTGCTATATTAAAGTTGTTAATAGCATTATTAAAATTGTTAACCGTTGTACTAAAGTTGTAAAAATTTTCAAAAAATTGTTTTTGGTCGCCGGAAATTGTTGAATTTTCTAAAAAACCTGTTATTAATTGATATACTGAAGTTGTTAATAGCGTTACAAAAGTTGTTAACTGTTATACTGAAATTGTAAAAATTTTCAAAAAAATTGTTTACAACCACTGGAGCTTGTTGAATTTCCCAGAAAACCTATTGTTAACTACTATACTAAAGTTGTTAATAGCGTTACAAAGTGGTTAATCGTTATACTGAAGTTGTAAAATTTTTTAAAAAAATTGTTTCTGACAACCGTAGCTAGGGTGACCAATTGTCGGCCAGTGAGGACTTTGGTATTTTAAAAACAATAAATAAAATGAATGGCAATTTAGTCTTTTCATTTAACATGATAATCCCAATTTGGTCTCATGTGACCAAAATGGGATTTTGCAGATTCAGCGGACGTTTCTGTCATTTCTAAGTTAATCTATCATTTTTCTGTCTTTTTCCCTATATATTAACTTGAAGTATTTTATTTTTCAAATACGTTCAGCACTCTAAATTTTATTTTGGTACATCTAGTATCTTGAAATATTTTTTCATATGCATCTAGCACCTCCAAATTATTCTGTGTATCGAATATTCTAAATTGCTAAGCGTAAAAGTGCACTAGAAAAATATTTTAGAGTATTGGATACACCTGAAAAATATTTTAAAATGTTTAATGCATTACAAAATACCTTATAATACTAGATATATATATATAAAACAAAAAATTTAGAATATTAGATACACTTTTAATTAAAAATATATTAACGTATTTATTTCTGTAAAGTTCAGAGAACATGCCCAAAATTGAACGCGGATCCAAGTTTTTGTTCACGGCAAATTCACCTTTCTCTAAAAAGGTAAAGTCAAAAAGTGCGAAGTCCAAAGTTACCAGCGGCAGTTCTCCTGCCACTTGCATAAGTTACTGGTCCCTCCTAATCAAAAGGGCCAAATTATCGCACCTGAAACCCATATTATCATTTATTTCCTAACCCGAATTGCAAATGGTAAGTTTGGACTTATTGATAATCCAGGGTTGCTCTATATGTATTCCCAAACAATTTCAGGTTGTGACATCAATGTTAAAATACATTGAGATATTTATCCAGTATTTTTAAAATATTACTTTAAATTTTATTTTTAATTGTCTGACAAATAAGACCTCTATTATATATCCATTTAACAGTCAATATATGAAAGAGTAAGAATGAAATATAATTCATACTTCATTCGTCAAGAAATCATTCCATGAGTGATGGGACAATGATAACTGAAAATCATTATTTGGAATGGAAGGAAGTTATAATATATTGAAAATGGAACCTCATCTTTTACCTAATTTCACTTCTTCTTTTTTTTAACTTTATCAAAAGAAATAAGCTTAATGAATGAATATTTTACCCAGTAGTACCTCCTCCACTGTGTTCTTCCCACGATATCGGTTTCTCTTCAGCTAGGTCTCTCCACTGAGCATTGCTGTAGCAATTATTTTTCCCTTCGATGAAAATATAAAGGTAACAAAATAGACAGGTTCCTAAATTCATATACTTGTTTATTTATTATTTTCTTAAAAAATAAAATAATACAAAGTAAAATAAGCAGAATCGCCACAATTATTTAAATTTATACTTTTTGGCCTTAATTATTTAAAGTTATACAATAAGAGAGAACATAGACATAAGAAAACAAAACAAAACAAAAAACACGGCACAACTACATGACTGAACCTGAACTGAAGGTCTGAAATCCCTATTTTATCATCTACGAATTTTTGGTTTAAGAGGAAAAAAAAAAATCTTTCTTACACCACTGATAATGCGAATATGGATGAGGACTTGACATATTACTTTTTAGCTGAAGGAGGTCATACAGTTCCAGAGTTGACATGGCGATTAAAGTGGAAGAGGAAGCATTAAGTTATGGCAGAGATTTCATCCTTATAATCTGCAGCTAGAAATTTTTGCCAAGAGATCTTATATTGAAAGGACAGCCCAGAACCAGAAAACTTCTCTTCCATTACTTTGGATAATTTCTCTATCATCCAAGGCGAAAAATAATTAACCCAATCACCAACCGCACCTTTCCTAAAGAAATCCTTGTTTTTAAACTTCTGCACAAATTTTCCAGTCTTGTTCACCTCCAATTCCTTCATCTTCTCAAAGCTGCACAGCTCAATTATGTTTTCAACCACACCATTGCTTTCCTCCTCAGAATTGAATGGGCAATCTATGAACTCAGCCACTCTTTTCAAGTGGAAACTAATATCTCCTTTCAAATCCTCATACCTTAAAAACAAAACCTTGTTTGGTGTCTCTTGGTTGGCTTTCCAATAACCCAAAATATGTGTCCAAAATGGACCACACTCGTTAGTCCCATTTGAGTACCTCTCAAGCGCTTCCTCGCAAGATAATTTGGGTAAAGATGGTGGTACGAGCTTGTTCACAAACAACCAAAACGATATGAAATTGTCAAATGGATTACGACATATATAGATGATCTTGCACTTGGATTTAGTAATTGAATCAGGCAATGAATGAAATGGAACATGTGTACTAAAGAGTCTAGGTTCAGGCAAGCTGGAGAGATCAGGAATTTGGTTGTTTACATAATGATTGTACTCAAAGAAAGGAACAAGCTCATGTGGATTTGAAGAGAGAAGGGGATGGTTATTTTGTGAAGGGGAAAATACCTTACGATTCACAATGGCAAAAGTGAGGGCTTTCAACCATGTTGTGCCAGATTTTGGCAGGGAAGCTAAGATAATATCACTATCTTTTGCTTGGAAGTGCTTTTGGAAAGAGCATATGGCTTGAATTCGAGTTGGTATATACCAAATGTCTTGGTAGAGATAGATGTATCGGTGGCCACAACCCTTCTCTCTGGGAAGAGAAAGAAGCTCTTTACATTGTTGGCTAAGTTTTTCATACTCTTCATCGTAAGCCTCATCTTCAAGCTTAGCATTTGAGTAGTGGCTTTTTGTCAGCGACGTAGAAGTAGCTTCAGCCATTGAAATGCTGGTGTAGTTAATTAGTTGATAACTTAGTATTATTTATAGGAAGTGGGGTAGCATCAGAAAAATTGTGAGGGCCAATTTTGCGAAGGACTAATCAAGATTTATTCAAAGAATGCTTTTCAAATATATTTGCTCTGATTTATTTTGTTTTAGTTCTAAATATATGAACATAATCTATCTACTATCTCCTAAATTTATTTATTTTTTAAATTATTCTTAACAATTACATATATTAATTAAAGGGATTTATATTACTGTGGGTAGCTGCCAACGCAAGTAATTAAATAAATTATTTTAGGAAAATTAACATAACCTTTTTTTTAATAAATAACCGAATTAATTAATTTTTTTAATTTCTGTAAATTAGTTATTTTGTTTTTAAATTAAGGGGGAAATAGCTTTCACTTTGTCCTTTCTACGTAACCTTTTTCAATTGTTATTGGATTTTTCCCCTTATCATTTTGCATGTATAAGATTCAATTGTTCGAAAATTAATAACCACAATGAGTCAGTGAAAGCTACATAGCATCTATCTGTTTAGCAAAAAGACGATCGAGGTGAGCTACGTGGAAATTAAGATGTCAGGAAATATGTCCTCCTGGCTGGAACTGAAAATAAAGACAAAATAATTTTGATTCGAATAATTAATGGTTTTTTATTTAGATTATTGTTTTGAGTAGCATCTAACATGTGAGTGTGACTTCGAGGAAGAAGGAAAGAAGTACAACTCCAACGTCTATTATATAAGTGATTTGCAACTTATTCTCATATATCAAAATATACATTAAATCAATAAAAAAATTTTAAATTTATTCTTATAAAAGTTTTTTCTCTGTGCATTTACAAATGATTCCTCACATCTCTCTCTTATTTCTCTCATTCCAACAAAATAAGAATAAAATTACAAAACGATCATTAAATATTCCCATATTCAGTATAGTACACGATAAGCTTATCTCACACAAAATTAATAATTTAAAAATTACGTTTGCATGGAATAACTGTAAGGAAAAAATATTAAAGAACTTTCTTTTAGACAAAAATTAAAAACCAGTTGGCATGAGATCGAATCATTTGTACTTTAAACTATCACATGAATGCAAACTCTGAAAGGACAAACGACATATTTGCTAGATGGTCCCCTGTTAATTTAAAATTATTTTTCACACTTGTTACAAAATGACATTCAGCACTGATTGCAACCTATCACAAGTAGGGAAATTAAAGGAGCCCAGATACTTTTTTGAAAAATAATAAGACACACAAATAAAATTTGCGCATAATCAATAGGAAAATGAAAGCCTAATCGAATAATTGCATAAATTACATACTACATTTCATGTCTTACAAAATCCAACAAGAGAATTTGCTAAGGTACGATCCCATCCTGGTAATCCACAAGTTGCAACCTGCATCAACATTCTTTTCCAAGCTGCCAATCTGAAAAAGTGTGAAATGGCTTTAGTGCAATGGCGCAATTAGATGTAAGAAAGGGCTTACAGTTAAGCTTCAACTAGAACAATTAATTCCAATGCTTCAGGTTCCACAGACAGAGACCTACATGTCTTAAATTATCTTCTTTCACAGACAGACACAAATTAGAAGACATTACCTGATTGTAAAGAACAACTAAAAGGATAGACCAGACCCAACCAACTTCTCTTCAATCACTTTGGACAATTTCTCTATCATTGAAGGGTTGAAATGATTAACCCAATCTCCTACTTAAGCTACACAACGCAATAATGTCTTGAATAAACCCATCACATCGTTCCTTGGAATTGAATGGGAAATCCAAGAACCGGGCCACTCTTTTTAAGTAGAAGTTGATATCTCCTTTCAAATCCTCATACTTAAAAAACAGAATCTTGTTTGGCATCTCTCTACTTGCTCTCCAATAACCCTACATATGTGATCAAAATGGGCCACCCTCATGGATCCCCTCCCAATGCCTTTCAAGTGCTTCCTCAAGTGATGATTTAGGTAAAGATGGTGGTGCGATTTTGCTTAGATGAAACCAAAAGGACGCAAAATTGTCAAAAGGGTTTCGACATATGTAGATTATCTTGCATTTGGACCTGGCAATTAAATCACGCAACGATTGAAATGGAACATGTGTAATAAATAGTCTTGGTTCAATCAAGTTGGAGAGGTCAGGGATCTGGTTATTTGCATAAGATTGAACTCAAGGAAAGGAAGAAGCTCATAAGCATTGGAAATGAGAAGAGGATGGTTATTTTGTGAAGGAAAGAAATGGCTACGATTCACAATGGCAAAAGTACAAGGGCTTTCAACCAAGTAGTACCTGATTTCGGTAAGGAAGCTATAATAATATCACTATCTTTTGATTGGAAGTGTTTTTGGAAAGAGCATATCCCTTGAATACTAGTTGGTGCAAACCAAATACCTTGGTAGAGATAAACATATGGACTAGTCCATCCCCTCCTTTTGGGAAGTGAAAGGAGTAGTTCCTTACATTCTTGGCTAAGTTGCTCATATGCTTCATCGTAAGCCTCTTTCTCAAACTCACCATTTGATTGGCTTTTTGTTAAGGAAGTTGCAGAAGTTTCCGCCATTGAATCGCCACTTGGAATATTCACTTAACCAGGAAAAATATATAGGCATATAAGAATTCAGCTCACAAGTTTCCAATAGGTACAGCACAGCTTGGCCACTGATTATTGTGATTATTTAAAATGAACAGTCGTCATTATAATTTTACGTAGTCGATTATTAGAATAGGTCTAAAATGAGGTACCGTTAGAATATAGGTGGCCACATATTGGGTTGCCAAATATTGAGAGAGAAATGATAAAATGATCTAGTTCTTATTATTGAATCTTAATAAAGTGATTTTACAGAGTCAACATGTACAGGGCTAGAGAAGTTCAGACGTCATGACATGTGCACAATGAGCTGGCTCTTAATAGACTTATCTAATTGGTTTCATGACAGTAAATCTAACAGAGGTTAGACTTATAACTCTCATTCCCCTTGCTTACAAAGGGCGAAGTGCAAGACAGAAGAAACAAGCAACAACTGAGAACTAAGACCGAGAATTAAGAACAAGAATCGTTTAAATTTCTTCATCAGCAGAAGCATGGTAGCCAGTGAGATCTGTCAAATCCGGTGTTTCAGGAGACATAATGTTGAGTTTGTTTCTGTAGTAGAAAAAGAGAGCACTAGATTGAGCCTTAGCCAGAGTATCCGCCACTTGATCAAACGAGGGAACAAATCCAACATGAACAATCCCTGCAGACGCTTTTTCTCGGACGAAATGAAGATCAAGCTCTGCATGCTTAGATTTGTTGTGCAACATTGGATTGGCTGCCAAAGCTACTGTTCCTGAATTGTCACACCAGATTGTTGGAGTGTCCACCACATCAATGCACATTTTCTTGAGCAAGGCCAATATCCAGATGACATCCGCCACTGCATCAGCAACACTTCGATATTCTGATTCCCTAGCTGATCTGGAAACTACTTGCTGCTTTTTGGAGTGATTGGATTTGGACCTAAATAAGTGCAAAAACCACTTGTACAGACATCTATCCTGCTTGCTTCCTCCCCAGTCTGCATCAGCAAAGGCCTGGACCTGAAAAACTATGACTGCTTTAATTAACAATCCATGAGTATAGGTACCCCTGAGATATCTTAGCAACTTTTCAACACATTCCCATTGTTTTACAGTAGGCTCATGCATGAATTGACTGAATTTATTAACAGTGAACGCAATGTCAACTCTGGTATAACAGACGTATTGAAGAGTACCGAGCACACTTCTGTATAAAGAAGGGTCAGAAAAAAGAGCACTGTCCCTGGACTTAAATGTACATTTACAGCCATTGGAGTGGCATAAGCTGTCGTAAAACATAAATTTGTTTTTTGCAGGAGCTGGTCTATATATTGTCTTCGTGTAAGTAATAAGCCAAAAGTAGTCCAAGTGAATTCAATGCCAGGAAAAAAGAGAGCTCTCCAAGATCTTTAAGAGAGAACATATCATCCATTTTTGTAATTAGTTGCTGTATCATTTTTTTTGAAACTACCAGAAATGACTAGATCATCCGCTTATGCAAGGAGATAAGTAATCTCTAAGCCATCTTGGTTGATGAACAAACAAGAGTCTGCTTTGGATCCTTTAAAACCCAGAGACTCTAAGGCAGAGTGAAGCTCTATGAACCAAGCTCGTGGGGCTTGTTTTAGTCCATCTATTGCTTTCTTTAGCTTACAGACTAGTGGTTGTCCATCATCACCAAATTTTTCAAAACCTTGAGGTTGTTCCATGTAAACCTCCTCTTGTAAGTCCTCATATAGGAAGGCCACTTGATGAAGCTTGCAACCATTTGTGACAACAACAGTATGTAAGCACAGCTCTAACTGTAATGGCTTTGACCACTGGATTGAACATATCTGTAAGATCGGTTTCAGCCTCTTGCACATAACCCTTAGCTACGAGTTTGCCTTTGCATTGAGCAAGAGAGCCATCCACATGCAACTTAGTTTTAAGCAACCACTTACAGCCAATGATTTTCCTCCCCGAAGGTAGAGGAACAAGCTCCTTGGTGCTAAACTTAATCAACGCACACTGCAAAGGAAATGACCTTTGCTGCAACTCTAAAAAGTTACCGCTAAAACTTGACTTTTTACGGCAATAATAAAAGTGGCCACTGAAAGTATGACTTTTACCAGTGACTATTATAGTTGCCACAGAAAGTCAAGTTTCAGCGGTGATTGTTTAAAGTGACCACTAAAAGTGACAACTTTCAATGGCGGTTTTACATAGCCACCATTAAAAGCTAGGTTATCAGCAGTAATGATAAAAGTCGCTATTGAAAGTCAAACTTTTAGTGACGACTATAAAACATCATCGTTGAAAGTGACACTTTCAAGAGTGACTATAATTGTCGCCATTAAAAGTCAGTGTTATTTTCTTAGCCATTTCTTTATCACTGGTTGTCACAATTTTTTTTTTTTTCTTTAAATACAATATTTAACATATCAAATTATTAAATGCATCATTATATCATGAAGAAATAAAATAAGATAATTAATAAATTTCTATTTCAAAGGTTTTATTCTTAAATTAATAATTTGATTTAAAATAAATGATACATAACTAATTTATGTATTTTTTTTTATTAAACTAGTATATATAAACAAGGCGTAAATGTTGCAAGTTTAATTTCCTCATTATTGGTTTATATTCTTAAAAAACAATTTTTTTAATAACTTGATATGTAAAATATAAAAAAGGATATGAGTAAATTTTAATAAGATTCTTCTTTTATCTTATAATCAATCAATGAGAAGAAATATATAAAACTAATTCAATAGACATAACTATTCATAAATTTAATCAAATAAGTCTTTAAATGTACACGTATTTAATTATAAAATATGCACCTATCATGTGTCTGTGTTTCCATCAAAGTTTTCACAATCACACGTTAGGAAAAAGGGAAGAAAAACAATGATTCAAAAGAAAAGAAGATAATTGGTTAGAAAATAGTACCTCTGATCCTAAATATAAAATTTAGTATAGGAGTTTTTTTTTTGTTTTAAACACAAGATCTAATTTACTTTGTCTTGAAATTTATAACTATTTTTTCATACTCTCCTAGCACATATTAAGGAGTATTCATCAAGAGATGGTTTCTAATGCAAAATAATCATAACTGTGCTTTAGAGAAATCAACACATGTTTTTATACAAACAACTAAGTTAACTAATCTTCTTAATCTTTTCATGCTAATATAAAAATTCTTGAAATATACATATAAATCATATACTTAAGCCTATAAAATTTTAATAAATTTATGGTCGTATGATGTTGTTTTTTCCTTTACACACCTTAATCAAAATATCCTTATACATAGATCAGATATAATGATATTTTGTCTAAAAAATATATTAATTATATTTATATGATATTATATAATTATTGAATATTATCTTGAAACATCAATATAAATCATACATTTATTCTAACATTTTAAATAAATTAATAGTTAAAAAATAAAAACGAAAATAAATGGTAAAAATTTATCAATAAATTCTTAAAAAGTTATATAATTAATTTAGATGAAAAATAAATTTCAAAGCAATAAAAAATTAACAAATGACATAATAAGAGATCTTTCATTTTTATATAATATTTTAATTTTAAATTAATATATTAAATAATATTTTCCATTGAATATACATAAAAAATTCTTAGCGAAAAAAAAAACTATAAATAAATATTTACCGAATGTATTATGGATTATATAAATATTTTAAGTTATTTAAAAATAATATCACAAATATTATATCAATATATATTAACATTATATTTTATATTTATATATATTGATATAAATGTTAATATTACGTTAATATGGGTATAGTTTAACATATTTATATATTTCAGATATATATTAATAATCATATATATTATAAATAATATCACATATGTGTGTGTATATAATTTTGCAACAAAAAATGAAATTTCATCATAGTTCACCTGGCAGGAGGCTCAACATTATAGCAAGGAAGTTATGGGTTCAAATCAAGAGAAGTCACATTTGCACGGTGAAAATACTAAGCTGTGATGTAGCACGATAAGACAATGAGTAATGTTACATGTGAATAATAAATTAGATAGAAGGTTAAGTGAATGATAAATTAGACAGAAGGTCAAGTGGTAAAGTAGATTCAGAGGTGAAACAACTTTTGACTTGAGATCCGACTCTTGTTTGGACTGATATTTTTGAAATTATCAGTCCAGAAAGGGCAATATAGAAAAATTAGAGAAAATTCCCAAAAAAATTCCCAAAAATTTCCAAAACAAAATTCTGAAAAATTGTCAAAAGATAAATTAGAGGTTTTGGAACCCTATTTTAGGCTTTGGAGGTAGAAATGATATGAAAATAATTTATTACAAAAATTTTTATAGAAAGAAGTTTTTTTGGAAAAAAATAGTAAAAAAATTAGTCTGAAACAATTATTTTAAATATGTAGAAGCCTCAATAATCTAGAAAAATGATAGAACTATTTGAGGATTTATTTGAGTTTATAAAATTATTTCCAAGCACTGAAAGTGAAAGGATTAATTTTAGAATATTTATTACTGAAATATTACTGGTAAAACCTGATTTTGGAGAAAATTCAAAATCAATAGTTGGAGGTTGAGAAATATTATTGGAAATTTGGAAGGAATTTTAGCTGATACAGTGAACTTGGGTGGAAAAATGTTTGGAGATGTAAGATGATGTTCCTTCCTTCTTTCTTCGGCCCAATTTGGATCAGTAATGAATAGTAATTTTGTAGCTCAAGTGGTGCACATGGTTATAGAATAAAATAATACAAAATATCACATGATTTTATTCAAAACATTATCACTTAAGGGACACATGTACACTTCTAAATTCTGCAGCCTCTTAAAGTGTTGACATGACCATAATACCTCAGATTTTTAAGGGACACTTGGCAGGAAGAGGAGGCCAAATTTAAGTCTATAAATACCGCCCCTCTTGCACCTTAAATTTTGGTTATTTTGGCACTTGAAAGGGGAAGGCCTTGTAGTAGAAAAATGCTAAGTTGGGAGTCAATTTCATGCAAGTTTGAAGCCAAAAATTATCAAGCTTCAAGTAAGGATTCATCAAGGTCTGTTAAAACTTTAATTTGGCCATATTTCTAGTTTGTTTCAAGTAGAATTTGGAGACAAAATTCCAAGGTAGTATGTTGTCCAATTTTTGAATTGATGAGGAATGATTAGGAAAGGATAGAAACCATAATTTTCAGCTTGGAATAGCTCGCTTGGTTGATTTTTGGAAGAAATTCCAAGTTCCCTAATTATCGCATTGATTCGGCCACTTCAAGTTCATGGGGTTAGAAATTTTTTTAGTTTTCTAATGAATTTAGAATGTGTTTTTATGTGGGAATATGTCAAGAGAAAGTGTTTGAAAGCATGAGAATCAAAGATAGAAATTCTAACCCTAAACTACCCTCAATTTTGCCAAAGCAAGTTAAGGGGAAAGGAGTGCGATTTTGTTAAATTTGATTTGATATTTGGATTCTACATGAAATATTGTGTAGGAACAACCCTTGAGATTTGTCAAAACAAAGATGGAAATTAAAGTTGAAAAGTCAAAGAAAAAAGGTTTATAGAGTTATATTGATACCTAATGGTATGTGTTTTGGTTGATAATTTGGCATATATTTACACAAGGATTGGTAGGAATTGTATAGGGAACAAGGAGGAACATTAAGGGACCAAGAAGGTCAAAACTTTGGATTAAAAGATGTAGCCTGGAATTTACAATTTTAATATTAACTTGCTTGGTTGTTACATAATATGATTTCTTGAAGATATGCCATGTTATATTTGAAATTATTTGATGATGACGACATGTGAATGGTTGCATTATGTCCCTTGGCAATGTGCTTGGATATGTTGATTTTGAATGGGTTGAAATGATATTTGCATGGCATAAATGTGAATAAATATTTATGAACTTGCTTATAACTTACCTTGCTTCTTTGATATTATTATTATAATTCCTTTGCTACTGAGATTTTTATAAAATCTCATTTCTCTTTATGTATAACAACTAATAGGACCCTCAAGTAGTGTGGCCAAGGGCAAGGAGATGGTATTCCCATGAAGGAAATATGTTATGGAATTCTATTGAATTTATGTTAAATATTATGTACAAGTTTTGTAATATTATGACTATATGATGGATGACTTTTAAGAGTTGTAAATTATGAAGAATGACTTATTATGTGCTGTCATATATGGCTGAACCATGTTAGAATGGGCATGGCTTAAATTGGATAAGTTATACTTGAAAAAGGATAAAAGTTAATTTTTTAAGGGCAAAGTTTGACCATGCGAAATTTTGAGCAAATAATAGAGTTTGGAACTAAAACTTAATAGTCCCATAGATTATATTTTTAGCTTTAAAATGAGTGGTATTTTATGAAATTTGGAGTTTTGTTTACAGAGTTATACCCTTCCAAAGTTGGGTATAAATTTTGGAAAATTGGAAAAATAATCAAATGAACAGTGCATCTTGATGTGAAAACTGAGCATGAGCTGGATTCATATTCTCAATATATTTTTTTTCCTTAAAGAGCTCATTACAAGTTTCAAGTAAGACTTGGAATCATATCATTTCAATTTTTTTAGAATTAGTTATGATTTTTCAAAATTTAGAGACATCTAAAGTTACAATGAATAGTAATCCGAAAAAAATTTAAAAATTCAAATTTCTCCAACTTAATGTCTTGAGAAATGTTTCCAAATGCTCCCACTTGATGTAAAATTGAGTAATAAAGTAAGGTGTGATAGGTGATAGCATGGAAGGTGACATGGTAGGACACACGGCAAGTGGGCAGATGACTTGGCATGACACATGACACGTGGTGATATGGCAAGTGGGGTGGATGACATGGCACGATGTGGCAAACGGTTGATGATATGTCATTATTTACGATATTTAATATTGCCGCTGAAAGTCACATTTAGAGGCGACATATGGGGTCGCCACTAAGGGCACCTTCTACCAATGGTGACTTATTTTACTACCTTCAATTAGTTTCAACGATAGTTGCTATAGCAATGACATGGCGGTAACAAAAAGTTGCCACTAAAAACCTTCAGCAGTGACTTCTTGACTTTTAGTTACTACTTTTGTCACCTTTGAAAGTCAAGCTTTTTATAATGGCATTATATTCCTCTTTTGTAGCTTTTGTCCAAAGAGGATCAAGTAATGCTTCATTAATAGAATTGGGTGCAATAAAATAATCAATGGACATAAACACTTTAGGTTTAAAAATACCATCATTTCCTTTAGTTACCATAGGGTAGGTATTGCTAGGAAGGTAATCTCGTTTGGGGGGAAATTGGTCCAAAAAGGGTGATTTGTGAGAAGGTTCTTCATTAGAAAGACATTCATTGTGTGACGAATTGGGAGGTGGTTCATTAGCGGCCGACTGTATAGTGGAGGTGGTAGGAGTATTGGGTGATGGTGGTGTTTGTAGAGGTAAGTGAGAGCTGTGAGAATAGGGGAAGGGTGGTAAAGAAGGAGTAGGCTAAGGTAAAGAAGGAGTAGGCTAAGGTGGAGTTAGTATAAGGAGTGGTCGAGATGGTTCGAGAAGAGGACAAAGTGAGGAAATTGTGTCAGTGGCACCATTGTTAGCAGCAAACTTTTTGACATTGATATAAGAAATACCTGGAAAAACATTCTCATTAAATCTGACATGCCTTGAAATAATAATTTTGCCTTGAACATCTAGATAGTTGTACCCTTTATTCTAAGAGCTATACCCAAGAAAAATACACTGTGCAGACTTGAATTCTAATTTGTGCTTATTGTAAGGCTTGATTAAGGGAAATCACTGACAACCAAAGACTTTAAGAATAGAATAATATGGTTTAACTCCATAAATCTTTTCAGATGGTGTAATGAAATGTACCTTCTAGTTATCCTTTTTAGTGCGCATTCGAAAGCTTTATGGTTCTAGTGAATCATGAAATCAGCTCATAGATTAAAAATTTGAAATTTAATTCTCAAGTTACTATTCATCAGTAAATTCTAGATTTTGTCTAACTTTGAAAATTCAATCATAGAAAAATTGTACTGAGATGATTTAAATCTCCATTTAAAGCTATTTTAACTCTCTACAGGGAAAAAAATACAAATCCAAACTTAGACCTTCTCAATTCATACGGTTAATTTATGAAAGTTTACTATTCAAATTGGTAAAAACTGTACTTTCTAATTTTTCTGTCCCAATTCTGAGTAGTCATATCTCTTAGCACACATATCTATTTTAAGTGATCTACCACTTGTTTTAATTCTTAGGATGTTTACTTTAAGCAAAATATGTGGAAAAACATTCTCATTAAATGTAACATGCCTTGAAATAATAATTCTGCCTTGAACATCTAGATAGTCGTACCCTTTGTTCTAAGAGCTATACCCAAGAAAAATACACTGTCCAGACCTGAATTCTAATTTGTGCTTATTGTAAGGCTTGATTAAGGGAAATCACTAATAGCCAAAGACTTTAAGAATAGAATAATCTGGTTTGACTCCATAAATCTTTTCAAATGATGTAATGAAAAATCCTTCTAGTTATCCTTTTTAGTACGCATCCAAAAGCATTACGGTTCAAGTCAATCATGAAATAAGCTCATGGATTAAAATTTTGAAATTTAATTCTTGGGTTACTATTCATTAGTAGATTCTAGATTTTCAATCTAACTTTGAAAATTCAATTATAGAAAAATTGTATTGAGATGATTTAAATCTCCATCTAAAGCTCTTTTAATTCTCTACAGGAAAAAACTACAAATCCGAACTTAGGTCTTCTCAATTCAAATAGTTAATTCGTGAAAGTTTACTGTTCAAACCGGTAACAACTGTACTTTTCAGTTTTTCTGTCCCAATTTTGAGTAGTCATATCTCTTAGCACACACATATATTTTAAGTGATCTACCATTTGTTTTAATTTTCAGGATGTGTACTTTAAGCATACAAAATTTCATGGAGATATTCAATTGTTTGCCTCACTTCCACTCTATCACAAACTTGTGGCCCGTTTAAGGATTACTTATCCCCTTTACTTGCATTAAAAATGCATAAATATTTATTTCATTACATGCAATCATTCCATCAATCTATTGATTGTTCCTATACATTAACTTATTCAATTTTACATAACAATATCATTAATCCTCATTTCATAATATTTATGTTATGTTTAATCATACATTAACATAAAAGGGAATTCATTACATAACATAACATATTACATTATTTCTTCAACCCTTCCTTTCATTCTTGCATTTGCACATCTTGCATTTTTCTTTCTTTGCATATCATATTATAGTTAGTTAAAGGAGAGTGAGATTTGGGAGAATACAAGTAACAAACAATAACTACCTAAACATACATAGCAAGCTTGGCATTCATAACATGCTTGCAAGTTAACATCTTTATAACATAATAATACGTTTGGAAATTATCATGTATTTATCATAAAACATATAGGCATATGGCATACTTCAAACATATTCATATTCACAATGTATGAGTTCATAAAATTAGATAAACATACAAACATGTCGTACATGCAAGCAAATACTAAGCACATAAGAGTAAGGTAAAGTTTGCTACCTTTAGCTTTTTACATTCAATCTTCCCTCTTGCTTTGTTTGCGCCAACCATCAAGGTTGCTTGATCAACCTTTTCCATTCATGTTTCTTGATGTCATTGCCATTCATTTATTGGAGCCATGAAATCAATAGCATTCTTATTTTGCTTTTTAATATACCTTAACCTCTAACTCTTGAGCTTTAATTTCAGTCTTTTTAAACTTAATTCCACATGCTATTCCTTTATAATTTTACATATAGAATCTATTTTCAAGCTTAAATTAAATAAAATCTAATTTCTTCCCTTTTGACTCAACTTGGCTGAATGCATAGGGTTTAGGGTTCAAAATTTTATTTTCAATTCCAATGCTTCCATTTAGGTCAAAAAAAATTCCAATACTTCCAAACTTACTTTTTCACCTTTACCCCACACAATTTTTAATTCTAAACACATTGACAGTATTAAAACCATCAAATTCCAACCCTAATATCATCCCTAAGTTTGGTCGAAATTCTCATAGAATTAGGGGAAGTTGGATTATTTCCAAGTTTATCAAAAACCCCTTGATTCTTACTCTTTTCTTCCTCTTAATCATTAATCTAACATCAATCAATCCTTTTCATAGTTTAAACACAATTGGATAGCATATCATTTTAGATTTTAATTCTTTGAAAAATCAACAAAAACCATAGCCAAATTCTATTATTCTATCCATGTCCTTCTCATCATTTTTGTATTAAAATAGGGAGAAAAATAGGAAGAAATTCATGCTCCCTCTGACCGTTGACTATTCTTCTACCTATTTTACAATTTTATACCATATCGGGTACTTTTTCAGGTCTCGACTTACCTGATAACCCTAAGACATGCTCTGACATCCTTTTTTTTAATCACAAATAACTTCACATAGTATTATACAAAGTGCATGTAGTGGGAGGGATGCTCTTCTCTTTATTCTTTCATTAAAATATTTAATAAGATTTATTTCAAAGTAAACTTAACATAATTCTCTCTAGCAGTTCATAACTCTGATAATTTGTCTCTTGGTATCAATACTACCATTTCATCATGGGAGATTTCTCTAATTTTTCTTAGGTCAAAAGTTAACCCATAAACATTTTATTTTGACTTTCCTTGGATAGTGTATAAATAGGCTTTAAGTTTTATTAAAGCCAAACTCTTTGTTTTTTTGGGATGAAATCATTTTTAAAACCTATGATAATTTCTCAAGTATTTATTTTGTATTTATCTTCAAATATCTAAGACCTCCTTATATTTTAAATAATTCTATTTTAGCTAATATTCATAATTAGCCAAAACCTTAAGAATTTTATCAATTTGCTTCAAAGGTATTTTCATGATTTTTAGCCTCATAAAGTTGTAGAACCTCATTTTTAATTTTTTTTGAAATTTTTTAGAATTTTCAAGTGTACTTTCCATAATTGCCCTTTCTAGCTCGAAACTTTCTGAATTTACGATTAGGTCCCTACTTAGGTTTAGCCTTAGAAATCATCTCATTGAGGTTCCTAGAACACCCTTTGGCCTTTAATGGTCTCTGATTCCCATACTTGAGGCCTTGAGACTTTCTTAGAATCTCTAATTTGCTTATCTCGTGGTCGAGAAACTCTTATTTTGTAATTTAGTCTATAAGAATCCTCCCGTTCTTCTAGGAAACTTTTGAAACTCTTGCCAAAAAAAGTCTAATAGCCTGCCCATTTCAAGCTAATTTTAGTATTTCTATGCTCAAAATTTGGGATGTTATATGTATCATTATTTATTGTAGAAAAAGGCAATCGATTTAAGAGAAACACAACTGTATAAAAAGCATTAGACTAGTAAAAGGTAGGCAAGATAGCATGAGCCAATAATGACATACCAGTCTCTATAATTAAGTGATGATGCCTTTCAAATAATCCATTCTACTTAGATATATAGGGTCATGTGAACTTATGTTCAATTCCACAAGTATTAACAAATTGTTTGAAACTTATAAATTCTCCCCCATTAGTAAACTGAATAATCTAAATCTTAGTATTAAGTCTATTTTCAACTTGTTTTTAAGTTCCTTAAATTTTGGCAAAGCATCAGATTTCTTATGTAGTTGGAAAAATCCAAGTGAATATACTAAAAGCATATATTATAGCTAGATAGTAAACAAATCCGTAAGAAGCAACCAAGACAGGTCCTCAAAAATCCAATTTTATTAATTCTAGAGGTTTCTTATACACTATATTTCAATTTAAAAAAAATAAAGGAAGCTTATGAGCTTTCCCAAATTGACATGCTAAACACAAGGAAATAGCATTGAAATTTGAAAAGGGAATAAATACTTTCTATAAAACAATCCTGACTGTATCAAAGGCCAGATGTCCAAACCTATTATGCCACATATAAAGCGAATCTCAAGTATTTGCAAGGTTACATTGAGCAGCTATAGGAGTGGAGCAAGTTGAAGGTGCTACTCTCATTTTCTACATCTTATTTGTCTCAATCCCATCTATCAGAATCTTTCTTGTCCTCAAATCCTTAAACAAAACAAGCATAAGGAAAGAATTCAATTGATACTCCATTCTCTTGAGTAGTTTATGAAACAGGCATAAGATTTTTAGGCATGGGAGGCACACAAAGGACATTATTCATATATAACTGAGAGATAGGGGATTTAAGTTGCATGTATCTAACATGAGTTACACTAAGTCCATTTCCATCTCCTACCATAACCTTACCATTGTGTCTAGGGACAGATTGTTGCAAACTTGAGGCATTCTTGGATACATGTTTTGTCACTTTTGAATCAGTATACCAAGCATATATTGTCTGAGACTACAGTCTGTGTAGCAATGAAAGCTTGTGTAGATAAAGGTACTGATGTGGATGACTGACCAGCACTTGTACTGACTTTTACTTTTGTTCTGGATAACCTTTTACTTCTGTTTTGTGGGGGACATAAAAAGAAGAGAAGTAAAAAGTAGCCCTTTTTTAGCTTTGTTTGAACAGAGGAGAATAATACTCTTGTTCTCATCTGTTACGAAAAAAAAGTAAAAAGTCCCCATCTTTACTTATGTTTTACAGAAACAGGCAAGAATGGTGTCATTATTCTCATCTATTTCACACAAAGCAAAAGTAAATATAGGGACCTCTTGCTTTTGTTTTTCAAGAAAAGACATAAAAAGAAGTAAAAGTTGACAGTTTTCACTTCCTTTTTCTAGTAACAGATGTGAATGAGCATTTTTGAAAAAAAGAAAATTCATTTCTTCAATAGCTTTCTTGCCAACCTCCATTTTCAACATATAACACAACAACCACTTTTTAGCAATCTATCTAGCAAGTTATATATCTAGCCATCATACTAAGTTATCAATACATGAACTAGTCAAAAGCCATAAAGCGCAAAAGTTAAAATTGATAACCTAAACATACTAAGTTATCTAGAAACATAAACTTCTATATCACTCCCTAGACCACCATTTATGAAGAAGTTTTTGTGCCAAAATGTCTCAAATGAAAAGATCAATATCATTGTTGGTGTATGAGGAGTCATTATCAAAAATCTGCAAAATGAGAAATGAATAAATTCAAATGTATGAAGAAATATAACTAAGTAACAATTCAATTTAAAAATTCAACAACTATGACAAAGCTAAAATTATTTTCTCTTTCCTCTCCAAATTTTATAGTGCATCCACTCTCAATAATTTCAAACATAAAATTGATAATATAGTATCCACACTTTTGTTAACTCTTGTTGCTCAGGACACTACAAATCAAAAAAGAAATGGTACAATATATGTAGAGATTGTAATCAATGAAAAGACTTGAGTTCAAACTACTTACATTGGGATATATCCAAGTTGTTGCCATTTTTGCCTTCACGCTTCCCATTAGTGATATAATAAGCCTCTAAAGCCCTATAAGTAAATAAAAATCACAAGTTATTAAAGCAATTTGCAGTGAAAATCAATTTATTTAACTTTAAACTACTTGCGTATTGAAGATGCCTTTTATGTCAATGCTTGGACCACGACCTAAAGAATCAAACCAGTAGGCGGTATTCTTAACGAGGCAAGGAACACATAAATTCCAATGACAACTGCAACATAGAGAGGGATTTATTTAGTGATAGATCTCACAATAATTCTTAGCAATTTGAACATATATAAATAAATATAATTAAGTTACTTGCCCTTCAATAATTGGTGCTAGATAATAAGGCAATTTTCTATCTCTAATTGTATTGATCACATATCTTATTCTCTTATCTAGTGGGTTTTATTTCTTCTACACAGCCGCAGAGTATAAAAATCCATGTAAATGTCTTTTCTCCATAGATGATACGCATTTGTTATGAAAGATCATCATAACCATGTTACCATTCTAATGCAATACCAATATATAAAAATTCTCTCTTAGACATTTTGACAAACACCTTGTGTGCATCAATATTCAAACAAGTTTAACAAACTTTTTAATCTTCAAATCCATTAACCAATCAATATGTGCAAGTTTAGAATTTTCTAAATGCAATTTAAGATTTAGTAGCAACTTACACAGACCCACATTCCATTTGTAACACATATAGAATAACCAAAAGGAGGAAGGTTGCTCTTGAACTTTCCTTATTCAACGGAGTTCTTAGAGAAAGGAGAATGTAGCGTCGACTTGGAGAGGAGAAGAGAGGACGCAGTTGAGCTCGTTAGAGGTGGCTTCGACGATGAGCTTTTTTTTTTCTTTATTAGAGATGCTGACTTGGAGAGGAGAACGAAGACAAGCTGTGCATGTGTTGGTGTTGGCAACTTGGAGAGGAGAGAAATGCTGTGTTGAGTTGGAGCTGGTGTGCATTTATGGTCGCATGTTAAAGTTGTGGAATTTGGAGCGCAGGAATGAAGATGCAACTAAGAGGAGTCGCGGCACTGCTAATGAGATGGGAGAGAGGGAGAGCCGAGACTTGGGCAATTTTTTTTTTTTTTAATTTCAGGCACCTTCTCATCTGTTTTGATTAAAACAGATGAGAAGAGCCTGTTCGCATTTGTTATGTAATAACAGACGAGAAGGAACCACATTCTCGTCTCTTTCCTCCAATAGACCAGAATCTTCTTGTCTGTTATTGATGAAACAGGCGAGACCTCCATTTCTCATTTATTTTATGGAACGTACGAGAACATGGAGGTTATTCTTGTTTGTTTTACTTAAACAGATAAGAATACTGACTTTTTCTCTTTCGTTTTCCTAAATAGACATGAACGGGGGAGGTAAAGGGTATATTTTCTTGTAGTCATATATAGAGCTAGAGAAATTCAGACTTCATGACACGTGTACAATGAGCTGGCTCTTAGTAGACTTATCCAAATGACTTCATAACAGTAAAACTAACAGAGGTTAGAGTTATAACTCTCATTTGGGTCTTGTAATCAAACTAACACCAAACACATTTCTTAGGGCTTCATTAATAGTGTGGTTGTAAGTTCAAACTTTCACCACCATTAAAAGGGCTGTGTGAGTTATAGGGAAAAGAAATGTGTCCATTTGGCTGGAATCGTGTGAAACTGACTTTACGTAAATTTAAAGGTAAGCTAAAGAGACAATGGTGGGTACTACTGTATGATGTTTTGGGGGCGGGGGGTGTTGGCATCGATGTCCATTGTGATTGGGACGGGGGCAAAAAATTGGAATCAATGTCCATTACTCTTATGATTTTTTATTAACTAAATTGATTGGGAGACACTAACAGGTTGATATTATAGTTAGGATCGAACCTCCTCACATATAAGGGAGCTCTTATGCCACTTGGATCCGAAAAGTCTCATGAATTCTAGAGTAACATTTTAGAGTCAGTATTTTTTAATATATTTTTGAAATATTTTGAATTAACTCAAGAGTTTGCAAATAAAATAATTGTGTTGTACGTTTCTTGGTAAGAATATTCTTATATGAAGTTTTTAAATGTTTTGTTTGAGAAAGAAATTTTTTTATATTCTTTTGTTTTTTATGTACTAATTTGTTGAACATATATATAACTTTGTATGCATATTAATTCAACCTATGCACGTCCTTAACTTTCAAAAATATCAAAATTCAAAATCCTCTTGCTAAAATTTGAAAGGACAGATGGTGTTTTGGAGAATCCGGTAGTGACGTGGGTGGTCAAAAAAAGTAAGCCGCCGTTATTTCATCGGGCAATGCATAAATAATAACAAGAGATATTGAGCGTCTTGTCATTTTACGTTCTCATGTTCTGAATCTTATCTTTTGTACCTACAATTTCTGTGGTTCTCAATTTCTGTGAAATACACAGCTCAATGATAAGAGCACACTCCTTTATATTTTGTTTTAATTACACGATGTCACAACTTACTTTTGCACCTTATTTTACCTCATTTAGAACCATTTGTGATCATTTCTTATGGCATTAAGTTAAAAAAAGTTGAACTTTAAAATTTTTCAAATTCGGGTTACTATTCATTATAACATTTACAAAGGTCAAATATTAAAAATTTATAACTAATTCAAGAAAAATCAAATTTAGGTGGTTCTAAGTTCTATAGAAAGCTACTGACATGCTTTTTAAACAAAAAATACTCATTGGTATCAGAAGTCACCAATCAAGCTTAGAATTCGTTCAAATTAGTACTGTTTATTTGGTAAATGTTTAATTTTCTAAGATTTATTCCCAACTTTGAAAGAGCATAACTTTCTGTACAAAACTCCAAATTTAATAAATTATCACTTGTTTTAAAGCTAAAAATAAGATCTATAAGCATGCCAAATTTCAACTCTAGACTCAGTCAATTGCTCAAAATCTCATTGGTCAAACTTTACCCCTAAAAAGTCAATTTTTATCCTTTAAGTCACCATTCTTGATTTTTCCTTTCCATTCAAATCATCAATTGTAACTCCTTAACTATAGACCATATTCAAGTTCATTTTACGTCAATTGGAACCACGTTGGATGGCTTACAATGCAAGAAAACAAATCTGGGAATTTTGCTTTCTCGGGTACTGTTCGTCTAGTAAATCTAGATTTTTCGGCCAATTTTAAAAATTCATAACTAATTCTAAAAAAATTGAAATGAGATGGTTCTAAGTCCCACTGAAAGATTTCAAAGAGATCTACATGAGAAAAATACCTTTAGGGGCTAACTTGTTGTGGAATAGTGCCTGAACTGTACGGAATATTTAATGTTCATATGGTCAAAACTGTTTTCTAGATTCAAAGCACTGACTTTGAAAAATCACCATAATTAGCATGCATTTAAAGCTCAAGATGTTTACTTTAAGTATACAAAATCTCATGACCAAAATCATACAAAAACTACTTCAAAATATTTATCAAAATTTACAGCTCCATAGGCAACAATTTCCAACATCATTACATATATATATCAAGTTCATGCCATGGAATGTAAAACTATGAAGCTATTCTTCCACTATGCTCTTCCCTTTTTGAAGTGCCTCTGCCCCTACTCGAATTATGGTAAATTTGGGAGTAGTGAGATTTCATAGAAATCCCAATAGCAAGATAAAATCAACGATATAAGCATTAACAAGCATCATTATCACACAACTTTAATAAAAGCCATTGCTAGGGAACTGATACTAATTCATACCTTGTGAGACTCTAACATGCAATATGTAACATCCTAAGTTTTACCGGGTCTTAATAGCCTCTTTTGGGTTGATTTTGAGGATAGATTAGTGATTTAATCTTGATCTTGGTGTTTGGGTTGGATTTGAGGTTGGTTGGAGGCATAGGTGAACGTACCCCTCTCAGGGTATGTTCGCCGCGGCGAACCGGGGGTTTCAGAGGGGAGTGTCTTCTCGGGAAGGTTTGGCCGCGGCGAAGTCTTGGGGACGCCGCGGCGAAGTTGTTCAGGTGAGCGAGGCTTCCCTCTCGGGAAGGTTTCGCCGCGGCGAAGGTAGGGTATGCCGCGGCGAAGGTTGTCTGGGCGAGCGAGAGTTTCCTCTCGGGAAGCTTTCGCCGCGGCGAAGATTGAAGTTCGCCGCGGCGAAGTCGGTTTTTCAGGCGAGTAATCCCTCTCGGGATTAGTTCGCCGCGGCGAAGATGGAGTTCGCCGCGGCGAAAGGTCGCGATTTTATATAATCGCTGGGGGGTTCAGATGTGCGAAAATTGGAAAATCTGAAGGAGGAGAGAGAAGCTCTGCTAGGGTTTCGTGGAGGAGGCTTGAGAAAGGCATTTCTAAGGATCCATTACCTCAAGTAAGTGATTTTAACCTCTAATCTTCTTTCTTTCTTGAAATTCCATGGAATTTATGAGGATTTTTGGTGGAACTCTAGGTTTTTCTAAGTTATGATGGAACTGAGGTTTTTGACTGATTGTTTTGAGTTTAATTGATTGCATTGGGTTAGTTCAAGTATTTAATCGGTGTAGTTTCCTTGGATTTAAAGAATCTTGAATTTTGGAGTTAGGGTTTATGGAATTGGATGATTTGGGATTGAGGATGATAATGTAGAGATTGATTTTGAGTTTTGTGAATTGGGTTATGTTAAGGAGGGTTAAATTGGATGTTTAATCGGTTTAGATTGGTTGTTGGAACCTTAATTGCTCAAATGGGTTGTTGGAGGTTGAATTCCTATAGTGGGTCCTTGAGGTTTGAACTCTAATTGATGCTTGGAAGGAGACTTGATGTTTTAATAGACTTTGAGGACTTTGGAGTGTTGTTTTGATAGATATACCCTTTGAGTTGGGTAGAGTTTTGATGGGAGATAGGAATTTTGTGTCCCCAAGTGTTGTTTTGGCCACATTATTAGTTTGAAAGCTAATATATGATGGTTGTGTGTTTGTGTGTTTGTGTAGACCGGTTGTGAGTCTTGGTGGTGCACGGGGCCACATCGTTGGTTTGTTGTTCCTTGCTCAGGCGAGAGGTAACCACTTTCCAATCCTTAGTACTTGCTTCTGTGGTATTGTGAGTAGATTTGTGTTTTGTGCTCCAATTAGTAATTGTATTCGAACTATATGTTGTATATAAAAATGGAAAACCGTCTTGTGGGGTTTGGACTTATGATGAATGAAATTGTGGAATTGTGAAAGATATGCCACTGAATGAGATTAATTGTGAAGTGATTATTACTCTTGATTATGATTTGAGCATGATGCATTAATTGGGAATTTGGTGAGAGTTTTGTCTGTTACTACCACGTGGTAAGGCCTCCATTAATGCATGATGGTTGGCTCTTTACGTCCCCCATAGTGAGGGATAGGCCTTCGGGCTCATTACGTCCCCCAGAGTGAGGGATAGGCCTTTATGGCTCCTTACGTCCCCCATAGTGAGGGATAGGCCGGGTTCGGCTCCTGAAAATCCCCCAAAGTGAGGGATTTGGTTGATGGGATTGCATCATTGCACTTGCATAAATTATTGTGGCTATCATTATGTATTATTTGTGAACTGCCCCACTTGACACCTCACGAGCACCTATTTAGTAGTACCTAGTATTGGAAAGGTTGGTTACTGGGACTTTGTCTCACCCCGTGGTTTAAAATGTTTTCAGGTGAAGGTTCTAGGCGTGGGCCTTCGGGAAGAGACGCGGAGGCTTGAGCTTGGTTAGCTTTAGGCCTCTAGCTTTATTTATGTATGGATAGTTGTATATTGCCACAGCTAGGGTTTTCTTGAAATATTTTGATTTCCCGGCCTTGTTGTAAACTGAATAGAATATATTATCTACTCGTTTTGTTGGCCGGAGGCCATTGCTATTGTTTTATGGAACTTCGTTATATGGTTGAAAACGAATTGGATGGGCTGATTTTGATGTGTGTGTTACCCGGGCCGGAGGCTCGGAGGCCCTGTCTTGATGTATGTGTTACCCGGGCCGGAGGCTCGGAGGCCCAGTGTTGTGATTTGAATGATGATAGTTGCATGCAACTGCGTTTGAAATGGAACTAAGTTTTAAATGTTAATTTTCTAAAATTACGCAATTTCTTTCTACTATGGTAGTTGTTGTACATCTTTCCTTTTTTCTACCATAGTAGTGGTCTTATGAAAAGTATTGATGTTTAAGGATAAAGGGTTTTACACAATAGCCAAGGCATAACATTGCAAGGAGCAACCACAAGTCATACGTAAACTTTCATATAGCTCAACCATCCAAAGGCAATAATATAAGTATAACAACAATACAATGTTAACAACAAAGTTACTTAAATCTTGCTACCTCAAGTGGAGTAAGCCTTAACTCTTTCTTCTTGTTCTTGGCTCCTTCCTTCACAAATGTCAAAGCCTATCTAACAAGGGGCATAACCATTATATTCCACATCATAACAAAACTCAATGTTTAAATTGCATAAAACCCTTAATCTCTTTCTCTTTAATTTTTTAGTTTTGTTTCCATCCATTCATAAATTATTCTCTTAGGCCAATCCTACATGATTTTTCATGTAGAGTCCAAATATAAGCTCAACATTATGAAATTCATCTTCCTCTTGAGCCCCTTAGGCCGAAACACTTCCTCTTTTTCACCTAAATTTCCAATTTTGATTGCAATGCTTCCAAGACTTATTCCTTATGTGTATCTTACATAATTTTTCATTCTAAACATATTGGAAGCATCAAAACAAGCAAAAACCAATCCTAGGTGAAAAGTCCTCTTGGCCATGGGGTACCCTAAGTTTTCCAACAACAACAATATTAACCATAATCACATAATACCACTTGATTCAAGTCATAAACAACCTCTTAAACTAATTCCCATCATCAAAATCATCCTCCACCAATCCTATATAATTTTGGCCAGCAAGAGGGGAAGGGAAAATCATGGATTTTCAACCATAAAACCCAAGATTTCTAAGCATTAAACCAACTAGGATTAACTACTAACCTTGGATCCAAATTTGGTTGGTTGATTTCTTGCCTTGTTCTCTTCTTTAAGCTTCAAGTTTTCAATTCTCAAGAGTTTCACCTATGGAAACCAAAATGTGAAGGAGGTGGGAGGGGAAGATGAGATTTTATAAAGGTCTTTGGACAATTTTGCCCTTAACCTTTTTCAAATTGCCAAAATTATGTGATTGGTTGATAATTGTTATATATGAGATCATAATTCCTAAGGGCTTATGTCATGCACATCTTGAGACTTCTCCTTGCTTCTTTCACCTTCCAAGTGGCACCAAGAATAGCTTAGTCAAGAAGGAAGAAGATTTTTCACAATATATGCTGTATAACTTTCTACCGGCTTAAGTAACTTTTGCACTGGCAACACCATAATTGTCCCTGATATTTTTGACCACCTATCCTCATCTTTTATCATTTACTTTTGAGTCATCAGCCCTCATAATGATTTTCAAAAGAATAGAAATCCTAGTAAAAAATAGTGGCTAAAAGTATTACTTTTCCTTTTGAAAATGTTTTCTAGAGTTCCAAGACTCAGAAACTTCCTTGTCAATTTTAAAATCTCTCTTTAATTCCAAGGAAATTCCATGAATTTTTCTAGAATTTAACTCCCCCTCTAGATATTTCTTTTTGAATTTTCCAGATGAAAGCCCTAATTGGCTTAAATAAGCTTTAAATATTTTTAAAGCAAATCTAGAGGTAGTTAGGGAATAAAATTATTTCTACAATGTACTAAAACTCTCAAGGTATTTTATCCATATTTTCCCCAATTTTTTGAGGCCTTGGAGCATATGAAATAATTAAATTTGACTAATTTTTCTTAATTAGTTAAATAGTGCAAAAATTAATATTAATTAATTTCCTTCATATTTTTTTACTTCTGGGACCATCATCCTATTCTAGAGAATTTTCTCTAATTTCTAGGATTTTTTTAGGAATTTTCATAGCTTTCTGTTATATTTCTCTAATTTATATTGACTTACTCAAAATACTAAAAATTCTACTTTGGTCCCTATCCTGATTTCACATCAAAAGTTGTGTAATCTACATTAACAGTAATAGTTTGGCCCTTAACCATTTTAGAGTAATTATACCTTAGTCACAAAATGCTGGATGTGATATCAATCCACTCAGCAATTCAATGCTAAAACAGAATTTTTGATCAAATATTTGCATACATATCGCCTTTAGTCATTAATACAAATATTCAACATAATTCTTAATAATCCACACTAATTACAAACATTGTTCAGGAGGCACATAAATCAGTTTTTTCCCAAAATGACTTCCTTCCCTTTGTCCTTGCTTTGTTCTACTCCTAAATGGTGAATTTTGAATATAAAAGAATGAGATTTCATAGAAATCTTAGTAACAAAGAACCATAATCATCATGCAATTCATGCCATGTAAGAATGTGACATATATATATATATATATATATATATAAAATCAACATCATTATGTAATATTTCATGTGCACACCATTTGTCATAGAAAGAGAGTAATTAATCAAGCTTTTAAGCCATTCCTCATACATATTGCCAAGGCACATTCAACATATAATTCCATACATAATCACATAATTTGCTCAATCACATCATGGCAACATAAATCACATAACATATACACATTTAAACAAGTAAAAAAACAATCAAATTATAAGTTCAATGTTACCTCTTGGTTGACAACTCAATTTGGCCTCTTTAGGGAAATGATATTCCTCTTTGATCTCTTGCAATGTGTCTAGTATTCCAAGCACAAATACATTGCAAATTACCAATAATTCAAGCATAAACTCAATTGCTTGACATTAAACTCAATTAAACCCTTTTTTTTAACCTAATTAATCCCTCATTGTTTCAACAATCTCTTGGGCCATATCTACACAATTCTTCATGTAGAATCCAAATATCAAATCAGATTTTACAAAATCACATTCCTTCCCTTTCATTTTAGTTTGGCTGAATAGGTAGTATTACTTTCTAAAATTTCTATTTTTTATTCCAATGATTTTAAACACTTTCCCTTTGTGTGTACCCCTACACAAAAACACCTTTTAAACTCATTGGAATCATCAAATCACATTAAAACAAACTCCTACCCAAGATTACATAGTGACTAAACAGGGGTAACAAAATTCAATCCAAGCATCAATTAAACATGTAATTTCAAACACATAATCATGGTTCCTATCCTTCCCTACATCATTCTCGACCTGATCAAAATTTGGCAGCATCATACCATAGGATTTGTCATGAAATATCCAACAAAATAACCCTTAAATCCAATGAAAATCAAGTCTAGACATACCTTAATAATCCTTTGGTTGTCTTATATTTGTCATATGATTAAAGAATCTTCAAAAATCATTTATAGAGTATTAAACTCATTTGAATTAAGAAGGAAATATTAAGTAGGATAATTTCACTTTTAAAAAAGATGTTTGGTGAGAACCCACAAGGGAAAAATCCCACGAACCCACAACCGATCTGAATATACGCACCCCAAGAACGTAAACAAAGGTCTGGTGATCTACTTGAACCCTTGAACACGGAAGAACAAGGACCCGAAGTGTTGAAAGACGCCACAAGATTGATCAAGCCTTGATAAGTCTGTTAGTTCAATGAAGAACCCTAGAGAGAACTCCTCTCAATCAGAAATTGCAAAATGCAAGTTTTCATTCAAAATTCCAAATCCCCTCCCAAAATGAGGGTTACAATATCTTATAGAGGATACATTCAAGATCTGACCTAAAAAGCATTAAATGAAATCTAGAAAATCAAAACATAATAAATTCATAAGGACTTGATTTAGGTAACTTGGAAATTCAAAAGTCAAATCTGCCAACTAATTATGAATTTTCGCACAAATGCATTTAATGAAATATAATCAGCATATCAAGCCCAAAATATGATTAATTAGGCCCAAATGAGTCTTCTCATGTGTTGTACTTGATCCAAGCTCCTTAAATTGAAGTCTCCAAGCCCAAGATATGATCAGTAGCTCCATTTTCAGCCCAAATGACATTAGTGACATCCTCAGCATTTTTATCCAGATTTGATACTCCAATAAATGCCATTTGCTTTGTCAAGGTGTCTTGCACTAGCCCACTCAAAGCTTCCTTAATTCTTTTAGCTCTTGCTCTTGTGATTGGTCCAGTTGGGATTTGCAATGGATCATTGGAAGTTGAGGAGTTAGCTTGCTGTATCGCATCATTCCCCCTCTCCTCAAAAGGATTCGACCTCGAATCATCACCTGCATCAAAAGGAGATAAATCAGCCACATTGAAAGTAGCACTAACATTATACTTACCAAGTAAATCAATTTTGTAAGCATTGTCATTGATTCTTTCAAGCACTTGAAATGGACCATCTCCTCTTGGAGCTAATTTGGACTTTCTTTGAGCTGGAAATCTTTCTTTCCTCATATGCACCCACACCCAATCACCAGGTTCAAAGAGAACACGCCTTCTTCCTTTGTTAGCCTTGGATGCATATTGCTCATTTTTCTTTTCAATTTGTTGTTTCACTTTTTGATGAAGTTGTTTCACTGTTTCAGCTTTTTTTGTCCCATCAAGACTGGCCCTCTCATCAATAGGCAATGGTAATAAATCCAAGGGAGTTAGTGGATTAAAACCATACACTATTTCAAAAGGAGAATAATCAGTAGATGAGTGCACACTCCTATTGTAAGCAAATTCAATGAATGACAAGCAATTTTCCCAATTCTTCAAGTTCTTTTGAATCACAGTTCTAAGCAATTGAGTTAAAGTTCTATTAACTACCTCAGTTTGTCCATCAGTTTGTGGATGACAAGCAGTAGAAAACAATAATTTAGTACCCAGCTTACCCCACAAAATCCTCCAAAAATGACTCAAGAATTTTGTATCCCTATCAGAAACAATACTTTTAGGAACACCATGAAGTCTTACAATTTCCTTAAAGAACAAATCAGCAATGTATGTGGCATCATCAGTTTTATGGCAAGCAATGAAATGTGCCATTTTAGAAAATCTATCGACAACCACAAATATGGAATCCATACCCTTTCTTGACCTAGGTAAACCCAAAATAAAATCCATTGATATATCTACCCAAGGTTCACTAGGCACAGGTAATGGGGTGTACAAACCATGTGGCAAGACTCTAGATTTAGCCTTTTTACAAGTTATGCATTTAGCACAGATTCTTTCCACATCACGTTTCATTTTAGGCCAAAAGAAATGTTCATGCAAAACATCCAAAGTCTTTTTCACACCAAAGTGACCCATTAATCCTCCCCCATGTGCTTCTCTCACAAGTAATTCTCGCAAAGAACATTGAGGCACACACAATCTGTTTTCTTTAAACAAGTACCCATCAATCCTATAAAACTTTTCAAATGCTTTCTTTTCACAAGCAAGAAACACTTCAGCAAAATCAGCATCAATGGCATACAATTCCTTGATATATTCAAAACCAAGCAACCTAGCATTTAGAGTAGTAAGAAGAGTATACCTTCTTGACAATGCATCAGCCACCACATTTTCTTTACCTTTCTTGTATCTGATGACATACGGAAATGTCTCAATAAATTCCAGCCACCTTGCATGTCTCTTGTTCAGCTTACCTTGACCCTTAATGTGCTTCAAAGATTGATGATCAGTATGAATTACAAATTGTTTAGGCCAAAGGTAGTGTTGCCAATTCTCTAATGCTCTTTTAAGTGCATAGAGCTCCTTGTCATATGTTGGATACTTCAAGGCTGCTCCATTCAACTTTTCACTAAAATAAGCAATTGGCTTTCCTTCCTGCATCAAAACAGCTCCTATTCCAACTCCAGATGCATCACATTCAATCTCAAAAGTTTTGTTAAAGTTAGGCAATACTAATACAGGTGCAGAACACAATTTATCCTTAAGCCTAATGAATGCAACATCTTGTTCTTTATCCCATTTAAAACCAACAGACTTTTTAATAACTTCAGTGAGTGGTGCAGCAAGTGTGCTAAAATCTTTGACAAAGCGCCTATAAAAACTAGCCAAACCATGAAAGCTTCTCACCTCAGTTATGCTTTTAGGTGTTGGCCATTCTTTAATAGCTCTTATCTTTTCTTCATCAACTTCTATTCCTTTAGCACTCACCACAAAGCCAAGAAAAACAATTTTATCCATACAAAAATCACACTTCTTCATATTTGCAAACAATTTTTCCTTTCTCAAAACATCAAGCACACAATGCAAATGATTCAAATGCTCATCAAGATTCTTGCTGTAAATCAGAATGTCATCAAAATAAACCACAACAAATTTCCCAATGAAAGCACGCAAAACATGATTCATTAATCTCATGAAAGTACTAGGTGCATTAGTTAACCCAAATGGCATAACTAACCATTCATACAAACCATGTTTTGTTTTGAAAGCAGTTTTCCATTCATCCCCTTCCCTCATTCTAATTTGATGGTATCCAGATTTCAAATCAATCTTAGAAAAGACAATAGAACCATGCAATTCATCAAGCATATCATCTAATCTAGGAATGGGATGGCGATACTTTATAGTGATGTTATTCACAGCTCTGCAATCAATGCACATCCTCCAAGTTCCATCTTTCTTTGGGACCAAAAGTACCGGAACAGCACAAGGACTCAAGCTTTCTCTAACATATCCCCTTGCCATGAGCTCTTCCACTTGCCTTTGAAGTTCCTTTGTCTCTTCTGGATTGCTTCTATAGGCTGGCCTATTAGGAATTGTTGCTCCTGGAATGAAATCAATTTGATGCTCAATTCCTCTAATGGGTGGTAATCCAGGTGGAATCTCCTCTGGGAACACATCAACATATTCCTGCAATAAAGAACTAACAACACTTGGAAAGGAAGAGTTAATGTCATTAGTATCCAAAAAGGATTCCTTGTAAACAAGGAGAAGCAAATGTTGTTCAGCCAAAAAGGCATTCCTCACTTCACTTTCTTTTGCATAAAAACTCAATTTCTTTTTCTCTTTTCTCTCTTCATTTTTTTTCTGAAATTCTTTTTTTGAACTCTCATCTTTTCTCTCCTTTTCACTCCCATTTCTTTTTGATGTCTCTCTCACATTTTTCATATCACTCTCTTTTTTATCTCTCTCTTTTTTCATCTTAAGTTGATCCTCATACACTTGCTTTGGGGTCAATGGTACAAGAGTAATGGGTCTGTTGTTCATTACAAAAGAATATCTATTTGTAAGCCCATCTTTCTTTACCTTTCTATCAAATTCCCAAGGTCTTCCCAAAAGTATATGTCCAGCATGCATAGGAACAACATCACATAATACTTCATCACAATACTTCCCAATTGAAAAAGAAACAAGAACTTGCTTATCAACTTTAATCTCCCCACATTCATTCAGCCATTGCAGCTTGTATGGTCTAGGGTGTCTAACAGTGGGCAAATGTAATTTCTCAACCATTGTAGTGCTTGCAACATTTGTAACACTCCCACCATCAATTATCAAACTACATACCTTGTTATTAATGAGGCAGCGAGTATGGAAAATATTTTCCCTTTGCTCATTCAACTCATCTTCCTTCACTTGACAATTCAAGGCTCTTCTAACCACAAGGCATTCTCCTTCCACAGCATACTCAATCCCATCATCACTAGCATCTTCAAGTAGGGGCATGGAGTCATCACTTTCACTCTCACTTTCAGTCACAACTTCATTATTTTTCAGAATCATAACTCTCTTGTTGGGGCATTGAGAAGCAATATGACCTGTACCCAAACACTTGAAACATTTTATATCCCTATTTCTAGAAGTTTGGGAATCAGATTTACCTTTGCTCTTTGATGAAGCTTCTTCTTTGCCTCTAGTGGTCTCCTTTTGGATAGCTTTTTCTCCTTTCTTCCAATTCTGTTTGAAAGAAGAAGTTGATCCAGAATGAAATTTTGAAGCACCTTTTCGCTTGAGTTGCTTTTCCACCTTAATAGCCATATGCACCATGTCTTCTAGTTCTACATAATGATGCAATTCAACTATATCAGCTATATCTTTGTTCAACCCACTTAGAAATCGGGCCATTGTTGCTTCTCTATCTTCTTGCACATTAGCTCTTATCATGGCCAATTCCATCTCCTTATTGTACTCCTCTACACTCCTAGGACCTTGTGTAAGGGTCTGCAACTTTTGATAAAGCTCTCTAAAATAATGGTTGGGAACAAATCTCTTCTTCATTAGAGCTTTCATTTCGCTCCAAGTTGTTACAGGCCTCTCTCCATTATTCCTCCTATTAATACCCAATTTATCCCACCAAACAATGGCATAAT
Organism: Neltuma alba; assembly: GCF_004799145.2. Classification (NCBI taxonomy): domain Eukaryota; kingdom Viridiplantae; phylum Streptophyta; class Magnoliopsida; order Fabales; family Fabaceae; genus Neltuma; species Neltuma alba. The sequence continues at coordinate 226,058 of NW_021635083.1, read as the reverse complement.
CAGTGAATTCTATTGCTGCCAACTTCACCTTTTTAGCTTCAGAATAATTATGACACTCAAAGATCATTTCTATTTTCTTTTCCCACTCTAAGTAGGCTTCAGGATCATTTCTACCTTGGAATGATGGTATCTTCATTTTGATGCTCCCAAGGTTCCCATCTACTCTATCTCTCTCCCTTGGGTTATTTCTCCCATATCTTCTCCCATACCTATCCCCTCTATGCCTATTCCTTATCAGTTCAACTTCAGATTCAGAATTGACTTCATCCTCACTACCACCAACTTTGTTATTTTCAGATTCAAAGTCATCCATAGAAACCTCCCTTTGCCTTCCATGCCTTCTAGGTTTAGGTTGGGCTCTTTGCAGATTTACAATCCTTTCATCTTGTCTATCCATTCTATCCCTTATCTCTCCATAAACCACATTCATCCGTTGAAAATGTTGCTGCATTGCCCTAAGGGTGTCTTCAATATTCATTGGATTTCCACTACCACCAGATGTCCCATCTGCATTAGACATTGTGACTTCAAGGAAAATTAATTATGTTAGTGAAGTAAAGTTCCTCACAAATTTCCTCACGTGTTTCCCTCAAGAATGACACTCAACACTCGTGTTTCACTCAAACTTGGCTTTTAAATTGAGGTATATCACTCTTGCCTTTTTCCACTCTGAAATCCCTCTTGAGGCTCTTTAAAGAACTAAACAATTTAAACAAAGCAATCACAATAATCAGCCAACACTTAGGAACTTTGAGAAATTAAGAGTATTGAATATGGACCTTCAAGAAAAGTCAGAAACTCAATTGACACAAGTATTGCAAAAGCCAAAATAGAATTTGGATATGAAGATGATTTGCTCAAAACACTGCCAGCACTATAATTTCTTTTCGTTTTTTTTTTCTGTCCCTTTCTTTTTGGGTACCTTTTTTTTTTCCTTTTTTTTTCTTGTCTTTTCCCTTTTCTTTTCTTTTTTTTTTTCACTGAATAATGCAAGGAAAATCACAAAAATACCATAAACAAAACAGAACAAGCAATCTGAACCCAGAAATTCCAGAAAACGCGTCCTTTTCAAATGGGTATAACTTGCCCTACAAAAGTCGGATTTAGATGAAACCAAAACGAGACGAAAGAAGGGATTCCGAACTATGAAAATGACCTATTAAACTTCACAAAACTCAACGGAAAAGTGAATGGACAAGGATGACAATTTCGGTGATGAACAGAAACGCAGAAGACGAACAGACACAAGAAAGGCACCAAATGAAGAACGAAAATGAAGGTAAACTAACAGAAAAATATGACCTGAGTTTAGATCCAAAGCTCTGATACCAAGATGGTGAGAACCCACAAGGGAAAAATCCCACGAACCCACAACCGATCTGAATATACGCACCCCAAGAACGTAAACAAAGGTCTGGTGATCTACTTGAACCCTTGAACACGGAAGAACAAGGACCCGAAGTGTTGAAAGACGCCACAAGATTGATCAAGCCTTGATAAGTCTGTTAGTTCAATGAAGAACCCTAGAGAGAACTCCTCTCAATCAGAAATTGCAAAATGCAAGTTTTCATTCAAAATTCCAAATCCCCTCCCAAAATGAGGGTTACAATATCTTATAGAGGATACATTCAAGATCTGACCTAAAAAGCATTAAATGCAATCTAGAAAATCAAAACATAATAAATTCATAAGGACTTGATTTAGGTAACTTGGAAATTCAAAAGTCAAATCTGCCAACTAATTATGAATTTTCGCACAAATGCATTTAATGAAATATAATCAGCATATCAAGCCCAAAATATGATTAATTAGGCCCAAATGAGTCTTCTCATGTGTTGTACTTGATCCAAGCTCCTTAAATTGAAGTCTCCAAGCCCAAGATATGATCAGTAGCTCCATTTTCAGCCCAAATGACATTAGTGACATCCTCAGCATTTTTATCCAGATTTGATACTCCAATAAATGCCATTTGCTTTGTCAAGGTGTCTTGCACTAGCCCACTCAAAGCTTCCTTAATTCTTTTAGCTCTTGCTCTTGTGATTGGTCCAGTTGGGATTTGCAATGGATCATTGGAAGTTGAGGAGTTAGCTTGCTGTATCGCATCAATGTTGTAACACTTATTTTTTCAATTTCGTAATGTTTTGAAAGCACTACATGGTAAAATGTTATAGAACACTTGGAGACCAAGCTACAACGCTTGAAAAACGCTATAGCATATGTATTTTTTTGAAATTATTTTTTTGATATATAATTTTTTAGAATTAAATTTACAGTAATTTTTTGGTTGTCTTATATTTGTCATATGATTAATGAATCTTCAAAAATCATTTATAGAGTATTAAACTCATTTGAATTAAGAAGTAAATATTAAGTAGGATGACTTCACTTTTAAAAAAGATGTTGTAACACTTAATTCTTTTCAATTTCGTAATGTTTTGAAAGCACTACATGGTAACATGTTATAGAAGACTTGAAGACCAAGCTACAACGCTTTGAAAAGCGCTATAGCATATGTATATTTTTGAAAATATTTTTTTGATATATAATTTTTTAGAATTAAATTTACAGTATTTTACTGACAAATTCTCCTATCATCAATAAAATTCAAAAAATGTTTATAGACAATCAATACTGATATGTTCTAATTTTCATATGTTAATTCATGCATTTCTTAGTCTTTTTAGTGTGTTTATTGGTTAAAATTGCATTATTGATGAATATATAAAAATTAAGAATGGCTTCATGTATTAATGAGAAAAATGGTAAGTGTTATTATTTTCATGATTTCTTAGATAAATGGTATTACAGTGTTTAAATTGCTTTGTAGGGCATTTTGGTCATTTTGGGCAAATTTGAGAAATGACAGAGGAGGGCTAAAAGTTTGACACTCGAGTATCCAAGATGATACTATCGAAGGACCACAGAATTTGAGTTAAGCTAGAAAGAGACCAATAGGGTTAAAAAAATATGGCAAGGATGAAACGCTGCAATTGATTTAGGGTTTGAGTAATCTTCATCATCTTCAAACCACGTAGAGTAGACAGCCAAAGAACGCGACCTCCATTTCTCCCTCACACCATCATCATCATCTCCTCCCTTCCATATCGCGACCTTTACCTCATTGTCCATCATCTTCATCATCAACGAAACCCGTCTCTTTGCTAACATCATCATCTTCTTTGATCATCAACACCAATGAGGACCAGTCGGCTAACCTACAACCTGAAGCTCGCGGTTCCATCTTTGTCGACCACCAACACAGAACACCATGACTCCCTCTTCCATCAACCTTCCGTCTTCTACTTCCCTTATTTCAGTCTCAGTCAGATTCTTTCCTCCTCGAATTCCTAAAATTTGTTGCAATGAGGGCCAAATTAATGGAGCTTGGGGGAGTGGTTAATTTGACCATAAGTAGCTGAATTTGAAATTCCCCAAGGAGCTGAGAGTTATGCCAAAGATTGGAGCATCAATAATAGAGTTCTAATTATATTCTTATATCTAATTTCAGTTTTGCATTTTGATCTGTCTTGGTTAGAAGATTGAATTGTGATGCTGGACTTGTTTAATTATAGTTGTAATGGATTTTGGGATTTGAATGTTGAGATTGATAGTTGCGCATTTGGTTTGTATTGAGATATGCTTTATTTGGTTGTTTGATATTGGATTGAGTTAATCTTTTGTTAATCTATTGAGTTAAATTTATGTTCAATTTTGTGGTGGATGAGATTGGTGAATTTGATTGTGCAAAGTTGTTTAAATCTCTTCCAATAGTGCTTAATGAGGTGCAATGACCTTGAAAATTTCATAATAAATTAATAAATACTTATATTAATTGTTGTAACTTGAGTACAAAAGAGAGCTTAAAGATTGCTAGGAAGACCAAACTTCCAGGTTCGAACCCTAGTCCTATTTAAAGGAGAATTTTTTTTTTTTGCTTAGTTTTATAACAAAATTACTTAAATGCCTCTGTTTTGAGAAGGGGGGAAAAAAAAGGAGATTTACAGTGGATTTTTTTGGTGCTTTCAGCTCAACGAGAGAGAAGGGAGACTGAGAGAATGACTCCTGAACTTTAAACCCTAACCTCTCCACTCTCCCTCCTTTGGTTCGCCGCTCCTCCTACTGTTCCTTGCCATAAGAGTTGCCATCACTGACATGAGCGCTGTGATTCTTTTGGCTTGCTTCGGTTTTGCATTTTCCAGCTTCACTGTGCCATTTTTCTCCCTTGCTTTGTTCAATTTTTGGTGGTTAGAAGGATTGGAGTTTGTCTTTTCTTACTCCTATGTGACTATTGATGCGATCTTTATCTTCCTCTCCTCTAGTTTCTTAGTTTGCTGCTGTTAGTGATGGAGATAAGTTAGTCCTCTAGCATTTATTCCTCTGTTTTGGATTTAATGTTCATATTTGTGCAGGCCTGTGAAATTTTTGGTTTTTTGTGGCTGTTATGAAGTTTATTAAGGCTCGAATGGTGGATTAATATGGTTGGTATCTTGTTTAATTATTATTGCATACAAGGTGTTTGTAAAAATGTTTAGGAGAAAGGTTTGCTCAAAAGTCATGACTTGTCTATTGAGCCAAGATGCTTGTTTGGTCGATTAGTTTGAATGCTTACATGATGTTGATGGATTGAGTGATTGATGACAATGGTGAATTGTGGGTTATGAGGTGAGTAGTTTGAAGATTATTCTTGCAATGAAGATGGTATATAAGTAATGGAATAATTGAAGTTCAACATAAAACATTTGGTTTGTCATTTAAGGACCAAGTTAAATTTCTCTCATGTCCTCTGGGTTTAAATTGACGAGGATGATGTTGAGAAAAGTAGATTGTGAGTTAACATTGTTTTCCATGTTGAAAATGGCACTCAATATGGTAAATCTTGTGAGATAAATTTAAAAGTGTAATGCCCATCTTATAGAAGTTATTAGAATTTTGGAATCAAAATAGTGAGTTCTATATAATTGTTAGAATTTTTATTTTTAATGGTTCTTGAAGTTTTTATTTATCAAGTTATTGTGAAAACTTTTATATAAATTTTGACTTGAGTAGTAATATTTTGTTTTTGGGCTCTAAGAGATTGAGGAGAGTTCCTAATTCAAACAAGATTAAATTTAAGTATTATTTTGGGAACTTATTAAGTGAGTGAACAGCATCCCATTATTATATCTTTAAAAAAAAAAGCTTTTACTACTTGTTATTAATCTAGTTAAACTACTGTTTTTTTTACTAAATAGTTTATCCAGGTGGTTTAATTTAAATTTTATCATTTTTCAATCTTAATTATTTAATGTCTTAATGTTTTATTACTTAGAGAAATACTTTTGCTTCTTATGTTGAATAAAATTGCTACTTATAATATGTTAATCTGCATTTTGTTTTTAATAAATATTTATCCTTAGAACGTGTGTCGACGCTTGTATTTGTGGCTATCCCCTTCTATTGAGGTCTTATGAAAAGACAATATATATATATATATAAAGGTTTTATATCATTTTTGTATATCAAGTTGTCCTATTATGAATTTAGACTTGATTTAATTGTTTAATGAGCTCAAGTATATACTCATTTTTTTAATTCAGGATTGTATACTTTAGAAATTTTAATTCTTTGCCATATTATCTTTCAAAGTTAAATTTATTTTATTTTATTCAGTTCTTAATATTATATTAAATGTTATAAAGGGATATTAGTCACTGGTAGATTATTTTGGCTTTAGATATCACCGCAGACCTTATACCTCCAATTAAGTAGTGAAGAGCCTCATTGAAAATCTGGAACTTGTGAATCTATTTTGAGTAGCTGTTAACTAATGTAAACTTAAGAGTACACTTATGTATTTAATTTTATAGTTAGATGCTTCACAAAATCTATAGTTAGATCCTAGTCTTTTGAGATAAATTAGTATGTATTTATATATACTTGTGCTACGGAGCAGAGCTCCAAATATTGTTCTAAACTTGCATGCCATTGTAAAACTTTTGGGAAGTCCGATGTACTATAGAGACTCTATCAAAATTTCTACAAATGGTTTTATATTTTGGATTATATGATTTATATATAGTAGAGGTATGTTTTTGGGTTAGCAAGATATCTTTGTCTGTTAAATAATTGTTTGTGCAAGAGAAGGCTTGGGGATGTGAGACTTCTCATATTCCTTCCCTGTTACCTCCAAAAACTAGGGCGTGACATGAGGATTATTAATGTGGTTCTGATTCTTTTCGTTAAAGAGATCATTAACAAGTTAATGAATCTAAGTTTAAGTGGATGCTTAAATTAATTGATTTCATTGGAAATTAAAACTCCATAAATCTTTTAAAGTAAGGAAGGCATAGTTTTAAGCTCTAAAGAGGAATTTATTTCAGTTGTTATCTTTCAATCAAGTTTCCTCCATTTTTAATTCCAATTTACCTTTTCACTCTCATTTTTATAGAAGAAAATCCCATAAAGAAATATTTAGAAAAAATTTTCCAATTATTTCGCATAGTAGCTTTTATCTTTGAAAAAAATCAAAGAAAAGCCCTCTTTTAAATAGCAATTTTGATATTTAGTTGGCTTGGAACCTAATTAATTTTGGCTCCAAAAAGAAAATGAATTTGGTTTGCATTTGATTGTCTTGTCGTGTAAGCTCTCAAATTAATTAACTAAATTAACCCTATATAATATAGAGGTCAACCTAGGTCGTCTCTCTCTATAAAGAGCTTTGTTAAAATTTTGAAAAATTTTTAAATTAAGAAAAACGTTATGTAAAGAAGGAAGGAGTAGGAAAGAAAATTGATTGATTTGTTTAAGAAAATAAATTGACAAAAATAAAAGAAAATAACAATAAGTAAAAGGAAGCAAAAGGAACGAAGATTTTACCAGAATGATGCACTTCCCGAGGACATTGATGAGTGGCTATCACAGTTCAAAAGGATGAGGAGTTTGTATAAAACAATTACTAAGTCAAAAGGAAAAACCCTAGATAACATCTAAGTTGTGATTAATTAATTAATAATTATACCTAGAGAGCTAGCATATAATCACCTTTCAATTAATCATTTAAAAACCATTTAGTTATGAATTCAATTAAACAATTATATCTTGTTCCTAAAAAGAGTTATCTATCAAAAACTCTAAAGTATGAACTACTTATGCAAATCTAAATAGAAATCTATAAACATCAAAGACTTCACAGAACAACATCAGCTGTTGTGGCATCTCATGCCTTTTGCTCAGCCCACCAAATCGTTGACACTTGTCACAAGCTTTACAATAGGTGTAGGCATCTTTGAATAATGATGGCCAATAGAATCCAGCATCTAGTATCTTTCAAGAGGTCTTCTTGGTGCTAAAATGTCCTCCACAAACAGAAGAGTGACATGCATCTAATATGGCTTGGAATTCACCATCAGGTACACATCTTCTAATTACTTGGTCACTGCATATCCTCCATAGGTGTATGGTGTCCCACACATAATAATGCGATTCTCTCTTTAGCTTTTAAACTTGAAAAGGAACCACATTTGCAACCAAATAATTAACTATATGAGCATACCAAGGCTCTTTCATAGCTAAAGCAAATGGAGTTTTATCAGGAAAATCGTTATAATTAAAATCAAAGTTATCTACTCCCCTTGTGTTTTCTAGAAGCCTGCTAAGATGGTCAGCTACAAAGTTTTCTGCTCCTGCTCTATCCTTGATTTCCACATCAAAAGCTTTGGTTTAGATTGAGGCTTTTTAAATAAATATCTCACTGCTGCATGGTCAGTAAAAATAACAACTTTGGAATTTATTAAATATGATCTAAACTTATCAAGTGCGAAAACAATTGCAAATAATTCTTTTTCTGTGGTTGTATAATTCACTTAAGCACTATCCAAAGTCCTTGATGCATAAGATAAGACTTTGGAATTCCGACCATCTTTTTGTCTGAGCATAGCACCAATTGCATTGTTTGATGCATCACAAGATAATTCGAATGGTAAATCCCAATTAGGCGAGATGAGAATAGGGGGCATTATAAGCCTCTTTTAGCATGTCAAATGCTTCCTTGCGGGCATCATCAAATATAAACTCAACATGCTTTTGCAAAAGCTTAGATAGAGGTAAAGCAATTTTACTGAAATCTTTTATGAACCTCCTATAAAAACCTGCATGTCCTAAAAATGATCTAACTTCTTTCAAATTTATAGGATATGGTAACAAAGATATAATTTCAATTTTTGCTTTATCTACCTCTATTCCTTTCTAGATACTAAGTGGCCTAAAATGATTCCTTCATTAACCATAAAATGGCATTTTTCATAATTTAAAACCAATTTTTTCTCCACACATCTAGCAAGTATCTTATCTAAGCTATCAAGGCATATATCAAAAGAATCCCCATATACCGTAAAGTCATCCATACAAACATCTAAGAAGTCAGAAAATATAGACATCATGCAATGTTGGAATGTGCCCAGAGCATTACATAACCCAAAGGGCATCCTTCTATAAGCATATGTACCAAAAGGGCATGTGAATGTTGTCTTTTCTTGATCCTCTGGTGCTATGGGAATCTGAAAGTATCCTGAAAAGCAATCAAGAAAACAGTAGTGAGATCTCCCTGCTAATCTTTCAAGCATTTGATCAATGAATGGCAAAGGGAAGTGATCTTTCCTAGTGGCATCATTTAACTTTCTATAATCAATACAAACACGCCATGAATTTTGCACTCAAGTAGGTATTAATTCATTGTTTTCATTCTTAATTACTGTAATACCACTTTTTTTAGGAACTACCTGAACAGGACTGACCCACTCACTATCAAAAATAGGATAAATAATTCCAGCACTTAGAAGTTTAGTTACTTCTTTCTTTACAAAATCAAGTATAAGTGGATTAAGTCTTCTTTGAGGTTGCCTAACAAGTTTCAAATTTTCATTTAATAAAATCCTATGGGTGCAAATAGAAGGATTAATTCCTGGAATGTCAGCTAATGTCCAACCTATAGCATATTTATTTCTTTTAAGAATAGAAATCAATTTAACCTCTTGATTTCCAGTTAAAGAATTAGAGATAATTACAGGAAACTTCTCATTTAATTCTAAAAAAGCATATTTTAAATTAGAAGGTAGAGGCTTTAATTCCAAATCAGGGGGTTGAAAAAGAAATTAATTTTGAAACATAAGTACTCCCCTGGACATTTGGCTTTGAATGGCATGATGAACTATCATGGGAGGCATCTTTTGCTTCTTTTACCTTCTCAAGCATTGAATCTATTTTGTTCAGAGCTTTGTTGAGCTTAGATCCTTCACTATTCTCTAATGCAATTTGTTGCGCAAAAGGTAATGTATCCACAGGGATAGAAGAAAAATAAGATGAAGACATGGGGGATGAGGATGCAAAGGAAGACATGGGGGATGAAGAAAAGGAGGAGGAATCAAGAGGAATTGGTATAATGTTCCCTCCTTCAATATGTGGTTGGCTTTGTGTTTCAAATTGATAAGAAGGTGGAATAGATAGATAAGGGGATTCACTTGCAATTTGATCATCTACCCACTCCTTCAAATATGCAAAATTCAAAACAAAACCTTCCTCGAAATCATGGCTTGTAAAAGGCAATGAAAGAGATGAAGATATAGATTAATCACATAAGGAAAGACAATTATCAATTTCCAAACAAGCAGCACATATAATCTCATCATCACAAGAACAAGAAGTAGAGGAAGAAAGTAGAGAACAAATTTCCAACCATTTATTCAAATTAGAATCATGTTCATCAATTGCTTCATCAATAGATAAATCAATTTCATTTACTCCTAATAGTGAATAATCCTCATAAGGGTGTTTCATAGCCTCATACATGTTAAAATTGATTTTGTTATCTACCACTTCTAAGGTCTACCAAGTATTAACGTGCCATCATGCAATGTTTCTCTAGACATATCTAACACATAAAAATTAGCTGGAAATACCAAACCTTTAACTTGTACAAGAATATCTTCTAAAATGCCATCAGGATGCCTAATAGTTCTATTAGTAAGTTGCAACACCACACTAGTTGATTTATATACTTAATTCCAAGTGATGTATATATAGATTTAGGCATAACGTTGATTGCAGCTCCTAGATCTAATAAATCCTGGTTAATATTTATTTTACCAATAGTGCAAGGTATAGTGAAACATCCAGGATCTTGGCATTTAACTGGTAGTTGAGGTTTGAATAGTGCAGAAACATTAGAGCTAATTTGAACTCTTTCATTAGGTTTAAATTTTAGTTTATGAGTACATAAGTCCTTAAGGAATTTAGCATATTTAGGCATGGTTTGAATTAACTCTAATAAAAACCTTAACTTTTTAAACAAGTCAAACACCTCTTTATCTTGCTCTTTTTCAGAAATCCTTTTACGTGAAAGATAAGAATTAGGAAAAGAGATGTCTTGAATATTTACCTCATTAGGTGCAGTAGAGGGGGTTTGCTTCATAAGTGCCTTTTCCTTCAAGCTTTCTGATTGCACAGCAGGAGTAGTAATGACATCTTCAGTGGCGTCATTTCTTAGCTCAATCATATCATTAGTGACATCAATTTGGACACCTTCAGTAGTATCCTTTTTGTCATCTCCTTCATCAAAGTGTACTTGCTTTTCACTCCTCAATGTGATAGCATTTAAAGGCTTGGGATTAATGACAGTATTAGAGGGAATATATCCTCCCTCCCTTGCCTGCTGCTCATTCTAGCTATTAGACAACTTTGTCACAAATTCACTAATATTGCCAACCTTCGTTTCTAGAGCAACTTGGTTTTTAGTAAGATCTTGCATAACCTTTAAGAGAACACTAAGTTGATCATTTGTCTTGGGAGCTTGTTCATGCTAAAAGTTCCCATATAGTTGTGTCTGTCTCGGAGGAGGTTGATACTTTTCATGATTATTTCTATTGTCTCCTGCACCATACCTAAGGTTTGGATTCATCTTCCACCCCTCATTGTAAGTATTAGAAAAAGGGTCCCATTTTTTATTAGGTCTCCCTTGGTACATAGCAGAAACCTCTTCAACATTATAGGGGTATGTGGCAATAACATGTGTGAAAGAGTTGCATATTTCACAGCTGGTAGGCACCAGTTCACGCGTTGCAGCATGAGAAGGGGAGACCATATTAGCTTTAATATCATTTACTGCTATGGTTAAAGCAGCCAATTGTGCAGCTACATTTTTCATCTCATGATTAGATGTAAAAGAGGCATGTTGACTTGTTGTCTGACTACCTCGGTCTCTAGTACCCTATTGTTGACTATTCATTGCTCTTTTCTCAAGCATCTCCCATGCATCTTGTACTGTAAGATCTAATAAAGATCCCCTCGAGGTAGAATCAATAGTAGCTTGCTCATGCCCTAATAATCCCTCATAAAAGTATTGAATAAGATGTTCTTCAGGGATTTGATGATAAGGGCACTTGCTTAGTAGCTCTTGAAAGCAGCTCTAAAACTCATCGAATGTCTCCTGTGGGTCTTGTTTGGCCGAATAAATTTCTTTTCTCAAGCTGGCCGTGTGTGATGCAGGAAAGAATCTCTCTAGGAAGGCTTTCTTCAAGTTATTCCATGAATTGAATGTATTAACAAGGTGTTTTGGTAGCCTAAGATACCATTCTCTCGCTTTTCCTTCTCAAGTTAAGTGGAATACTCTCCATTGAATCTCATCAATATTGGCCTCGGCAGGTTTCGTGGTTGCACAATTCATTTGTAGGCTCATCAAGTGTTCATGTGGGTCCTCTTTTGCAAGACCATGAAATTTGGGCAAGTTAACTAGTACATAACCTTTGATTTCAAAATTAGAATTAAAAGTAGGATAGGCAGCATGTCTAGGATTATAGTCAGCAATTGAAGATGTTAATTCTCTTATGGTCCTAGTAGGCCTACCCTCAGGATCACGTTCACCATCCATTAGGTTGTTATAAACAATTTTATAATTTTGCACAGAGCCAACAGATTCAGAATCAGAGTTACTAGCTGAACTAGACTCATTAATTTCCTTTTTATTGGAAGTATTAACTTGGTCGATGTTATGCAAAATTTGTTTTCTACGCAACCTAAAGGTTTTTTTAGGCTTAGAATCAAAAGGGACTAAAGCAGTATCCCTAGGCATGCACAGAAATTCACAGCACAGTAAAATCACGTTTAAAAAAATTAAAAATGAGTCAAATAAACTTGGCTCCTTGACAATGACGCCAAAATTTGATCGTCCTGTTGTGTAAGCTCTCAAATGAATTAACTAAATTAACCCTATATAGTATAGAGGTCAATCGAGGTCGTCTCTCTCTATGAGGAGCTTTGTTAAAATTTTGAAAATTTTTTAAATTAAGAAAAACGTGATGTAAAGAAGGAAGGAGTAGGAAAGAAAATTGATTGATTTGTTTAAGAAAATAAATTGACAAAAATAAAAGAAAATAGCAATAAGTAAAAGGAAGCGAAAGGAACGAAGACTTTACCAGAATGATACACTTCCCAAAGATGTTGATGAGTGGCTATCACAGTTCAAAAGGATGAGGAGTTTGCATAAAATCAATTACTAAGTCAAAAGGAAAAACTCTAGATAACATCTAAGTCTTGATTAATTAATTAATAATTATACCTAGAGAACTAGCATATAATCACCTTTCAATTAATCATTTAAGAACCACTTAGTTGTGAATTTAATTAAACAATTATATCTTGTTCCTAAAGAGAGTTATCTATCAAAAACCCTAAAGCATGAACTACTTATGCAAATCAAAATAGAAATTTATAAAGATAAACACTCATAGAATCATGAGGAAACTAAAAATATATTCATTAAAAGCTTCAAAATATAATTGTTCAACTGAAACACAAATCAAATATCAGTCTACAAAAGAAATAAAAATCCTAACCTAGGAAATTCATAAACGCAACATACTAGTAGATTAAAATAAGAAAACTAACAAACTCCCTAATATAAACAGGAACTCAAGCCACATCATCTTGTCCTCGGGAACAAAGAGGACTAGCCACACATATGGCTAGATGACACCATAATGATAAAAAGAGAATAATGAAAAGAAGACAGTGAAACAGTTGGACACAAGAGGAAGCCAAGTGTATGCTTGTGCTTGTGTAGTATAGATGGCTCTGTTCCTTCTCCAAGGCTCCCTTGATCTCCTTTTATATTTTTTGAATCTGTCCTTGTTAGATGAGAAAACCCTTGAGTCTTCTAACTTGATCTTTTATCTTCTTTTATCTTGTAATCTTAATAGAACTTTGAATTTGAATTCTCTTGATTTGGTGTGATCTTCATGGCAACCATAGTAAAAGAGCTTTTGAATTTAAATGATATTGGATAAAAGGATAATATCTCAAATTTGAATAAGGATATGGTGGTAGGATGAATTAGGGTTAGGGTTTAGAAAGAGGATAAAAATGATAATGTGGATATTTGAAAAATTAAATAGATAATGGAATATGAATTAAATATTTATTCAAATTCAAAATACGATCAGGGAATTATCCACAAAAGAAATTAATTATTCAAGCTCTTTTAATTTATAATGGAAGATAAGAGATTTCTGGCTAGATATTTTGGATAATTTCTAATTAGATAATTAGAAAATCCTCTTGTAATGCCACGTGGCTGCCACAAATGTAGTTTTTCAAGGGGTCCATATTTTGCTTGATAGAATATTTCCTGGAATCAAAGCAGAGATACCTTTCAAAAGGAAAATTATAAAATATAATAAAAAAATGCACTTTTAAGCAATTGATTCATATAATTTCCTTAAATCAAAATATGAGTATCTATTGCATTTTAAACCCTTCAAACATTATAAAGTCCCTTAATTATACATAAAAATATATTATAAAATAGGGATACATCAGCACTGCTTTGCAACATTCTAAATTTAAATATAATTTAATTTCACCACCAATGTGACATGAGGGCCAAATACCAAACAACACAATTATCTTACTATTGACAAATAACAAACTTGTCTCTATCATATAATTACAACAATTTTAATGAAATCAATTTATTTCAATTCTACAACAAATAACAACTAACACCCTAATTACAACTGTCTAAATTAAATCATATACAATATATTAGTTCTATGCTCTTGTCAACTTTTCAAGTATAGCCAAAATATGAAAAAAAGAAAAAAACTAAATGAAACAACCTACTTAATTAGCTGTAATAAAAATAAAGAAACAACATAAATATATAATCATGGACGGAAACATACGATACCTGAATACATGCCTACTTTAAAATCATGGACAATCAACTTTTGAAGTATATCCAAACTTCAAAAGATCTACAACAAAAACAAAAAACAAAAATCATATCAAATTTAAAAACTAAGGGTCAAAGAAGTTACATTCCGAACCTCATAAATGCGAAAGAAGTAAAGCCAGAGAGAAAAAGCGGAGCATAGAACTGATTAGATTCAAGACTTTGACAGTATAATAAAACCTACCATTGTAAATTGAGATTCTGTTGAATAAAGTGATACTTCACCTCTCTCCGTCTCTTCTCTCTTTCTTTCTTTCTCTCTTGATGGGCCTGTACCACTCACTTACAAATGTAAACTTCATACCTAAACTCATTTACTAATGTAAACTTCATACCTATTATACAGAGGTAGATACTTGATGATTTATAGTTTATCTGGTTGAAGAGAGCATTTCAAACGATAGACCGGACCCACCCACCCTGTCTTCTATAACTTTGGACAATTCCTCGTCCATCCAAGAGGAAAAATGATTCATCCAATCTCCTACTTTACCTTTCCTCAACAAATTAAATCCTTGCTTTCATACTTGTGCACAAATTTACCAGTCTTATTTACCTCCAATTCCTTCATCTTCTCAAAGCTACAAAGCTCAATTATGTTTCTAATAGTGCCATTACTTTCCTCCTCTAAGTTTAATGGACATTCTAAGAACTCAGCAATTCTTTTCAAGTAGTAATTGATATCAGCTTGCAAATCCTCATACTTTAAAAACAGAACCCTGTCTGGTGTGTCTTTGCTTGCTCTCTAATAACTCAACATATTTGTCCAAAATGGACCGATATCATTGATCCCTTTGGAGTACCTCTCAAATGCATCCTCAAATGATAATTATGGTAAAGATGGTGGTGTGATTTTGTTCAGGTGAAACCAAAATGAAGCAAAATTGTCAAAAGGGTTTCGACATAAGTAGCTTATCTTGCATTTGGAATTGGTTATTGGATCGGGCAATGAATGAAATGGAACATGTGTGCCAAAAACCCTTGGTTCGGGAATCATGGAGAGACCAGGAATTTGGTTATTTGCATAGTGATGGAACTCAAGGAAAGGAACAAGCTCATGTGCATCGGAACTAAGCAAAGGATGGTTACTTTGCCAAGGAAAGAAATGTTTACGATTCACAATAGCAAATGTAAGTGCCTCCAACCAAGTAATACCAGATTTTGGTAAGGTGGCAATAACAATTTCACTGTCTTTTGCTTGGAAGTGCCTTTGAAAAGAGCATATCGCTTGAATAGCAGCCGGTGCATACCAAATGTCTCGGTAAAGATAAACATTTGGGGTGACCCATTCTTTTCTTTTGGGAAGTGAAAGTAGTAGTTCCTTACATTCTTTACTAAGTTGTTCATAGTCTTCATCGTATGCCTCATTCTCTGACTCAACATTTTGTACGGTGATAGTTTCAGCCATCAGAATGCTAATGTATTGATCTGCTATTAGAACATAGCCAAAATGATAGCATACAATATGGAGGTTATGAAGCCCAAGTAGCACTCATCCAATTAGAGGCCCAACAAGCCCTCCAGAGTATTTAGGAAATTTATAACTCAAGAATGCTTACATGGAGGAGGACATGGATCATTTCTTGGATGATGACATGGACACGTGCGGAGCTTGATGTGACATATGGAAGGCCACCCCGAAAGCCACCATGGCATGTGAGTCGTTGGAGTATAAATACTTGGACCTTGAGCAAGACAAGAGTACGTGTTTTAAGAGCCCAAAAGGAGCATTTGAAGCCAATTCTCATGTTATTAAAGACCCAACACAATTATATGTGCCTGGAGGAATCCATTAGAGCTATAATCTTGTAAATTGGGGCCCAAATGCATTTTGTTATAGACCATGGGAGTTTCAGAACGTGATTCAAATATATTCAAGCCCAAATGGATGCCTAAAAGGCCCATGCATGCTTATGGCATGAATAGTAATTATGAAGATCCATTTGGAAGGTCCAAGAATATTCAAGAAGCATCAAGAAGGCGTCTTTATGTATTAGTTATGGTTTAATTTCGTTTTTTTTAAGTTTCCATTTTTATTTGCATTAAATAAGGCCTTTTGGTCAAAGATTGCATAAGACTATTTTATGTTAGTTTCCTATTTTTAGGTAGCAGCCTTTTTCTTCAAGAAAAGGTAATTTCCTATTTCCTTTAGCCTTAATTGGTGCCAACCAAGATAGTCAATCATCATTAAGGCACATATATGGCATTTATGACCTAGGTTTTTTTTATTCTAAATTGTTCTTTTGCTGCCTATGTAAGGCTACGTTTTTTGTAATTGGAGATCAGATTTGAATGAAAGAATTTTAGAGAATTTTATTTCTCTTGAGTGAGCTTTGCTTGCCGCCTCGTATTCTCATGGGAATACTTGACTGTATCAAGGACTAATCATCCTTGTGGTGTTTCCATGGCTAGGGTTGTAAGAGACAGGTTCTCTTAAGGTCCTACCTTCGATCGTTCGTCTAGTTTCCTAACTTGTTTCTAGCCGATCCGTATCCGTCCCTTTATCACAAAAGAATTTAGCTCACAAGTTTCCATTATTTATAGCAAGTGGAGCAATAAAAGAAAGATTGTGCCGGCAGCGTTTGGTTTCCCCGAATCTGATTTTGCCGGCCATAATTTTGTTTTTGAATAAAAACTTGGTTGTCATCATTAGAAACTGCTTATATCATTCCAGATTTTGTAATACCATTCTTGTCTTCATCACCTAGCCAAGACATTTTGTACAATAAAGAATCCAATTGCTGGCCTGCAGCTTACCTACAATTTATTATTATTCATCAAACTAATGACAAAAGCTAAATTTTGAATTTTGAATTTGAATGATCAAACAATCTAATTATATAAAATAATTAGATTTAATGACAGTTCATATTTTGAATAACTAGATTTGTTTTACTAATCTTATAATGATATTGCAATAACTTTATCAAAAATATAATTTAATTTTGGAATTTATTTCTATAATTAGTGAGAAAATTAGAGGATATATTGGAATCTTCCCTAAAATACAACAGCAAAAATTATAATAATAAATTTTTAATATTTAAAAGTAATATTTCTCTACATTTAAAATTTATTTCCTCTAAATAGTAATATAAATATATAAAAATGATTATATCATATTTAAAATTAAAATTACAATATAATATATGAGAAATTTTCAATAATATTATATATAAATAAGAAATACAAATAAAAAATAAATATATAATATAAATATTATTGAACTGAAATTTTTAAAAAATATTATTTATTAATTCATATTAACATAAAATATGAAAATTAAATAGAAATATTTAATAAGATATTAAACTATATGTGTGTTTACATAATGTAAAAATAATATATGTGTGTGATTGTTTTTGTGAAGTAGTAAAATATTATTATGTTAAATTTTGAATATTAAAACTGCAAGTTCATCTTAATTCAATTTGCAAAGGCTCTGGTCACACACGCCCCAGATCACGGAAGGAACCACATTTTTGCCAAAAAATAAACCAATTTATTTTTTTTAAAAAAATAGAGATGGAAAAGTACAATATAAAAGTATAAAAATACCCTCTCCTTCAATACGTCGAACGGCTTCTAAAGCTCCAACGGTTCATCTTACTTTGAAACACCAAAAAGAAAAAGATGGCTCCTGAACCTTCGCTGGTCCATCTTACTCTGCAACTCCAAAAGTAAAGATGGCAGAAAAATAACATCTAATTCTATAGTTTGAACATGTCGTGTAGTTGAGAGTATAGGACAAAACCAATTGGATTTCTTTAGGTTGAAAAAAAAAAATGAAGTGTTGTGATTATGCAGTTAAAAGGTACAGAGCAGCGACAAGAATTGAATCAAAGGGAAAATAACTATAAAAGAACCTATAAGATAACCAATCCCTCAAAAGGTACCTCAATTACCATATTTCCACTAAAGTGACACAAATGCCCATTTGCTACATAAAAGAAACAAAAAGAGGAGAGAAAGAAACAGGCATGGTGTTGGGATTGCGTGGTTCCTAAACTTGAACAGCTAATAACAACTTGGCTATTTTATTTTAGAAAGTTTGGAGTAGAGATTAACAAGCACCTTTTTCATAACAAACAACTTGTCAAAACATATAAAAATATGTGATAATCGATGAAACTTCTCTTTAGCGGCAGAATCATTGACATAATCAAATTAGCAATGAAATTTTTTCCATTGCTAATTGCCTGTCACTAATTAAATTAGTAACAGAATTGAAATTTTATCAGTATTAAGCGATGAATTACAGACAGAATTTTGACACTAACTACCAATGTAATATTACTGTCGTTAGCAAGTGAGGGAATTTACCGACAAAATTTTTTTTGTCACTACTTAGTAATAGAATTTACCAACAAAAAAATTTTCTTCATTAATTTAATTTTTTTAATAATTTTAAAATGTCATGTGGAACCTCTTGGAAGCCACCACATGGCCCCTCTACAAGGCACCACCTCATTGCCGGTGATGGGCTCCAACTACCATTGCCATCTCACCTCCAGTGCCATGTGTCATCGCCATCTCATCAATTGCCTTACCTACATCAGCGCAACATTGGAACCAATTTGTGACAAACCTAAGATTTGAACCCACAACTTCGCGCGAGGTTGACTAGAGCGAGGAAAAGCGTCTGTCCACTTCCCTTCTTTTTTATTTCCATTAACTTCATATCTTAAGCGTAAGATTCATATTTGAACGGTTTGGATTTCATATTTTATAAAATTATAAATAAAATGCTAAATTGTTTTAAAAAATAAAAAAAATTAAACCACTAAGTTTTAGTCATGACAATAATTTAAAACAACAATAAAAATCATTTATAAAATATGAAATCTAAACTGTTCAAATTTCAATCTTAATGGTTGAGATGGGAAATAGAAGGATTTTTTTTGGGGGGGGGGGAGGGAACTGGAGACTAGAGAGACCCTTTTGCGGACTAGAGCCTTTACCAATTGAGATTAGTTCAATGTGTGATTTTTTTTTTTCCCTCTTTTGCTAAGCATAAGTATTCGCTTATTAGAGCCAATTTTGTTTAAGACACTGTTGGGCGCTAAATCTAAGTACCTCTCCTAGTGGAGATTCAAACCTTAATTTATCATATTGTGGTGAAATAGCCCCTTCCATTGGACCCAACCCCAATGGTAGAACCTGTGATTTTAAAATGCAAAATTATAAATATATATGTATATAGTATTTCACTACTTCATAAACACAATCACAAATATATTATTTTTATATTATATAAACATATTTATATATAATTTAATATCTTATTGAATATTTCTATTGAATCTTCCTATTTTATGTTAAAATTTTTTAATAAATAATATTTTTTAAAAAACCAAAGCATTCGGTCTTACAATATTTCTATTATATATTATATTTTTTTATTTGCATTTATAGTATTTGTATTTCATATTTATATATTATATTCTACTGATAATTTCACTTATATTATATTGTAATTTCAATTTTAAATATGATACAATAATTTTCATGTATTTCTATTAATATTTATATTATATTTTTAAATTGTAATATTCAACATAAAATTAAATAAATTTAAAATAAATTTAAATTTAAAATAAATATAATTTTAAAATATTAAAAAATTATTATTATAATTTTTTCCTATTATATTTTGAAGTAGAATTCAATATTTCTTCTAATTTTCTCACTAATTATTAAAATAGATTGCAATTCAAATTGTAGTTTTGATCAAGTCATTCTATCATTTTTGTAATTAATTAGCAAAAAAATCAAATTATTCAAAAAATTAACTATCACAAAATTTAATTATTCTATATAACAATCTCAAATTTGATTTTTTATTATTAAAATTCAAAATTTTCTTCAATAATAGTTTGGTAAATAATAATTCAAAGGTAAATCAAATTATGTTTTTGATCAAGTTATTCTATCATTGCATCATTAGCAAAAAAGCAAGTTATTCAAAAAAAAAATTACCGTCATAAAATCTAATTATTCTATATATAACAATTCAAATTTCATTTTTTTATCATTCAAATTCAAAATTCCGTTTAATATTAGTTTTATCTTGTTTTACATCTTTCAATATATTGTATAAATAATACAATTTTTAATTTTTATAAAAAAGTTATAAATATTCTTATCTTATTGGTTTAATTATTAGTGATGATCAAGAGAAATTGATTTTAATGAAACATAAAACAAGTTTTATGAGAAATTATCTTTCTATCCCAATAACTGTTTAATGATAAGATCAATTATGATGATGCCCTTACTAACACGAACTTCACAAGAATATCAATTTATTTTGCATTTGAAAGTATATTTAAATCATTATATTATTAATTATGTTATTATATAAATTGGTATAGGATCATAATCTAAAATAGTGAAATTTAAAATTAATGATAGAATTGAGACAAAATAGACTTAGCAACAAAATTAGTGATTAAAAAAAATTTATGACAAGCAGTTTAGCAGTGTAATTAGCTATGAAAATCAGTGGCAAAAAAAATTTCATCACTAATTCGGCACTAATACTTTTGTGAAGAAAATCCATGATAGAATTTGTTAGAACATAGAATATTTTGTATTGTATTTATAATCTGTGTACACCTGTACCTATACAAATAAGGCTCAGATTGTATGACTCTCTCACTGTAACTATTATTTAATGCAAAGGCTGGGTACACCTTTCAGTATCCTAGAATATTCCCTCATTTCCTATCTATTTTCTCTATTGGTACTAGAGCCCTAGCCGTCATGTCTGTGTGCTGACTCCTCTGTTTCTTCTATGACCTATTCTCTTTTCAGCTCTTTGAGCCAAACAACCTTTATCAAAGTCTGAGCTTCATCACACTTGTAAGAATGGTATGAAACTGGTTTTAAATAGTTAGAGGCATCAATAAATCCAAAAGAAATATGAAATAATTATCTAGATATTTGATTGAATTTATAAAATTGATTTTAGGCCTTAGAAGTACAGAAAATTATTTTAGAGAATTTATTTTCCCGCAGCTTTAACCATAAAGGCCTAATCAGGAAAAATTCAAAATAAATACTTAGAGGTGGAGAAAAATCCTAAACATTTTCAGATCATGTCCTCATATGAAAATAGGATTTTTTTTTTTTTATGGAGAGAAATGAAATTTTGGAGGCCTAGAAAAATTATAAAAAGTTACAAATGAATAGTAACCTATGAACTGCAACTTTGGTTAGTAACCTAGTAACCCACTTTTTCTTTCTTTTTGGGCCAGACTTAGGCTTCATTTTGGGTAAGAAAAGCCCAAAAATTTCATGCAAATGGCGGCCTAATAATTAAATGGATTTAAGCCCAATTTCAGTCAAAATATCAGTAGAAATGTTCTAGAGACTAGACACTTGTCATGATCTAAAATTTTAGGCATTAGATGGCAGCCACATGGCCATTTTTCTGGCCAAATTTCATCCACAAGTGAGGGCAGGAAGGCAGATTTTTCTTGTCTATAAATGCCCCCTCAAAATACCCAAAAATAGGTAGAAAAATTGGTAAAATAAGGAGAGGTGCTGCCAAGACGTTTTCTTAAGCTGGAGATTGGATTTGTTAAGTGTTTTTGGACAAGAAATCATCAAGCTTTAGTCAAGGATTCACCAAGGTTTGCCTAAGCTTTACTATGGTTGAGATTAAAGTTTGTTTGGTTAGGTTTTGAATTAAAATTCCAAGGGGGTGATGCTATAATTTTTGTTCAGCATGTTTATACTTTGGGGAAGGATAGACACCTTAAATATGATGTCAAATAAGCATGTTTAAATGGTGTTTTGGATTGACTTTTGGAAGAAAACCAAGATAGGGTCCTTAATGGTTCAATTCGGCCACTATGCTATCTTGAGGTAGGAGTTTGTTTTGATGTGTTTCAATGAGTTCAAAAAGTGTTTTTGTGTAGGAAAACACCAAGGGAAAGTATTTGAAATCATTGGAATAAAAAATGAAATTTTTGGAACATATACTACCCTATTTGGCCAAGCTTTAGTGAAAGGAAAGAAGTTTGATTTTCATAAATTTGAATTGATATTTGGATTCTACATGAAATATTGTGTAGGAATGGACCAAGAGATCAATGGAAACAAAGAGGAAATAATTATGTCAAAAATCAAGGAAAAAGGGGTTTAATTGAGTTTAATGTCAAGCATTAGTGTTTATGCTTGAATTATTGATGAATTGTAATGTGTTTATGCATGAATTGGTAGGCATTGTACAAGAGAACAAGAAGGAACCCAAAGGAATTGAAGAGGCTGAATTGGTTCAAGTATAAAAGAGGTAGCTTTGGATCTAATTTGATTGCTTTTCTTGCTTACTTAATGTGTATATGTTGCTTAGTTTATATTTCTAGGAATTGATTGATTTATACTATGATATGGAATGCTCTTTGATATTTGATATGCTTTAGCCAATTGCACATTGATATGAAATGTGAATATATATACTAATTTCCTTGACGGAATATGTGCTATTCATGGTATTGGAATTGATTACTATGCATTGTAACATGTCACATTTTGTGAAGCTTGATTAACATGATAATTATAATTCATTGCTACTAAGATTTCTATGAAATCTCACTCCCCTCAATGCATAAACAATAATAGTAACCCTAAGTGGTGTTGCCAAGGACAAGGAGAAAGGATTGGAAGTCATATTGGAAGAGGATTAAGCTTAATGTCATTGAAGTTATGATTTGTAAATTATTATGAGTTGTTATGTATTGTTGTAAACTATGTTGGAATATTATATTAATAATTAATGATGCTCTATCTATGAGTAATTGACTAAGGAATTGTGTTTATGCATATGTTATATGATTGGAAAAGCTAGATGAAAGGAAAAGGAAAAGAAAAAGCAAGAATTATATGAAAAAGGGATAAAGGCTGACTTTTTGGGAGCAAAATTTGACTAACATGATTTTAGGTAATTGGATGAATCTGAATTTGAAATTTGGCATGCTTATATATCTCATTTCTAGCTTTAAAACAAGTTATAATTCATTAAATTTGGAGTTTCGTACAAAAAGTTATGCCCTTCCAAAGTTGGGCATAAAACCTGAAAAATTAAAAAATGACCAAATGAATAGTACCACTTTGAATGAAATCTATGACTGATGCATGAGATCTAGATACTGATGAGTATTTTTCCTTTAAATAGCATGCCAAGAGCTTTCCATAGAATCTAGAACCACATCATTTCAATTTTTCTACAACTAGTTATGAATTTTCAACGTTAGCTAAAATTGCTGTGAACAGTGTACGAAAATCCGAAAATAGAACTTGTGAAATTAAAATTTTCTCATACTTAAGGGTCATACAATGACCCTAAGTAGTTCCAATTGTTATATAATGAGATAATAAAGGAGATGGGACAAGATTTACCCTTGAATTTGCAGCTTCTTCTTGGATGGCTTAGCCCCTAGAATATTGGATTACATTTGGAAGGAATAAGATTTCAATAAAATCCCAGTAGCAAGAATAATCAACCATAACATCAAGTATACATCATCATCAAAGCATTTCAACATTAGCTACTATTAAAGAACTAATCCTCTTATAATTAGGCAACGTCAACATGCAATTGCCAAGGTAACAAAATGCAAGGAGCAACCATATCACAATTATCATAGTTCAACCATGTAATAGCAATCATCCATGCCATAATAAACAATGTAATGTCAATATTAATAGTTAATTAAATCTTACTACCTTGCTCCAAAAGCTCCTTAGTTCTTTGCTCTTCTTACTTTCCTCCAAAAATACCAAACCCTAAACGTCATAATGCATAAAAAAGGCAGCCACATTACAAGCCAAACTACACAAGAATTAATGGCAAAACTCAAGTAACCTTTTAACCCTTAATACTTTGAATTTTAGAGCTTTGTTTTCTTTAACCTAAAAATTCCTTCCTTAGGTCAATCC
Organism: Neltuma alba; assembly: GCF_004799145.2. Taxonomy (NCBI): domain Eukaryota; kingdom Viridiplantae; phylum Streptophyta; class Magnoliopsida; order Fabales; family Fabaceae; genus Neltuma; species Neltuma alba. The sequence goes on along the minus strand of NW_021635083.1, from coordinate 201,853 downwards.
TACATAATTTTTCATGCAGAATCCAAATATGAACTTGGATTCATAAAAAGAAACTTTTTTCCTTGTGAAACAGTGTTGATCGAACATAGGGGTCTTAAACTCCAAAAATTCCAACTTTAATTCAAATGCCTCCAATGCTTGTTCTTTAGGTTTACCCTACACTATTTTTCATTTTAAACACAATGAAAGCATCAAAACTATGAAAAACTCATCCTAAGGTATAGCTTTCAAAGTGGCTGAACAGTACCCATAAACAACCAACCATGAAATCTTTCAAACAACAACTTAAAACCACTTGAAACAACCTTGAATCAATGTGTTTTAACTAGGCTTAACATCAAAACCTCTACCCCTTAACTTCATATATTTTGGCAAGCCACAAATAAGAGGGGAGAACAGATTTTTTAACCATCAAACCAAGGAAACAAGGCAAGAAACAATATAGAATCACTTACTAACCTTAGATCTAAGCTTGGATGACCAAAGGTAGTAGCTTCCTACTTGCTTGAATTTCAAGAAATGGTTTGGCAAGAGTTTCTATCACACCTCTTTTATTACTTTATTTTATAACAATTGGAACCACTTAGGATCATTATGTGAGCCTTAAGTATGAGAAAATATTCAAAAATTTGAAACTTTTCAAAATTTCAGTCTAGGTCATGACTTGGTACTTCCAAGTCATGACTTGAAGTCACAGAGGCCATTTTTGCTCCTAGGTCGTGAGCTCAACTTCCCAAGTTATGACCTGGGGTCACAGAGAGCCTCAAGCATCAATCCCAGATTTCATTCAAACTAGTACTGCTCATGTAGTCATTCTCCAATTTTTTAGGATTTATGCCCAACTTTAAGAGGACATAACTTTCTATACAAAATTCCAAATTTAGTGAATTACTACTTGTGTTAAAGCTAAAGATGAGATCTATAAGCATGTGAAATCTTAGATTCAGATTTGTCCAATTGTCAAGCTCTCGTTGGTCAAACTTTGCTTTTAAAAAGTCAACTTTTATCCCTATACCATACTATTCCTGGATTTTCTTTTCCTTTTCCTTTCATCTAGCTTTTCCCATGATTCCTTGACCCATTGTTCAAATATAAGGTATCCTTGTCAATGATACGTATCCCAATATAATCCATACAGATACACAATAATACAAAACATTACATAACAATGTCATATGTATACAAAGTTGGTAAGTAGCTTCCATATACTTTTGTAACATAATTCCTTCCATCGCTATACCATCTCTTTGTTCTTGAACATATCCTTTGAGGTTCCTATTGATGGTTTATACATTGAGGGGAATGAGATTTCATAGAAATCCCAGTAGTAGGAATTACAATAATAATGTCAAGCATGTAAGGTATGTTACATATAGATTCATGGATATTCTATGCTATGCAAAACCATTCGCTAATAAATCCTATTGTTAATGCATGTTGCCAAGGCATACAATGCAATCAACTAGTGTATCAATTCATTAAATAACCTCAAACATAACATAGTAATTATTCAAGCAATCATATGATGCAACAACCAAGCAAGTTAATATTATAAATTGTAAATTCCATACTACCTCTTTTGTTTAAGAGTTTCAGCCTCTTTGGCTTCCTTGGTTCATTCTTGTTCCTTTGCATAATGCCTACCAATTCATGCAGAAACACATTCTCAATTATCAATACTTCAAACATAAACACTAATACTCAACCTTGAACTCAACTACAACCCTTTTTCCTTGATTTTTGACCAAATTGTTTTCCTTTTAAATTCAATAACCTCTTGGCTCATTCCTACATAATTTTTCATATAGAATTCAAATATCCAATCAGATTTTAGTATATATTCTAAAAATTCGATCTTTGATTCCAATGATTTTAAACACTTTCCTTTAGTGTCTCCCTACACAAAAACACCTTCTAAAATCATTAGAATCATCAAAACATATCAAAACAAACTCCTACCCCATGAACTCAAGTTGGCCAAATCGGTACATATTGAACCCTAATTTGGTTTTCTTCCAAAAATCAATCCAAACGTCAATTAAACATATAGGTCCAAGCCTTAATTCATGGTTTCTATCCTTTTGTAAGACATATATATTAACCAAAAATGGACAGCATCTTAGCCTTTGGTTACAGCTTGAAATTCCAACCAAAATAAGCTTTAAATCCAATCAAAACAAGGCTCAAGCTTACCTCAATCAATCCTTAATCAAAGCTGGACACTTCCTCCTTAATTCCCACAGTTAGAAGCTATCTTTCAAGGTCAAGAATTTAGTGTGGCAGTACCTCCCCTATGTCATTCTGTTTTGGTCGAAATATTGCCACATGAGGGGCTATTTATAGAGAAATAAATTTGGCCTCTCCTCTTGATCAATGGCCAAAATTTGGCAAGCAAAAGTGGTCATATGGCTGCCATCGAAGCCTCTAATTCTTAGATCGTGCCAACTGCCAGTCCCCCAAACTTTCCTACTAATATTTATATAAAAATTAAATTTTATTATTATTTAATGAAGAGTCCAGATTATTCACAAAATTAGGCTTAATTCAGGCCCAATGTGGGGCCCACACATGGTTTAGGATGGCTCAAAAAGATGGCCCATAATCCAAATCACAATCCCAAACTATTCGGAAACTTTGTCATTTACTATTCACTTGTGGCATTCCATAATTTTTCTAGACCTCCAAAAATTTATTTCTCTCCATGAAAAATCCTCCTTTCATACAAGGATATGATCTAGAAATTATTATAATTTTTTTTCACCTCTAACTATTTATTTTGAATTTTCTCCAGTTAGGCCTTTATCGATAAAACTGCAGGAAAATAAATTCTCTAAAATTAATTCGTGTACTTTCAAGGCCTAAAACAAATTTTATAAATTCAATCCTATGTTTAGATAATTATTCCATACTTTGTTGAAATTTATTAAGGCCTCTAGCTATTTCAAAGAATTACTTTTCTCCGATTTTTCACTATTTTTCTGAAAATCCTTTATTTTCAGAAAATTTCATAATAAGTTACTTCTATGCTATTTTCACCTTCTAGGCCTCAATTGAGTTTCCAGAAGCTCTAATTCATATTTTTACCATTTTTCAACAAAATTTTGGAATTTTTCCTCAAAACTTCCCATTTTGCCCTTCATAGACCGATTATTCTGAAAATATCAGTCAGGACCCTTTTTGGGTCTCACATCATGCCTAGATTTCTTAGCTAATCTTCTTTTCCTATTGGCCCTTAATCAAATTTTTCACCTATTCTATCAATGCTAAATTTAGCGAGATGTGACATTTCCTCCCCCTTTAAATTTCATCCTTGAAATTTTTGGGTTGAACCTCTACTCTTATCCTTGATGAGAGGTTAACTGGGGAGGATACCTCTACTTATACTTAACTTTCCCTTTTCAACTTTTCATTGTACCTGATTGCCAAGTTTTAATCCTAGAATTCATACTCACATAGCTTTCTCTTTCTTACTTTCTATCGTTTATACGAACATGGCCTTTGCTTTTACGTATTCTATCACCACTGCTCGCATTCTTCCTATACTTTAAGCTCATTCTCTCATAATAATGCTATGGCATTGTATCCATTCTCATGGTATTTTACTATACCATGGTATTTCAAGTTCTTTTAACACTGCCTTTATCTGGTCTTTGTGGCATACTCTGCCTTTCTCTTCTTTACCTTAAGGGTCTATCTTCTTTCTTTTACATTTTCATTTCACATAGAGCTTGCTTAAATACATAACCTTCAAGACTTACAACCTGTGGTTCCCTTGATTCTTACTCACTTTCTTTTGTTGACTAGAACAAAATTGAGCTCAGACTATTCAACAATAATAGTGTTTGTGAAAAAGTCAAGGGTACTCTCTCTGTACTAGGTAACCAACTTGAGGAGGTTTCCCCATCTTAGACTTATCCTGGTCATCTCATTCTCAAGGTCTAAGGAGATACTACCCTCATGGCTCAGTAATCTTCCTTTAGGCTTGGTCTACTGTGATCTTGGGAGCTACCACGCTCTCTTGTAAGCCTCTTCAGGATCTACTGTGATCCTGGATTCTTTCACCTTCTGCCTGAGCCATATTCCACTCTTTAGGAGCCTTTAGACCAATGGACTGAGTTAAAGAATAAGTTGCCTACCCTCAGTTGGTGACTTAACTGATCATTCCCCAAGACTAATCACAAATGCCAGTATTTCTTCTTAGGCCTTGCTCAAATCTTTATGTCAACTCTATAACCACTCATCTTTCCTTTCTTCTTTTTCTCTTAACTTTTAGGTGTCTCAGGACATTTCCCTTTTATTGTGCCTCTTTAACTCTCTAGGCCATTGGTTTAGCTCTATGGCATTTTGGGCTTGTTATCATATCCATACCAATCTGCCATGCCTTATAAATTCTCTTTCTCATCTTATAGGGAGAGGTCTTGTAAAATCATCTTTACCATCTTTTCAGGTATTCCATCCTTTCATAACTCTTGGCCAGCTTTGCTTTCATTGGGGTAAGGTCAACTCCGTGAGCCTTTCCTTTTCTTCAGAGAGCAGCTTGCTCTCAGTAGAGTGGCATCAACTCTGATCCCATTATAATTGTTTCCTTTCCTTTTCTACAGAGAACAGCTCGCTCTCAATAGAGTGGTGTCAACTCTGTGTTAAAGAACCACCTCCCAATTTCTGGAGAGATACTCTACGGCCAACACCTACCAGTTACTTCATCTTTATTCCAGCCCATCCTTGCATGTTAACTCCCTACCAAGAGAGCCTCTTAACTGGGCTCATTCAATTACCATAGCAGTGGCGTTTGTTTAGAAGAGTCTCAAGTCTTAAATTCCTTATTAGGCTGAGTGCTATGGTTGTACTTTTCACTAATGCTTCAGGGACATAAAAGGATACTCACTAGTCCCCAAACATTACCATACATCTAAACCTCATTGGGAACTTATTTATCTCTCTCTATAAACCAATTGCTAGTGCAACCATCAATTATCACATTCTTATTCATTTCCATTCTATGGTATCCTCTAGAGGAATTCTACCTGACTCTACCCATTCTAAATTTACCTTACTTTCTAACCAATTATCCTTATGGTCAGATATCGATCACTATGCCCTAATCACATCACACAGTGAACATTTAATCACCATGCTATGCTGTATTTAAGTCAGGCACCTAACTTCTCATCAATTCTTTATTCAAATCATCTAATTATTATCCATCTTGGTTTACCATCCCTTAGGAATTTCTACCACTATTCAGGGGTTTGACAAACCCTAACATTTTGTCCTGATACCTTTGCCTCTTTTGAGGTTACATTAATTGCTTGGGGTTTGAATCGTCACTTTGCTTCTCTATTAGGGTATAGACTCCTACTTTCATTAGCTTACCATACTTCCTGACATTCTATTAGGAGTCGTGCAAAGGGGGTCTTAGAAAATTAAACTCGTTCCAATATTCCCCCTGTCATAACTTTTTCCTCTATTTCCATTTCCATCTTTGTCTACATAGAGGAGTTATTATATACCTTCAATAATCCCTACCTTAACCATTTTGCTGTCTAGGCCTTACCACATTGTAATTCAATCTTAACTCTAAGCAAGAGACAAGTTTCTTGGGAGGAAAGATTAAGTTTCAAATTCTGTAGTCAAGGGGAATACTATTCAATGAAAATCAATTTAGGTTAACTTTCAAATCAATACCATGAGAGGAGATACACATCGGATCAAGAACAGTTTAATAAAATGCACACTGGACAACATAATTTAAACACATACTAGAGGTTACTACTCTAGTGCTAATGGGGATGAAAATGTATGAGTCACACGATAACATTCCTTAGAAAAATTCAATTGCCCATCATAAATATATGATTAAAGCAAATAGCTGGTGTCTGAATCAAACAGTGCACCCCATGCAACTATTCGTACCAATTATATCTCAGGTCATCTCGAGCGATTCACTAATTTCCTCCTATACCAGGGCAACATTTCTTGGTAAAGTGTCTGGGTTTTTCCAAAATGAAAGTATAAATTTCTGATCTGTGTGGATCACCAGCCCCTTATGATTCCTCTCATAATTTTGATAAATCCAAGTCTATTTAAAAATGTCCAATTCTCCTTGATGCCTGCCTTTCTTGGGCTATTGCTAAAGCTGAAAGCTCCCTCGGTCATCGTTCTTGCCTGAGGTTTATCAGCCCATGGCATTTTTCTGGTATGGCCATAATGATTCCAACTATCTCCAGTGTTTTAACAAGCTTTCCCGCTTTCTTAGGATTTCCAATTTATCTCGGGGCTACCTTTTCCTTAGTTCTGATCGTAAGCCCCTAACCATTTTCCCAATGAACCACCATTTATCATTCCTGTATCATAGATAGGTGGAGCACCAAGTTAGCTTACCGTGCCTCGCCCTATATCCATCACAAGATTCCTCTCCCACTAACTTTACAATAAGGAATTTCAATTTCCTCCTCATCCCATATTGATCTTGGGGAAACACTTCTGGAAGAGTTAGCCTTAAGAGATTCTTTATGTGACTGGGGTCTTAGCAACTTAGTAGTATGTTTTCGGGTTTTCCCACCACCTATCAGCTTTTCCCTTGTTAACTTATAACTTACCGTCTGCACCTTGATTTTAGTGAGGTGGTCCATCACTCTAAAGATTTCCTCTAACTGGGTTCTTTGGTTCACTAACTATTTGCACCTCTAGGTCCCATTTGGTACGAAACATTAAAAATAACGGATAGGGATTGGGATTAAAAGTGTAAAACTATATTAAAAGGGTGTTTAGTATGAGTAGTTATATCATATTTGGGATTAGACAAACCCATATATGTGGGATTAAGGAATACTATGAGGAGAGGTGGTATTCTCTAATTTTATCTATATGGGATTGCCTAATCCCGTATGATAAGAAATCACTCATGCTAAGCATCTTTTTTGTCACATCCAGTAATATAATAATTAGGAATAAGGATATTCCTAAATATTTAAAGGCCAAAAATGATGAGGAGAAATAGAAGAATTTTGGTGGAAAATAGTTATTATGATTTTCCAAGTCAATTATGAAAGTTTGACTAATTAAGGAAAACTGGTAAAAAATAATTATGAAAAATATTTCCAAGCCCTAGAAAATTGAGAAAAAATAAGGATAATATTCCTTGAGAATTATATGAGGTTATATAATTAGTTTTATGACCAAATTACCCTTGAAAAAATTACAAAGGAATTTAAGGATGATTTAGCCTAATTTAAGGCCGTTTATTTGGAAAATTCCAAATAAATATTTGGAAGGAGAATAAAATTCCAAGAAAATTCCTATGATGTCTCAAGAAATTATAAGACATTATGGGAGTAAAAAGAGACCCTCAAATATCCAAGATTTTTCCTAATTCTTTTGACAAGTGGAAAAAGCAATAATGAGAAGGAAAAATAGTTTTCCTTTTTATATAAATAATGAGAAATTGAGATTGAGTCAAAGAGGGTATTTTGGGATGAGAAAAATGAGGAGAATAATTTATGGATCTGACAGAAAATAATTACAGAAGCCAAAGTACTATAATTATAGAAAAGAAATTAAATTTAGAGTAAAAGTGCATCGATAAAGCAAGAAGTAGAGTCTTGTACTTTGGTTGGCCCACAATTTGTCACTTGTCAAGCCATTAATGGAGAAGATTTAAAGTTTTCAAGTGTCAAGCCACCAATGGAGAGGATTTTGACTTTTAGAAATTAATTACTATTGGAATTTCTTAATTAAGGGAGAGGTTACAAGAAAGAATAGGCAAGTGACACTTGGCTTATTATTAATTGTGGTGGTTGGGATATTTTTGGCATTAAAAAGAGCTTATCTTCGCCCTTTTCAAGACACATTTTTGACTAAGAGGTGAAGGAACCATTGCCATCCATTTTGAAGTGTGATAAAGAGAAAGACAAGTTATTTTGATCCACCAAGTTAAGATCTAAGGTTAGTAAGTGGTCCTATGTTGTTGCTTGCTTGTTTTCCTTGAGATTGATGGTTAAAAATTCTTCTTTTCCCTCTTTTGGTTGCTGGCCGAAATGATCATTGGTTAAGGGAAGGAAGTTTTGTTGTTAAACCTTGTTAGAACACTTTAAATCATAGCTGTTTCAAGTGTTTTAAGTTGTTGTTTGGAAGTTTTTCAAGGTTGGTTCTCTAGGGGTTTGATTTGGCCAAGTCAAGAACCCTAACTTAGGATGAGATTTTCAAAGTTTTGATGCCTCCAATGTGTTTAAAATGGAAAATGGTGTAGGATAAATCTAGTGAACAAGTGTTGGAAGTATTAAAAATCAAAGTTGTGATTTTTGGAAACTAAACCCTAGGTGTTCAACCAACTTGGTTCTTGAGAAAGGAAATTTCTTTACTTAAATCCAAGTATATTTTTGGAATCTACATGAAAAATCATATAGAGGTGAACCAAGAAAGGATTTCTAGGGTTTAAGGAAACAAAGCTTAAAAATTAAAGAACAAAGATTAAAACTTTAAGGGCTAAGGGGTTACTTGAGTTTTGTTATTGATTTTTATATGGTTTGGTTGGTAATCTTGCTTCCCCTTTTTATGGATGGTGATGTTAGGGTTTGATATTTATGGAGGAGAGGAAGAAGATTAAAGAATCAAAGAGCTTTTAGATCAAAGTAGTAAGGCTTAATTAACTACTAATGTTAACTTTGCATTGTTTATTGTGGCGTGAATGCTTGTTATCATGTGGTTGGACTATGATGATTATGACATGGTTGCTCCTTGTATTTTTTGCCTTAGCCTTTCATGTTGAGGTTGCTTATTTATAATATGATTAGTTCTCCTATGGTAGCTAAGGTTTGTAATGCTTTAATGATGATGCATGTTGATATTGTGGTTGATTATTCTTGCTACTGGGATTTTATTGAAATCTCACCCTCCCAAAATAATCCAATATTTTAGGGCCTGAATCTTCTAAAAGGAAGCTGCAAATTCAAGGGTAAATGTGGTGGTGAATCAAGGAAACAATTATATTTTGGTTATGTATAACTATGAATGTTGTGATGCTGTAATCCTACGGAGGCCATCGACTTGGAGTAGTATTTTGATTAAGCTCCTGAATTAATTTAAGCATAAAATTTGGCATGCTTAAAGATTATGTCTTGAGCTTCAATTTGATAGGTAGGACGTTAAAAATGGACAACTGCGCGATTTTTGTTGAATTTTCAAATTTAAGTTTCAAAATCTGGAAAAAGGGTTCCTACCAAAATGACAATGGTCACTTTCCTAAAAACCTGAAACTTTCTCAAAAGGGATTGTTCACAAGATTATTTTTCCTTGAAAGAGTATTCAAAGAGCTTTACACAAAATTTTCAATTACTCCATTCTTATTTTTCTAGATTAAGTTAAAATTATTTTAAGTTGGTTCAGAAAACTGGAAATTATCACATGAACAATATTTTTTTCCGAGAAGTAATGCCTAAAATGGAATTTTTGAGCTAAAGACCATCCAATGTGGTCTAAAATGGTTCTAATTGAACTCTAAGTTACTCTAGTAGTAAGGTGTAATACTTTTAATATATGTTTTCAATCCCAATCACAATCCTTGCTCCTCATTTTCAATACTCCATACCAAACGTAACCCTAGCTCACTACTAGAAAAAACACTTTTTACGTCGCAAAATAACGGCGGTTAAGCAGAAAAACGACGTGAAAAAAAAGACGGTGGCATTTTTGTAAATAAGTCGAAGAGCCTCTTATTTTCCATGGTGGTTTTTAAGAAAACCGCCGTGGAAAGTTTTTTTAACGGCGGTTATGTATATAACCGCTATGGAAAGTGAGTCACTTTACCTTCTCCACTTCAACTTTCCGTCACTTTCATTCTCATTTCTTCAGTGCACCGTGGTCCCCCTCTGTCCCACCACCGAAAAACTACTATTACCGGCCATTCCCGCCACTACCCCACCGTTTAAACTTCTCCATTGAGCTTGTGGTGCCTTGCCGCCGTCCGCCGTGGTTCGAACACCCCTCATTGCGCATCATTCTTGCTCGACCGTGGTCCCCTCTGTCCCACCACTGAAAACTAGCCATACCCCCCACTATCCCACCGTTTAAACTCCTCCATTGAGGTTGTGGTGCGTTGCCACCGTCCGAACGCCCTCATTTCGCATTTGAATCTTCTCTGCTCTGTGAGTATCCTCTTCTTTCATTCTTTTCAATTTTTTTTGGTTTGTTGAATGTTTTGGCCAATGAAAATCTGTTATATATGAAATGGGTTTGTTAGTTTTACATTGTGGTTGGCTTGTACGTATTATTCATTTTGCATTTTTTATGTGGTTAAACCGTTGATTGGTGTTGATTGGTAGGCATTGGATGTGAGAAAACCTTAATTCCTTCTTATATACTGTATTAGAAATATGTTTAAATGTTTGGAGTTAATTAGTTGTGAAGTTTTTAAATTTTTTTATAATTTTTTGATATTTATTTCGAATTTTTGGTAATTTTTTTGTAATAAATATAAGAATTTAGTAATAAATAATCTGTTTGTTATTTTGTGTTTTTTTCTTTGTTATGAATTTTGATTGATAGTAAAGTGTTGTTTAAATAATCTGTAGAATAATTGATCGTAATTGGATGAAAGCTAAGAGAATTAGCAACGAATATGAGGATGGGGTTGAAAAGTTTCTTGAGTTTGCTCAGAGAAATGCCCTTAGTAAAAGAGATGGATTGTACTATTGTCCTTGTGTCAAATGTTTAAACAATAGTCGACGGAGTATTTCTAAGATAAAAGAGCATCTTATCTGTGATGGGATAAATTTGAGGTATACAAATTGGATATGGCATGGAGAAATTAGAAAGACTACACTGTCTGCAAATGAGAAGGTTGTAAATGAAGACTTTGGTGATAGAATTTCGGATATGTTTCGTGATATAAGGTCTGAATCCTCTACACAGTTTTCTTCCACCTTTGAAACTTTGTGTAGTGATGCAGAGACACCTTTATACCCAGGGTGCAAAGATGATTACACAAGGTTGACAACCGTATTGAAACTGATGAATTTGAAGGCAAGAAATGGTTGGACCGATGCTAGTTTTACGGAATTGCTTGAATTGCTGAGTGATATTCTTCCCAAAGGGAATTCACTTCCGAAACGAATGTATGAGGCAAAAAAGATTTTGTGTCCAATGGGTTTGGAATATTAGAAGATACATGCGTGTCCTAAGGACTGCATATTATTCAGAGATGATTATGAAGGGTTGAATAAGTGCCCTAAATGTGAGACTTCAAGATACAAAATGAAGAAAGATGATGGTGATTATAATGAGATGACCAAAGGTTCTCCTTTGAAGGTTTTATGGTATCTTCCAATAATACCACGATTTAAGCGTCTATTTGCTAATGCCACAGATGCAAAGAACTTGAGATGGCATTTCAATGAGAAAATATGTGATGGAAAGCTTCGTCACCCGGCAGATTCTCCTCAATGGAAAATAATAGATAAAACATTTCCTCAATTTGGTAGCGAGCCAAGAAACCTTCAGCTAGGGCTTTGTACAGATGGAATTAACCCGTATGGTAATCTTAGTAGCACACACAGTGCTTGGCCAGTGCTCCTCGTAATTTACAACTTACCTCCTTGGTTATGTATGAAAAGAAAGTATATCATGCTATCTTTGATGATCTCGGCGCCAAAACAACCGGGAAACGATATCGATGTGTATTTGGCACCTTTGATTGGATCTGAAGAAATTATGGGAGGAAGGTGTTGATGTGTTTGATGCATATAATTAAGAGACCTTCAATTTACGTGCCATGATCTTCACCACGATAAATGACTCTCCAGCATATGGAAATATGTGAGGATACAGTGTTAAGTGGCATAAAGCATGCCCGATATGCGAAGAAGGCACCCACTATATGCAACTTAAATATGGCAGGAAGATGGTATACCTTGGTCACAGAAGGTTTCTTAGTCGGTATCACCCTTACCGTAGATTTAAAAAGGCATTTAATGGCTCACAAGAATATGAAATAGCTCCAAGACCATTAACTAGAGAAGAAGTTTATTAGCGGGTGGAGGGAATTAATGTGGTCTTTGGTAAGAAGAAGAAGACTGCCGGTGAGAGGAATATATGTCAAAAAAGATCTATCTTTTTTTATCTTCCATATTGGCAGAGTCTTGATGTGAGGCATAGTCTAGATGTGATGCATGTGGAGAAGAATGTGTGTGAGAGTCTTGTTGGTACACTTTTACATATAAGTGGAAAGACTAAGGATGGAATCAATGCAAGACGTGACTTCGCCGAAATTGGAATAAGAAAACTCCTCTACCCACAAGAAAGAGAGGGTAAAAGGGCTTATTTACATCCAGCTGCACACACATTATCAAAAGTAGAGAAAACAAGTTTCTATGGTTTTATTAATAACCTTAAGGTGCCACAAGGTTATTCTTCTAATTTGAACAAACTTGTTTCAATGCATGATTTGAAGATAACGGGGATGAAGTCTCATGATTGTCACGTGTTGATGCAACAATTACTTCCACTTGCTATTCAAGGCATTATGAAAACCGATGTGAGAAGTACTATTACAAGACTTTGTATGTTTTTTAGCGCTATTTGTAGCAAAGTCATTGATCCTGCTGAGTTAGATGAATTAGAAAATGAAGGTTATGTAATCCTCTCCCAATTGGAAATGCACTTTCCTCCCTCATTTTTTGATATTATGGTCCATTTGATAGCTCACCTTGCATGAGAGATAAGACTTTGTGGCCCTGTGTGTTTAAGGTGGATGTACCCATTTGAGAGATACATGAAAATTCTAAAAGGGTACTCTAAGAATCCTTATCGGCTGAGGCATCAATTGTTGAGAGATATATAGCTGAAGAGGCAGTTCAGTTCTACAATGCATATCTTGATAAGGTAAAGACAGTTGGACTTCCTCAATCTCGGCATGATCAGGGGAGAAGCAAGGGAACACGGGGTGTCATATGTCAAGAGATGTTGTAATGCAGGTACATCTATATATTTTAAACAACACGGATGAAGTTTTGCCTTACTTGAATGCTCACAAGAATAAGTTGAAGAACTTGAATCCAAGAAAGAACGATATGCAACTAGCTAACGAGCATAACAAGTCATTTGCCGAGTGGTTTAAGCAACAAGTGCTAAAGGATGGTAATCCTTCTGAAACAATACAGAGACTAGCTGCAGGGCCTCATTTTGAGGTTGTGTGTTGGGGCGGATATGACATAAATGGTTATTCATTTTATACAAAAACCCAAGATGATAAGAGTACTATGCAGAACAGTGGGGTGATGGTAGTAGCTGAAGCAATGCATTTTGCTAGTTCAAAAGATAGAAACCCAATGTTAGTGTCAATGTCCTATTATGGAGTAATAGAAGAGATATGGGAGGTTAGCTATACCAAATTTAAAGTTCCTGTCTTCAAATGTAAGTGGGTTAATAATAATAGTGCTGTGCAAGTTGATGAAGAATTTGGTTTTGTTTCAGTCGATCTTGAGAGGATTGGATATGGAGATGAGCCATTTATTTTGGCAAATCAAGCAAAACAAGTGTTTTATGTTACCGATTTAGCGAAAAAGAAATTATCTATTGTGCTCCAAGGTAAGGCAAGGAGTTGGTGGAGATGACAGTGACTCAGAGGTCAATCTTGATGAAATCCCGCCTTTCACAGTTACTCGACCTAAAATTATTGAATTAGATTTGGTAGATGATGACTATGCAGTTAGGGATGATCATTGTGAAGGAATTTGGGAGGATAATCGTTGTAAGACCTAAAATTTGTGATTTTTTTTAATATACTTGATGTTTTATACGGGACTTATTCTAATACTTATTGCTTGTTTGTTGAACAGGAAATGGATGGATCTAATCAACAGGGTTCTGGAGATGACAACTCCTTCCATAGAGCGAAAAGAGGTAGAGGGCCAACCCGTATGAAGAAGTTGGCCTTACGTGATGAGAACACACAGCCCCTAAGGATTGTAGTACACTTTGACACTGATTTGAAACCTATAGGTCCTGAAGGGGCTAAATTTACTAGTTACGTGGGCTATCTCACACGCAGTAAGGTTGGGATTGACATTCCTAATTGGAAGATGGTAGATAAAAACTTAAAACAAAAAATTTGGGAGGATATTTTGGTACGTTACAAATTCTTTTCTTAATTTATTAGTATTAATTATAATTGATGATTATTTGCTTATAACTCTATTGTATTATATTGCAACTGACATTTGATATTCCTGCAACTGAAGAAATGAGAGACTGTTTGTATAAGCAACTCGATGACCGGTGGAGGGATTTTAAATCCATGCTTACAAGAGAGTATCTTCGTGGAAAAAGAAAGGGCGAGCATCCTCAAGAACGATACTCTTTTATTAGTGACGAGGTATGGGAGAGGTTTGTGCAGCAACGTCAAGACCCTGCATTTCAGGTTTGGTTTCTTCAAACTTAGTTTTTTATCAATTTATATTATATTTAACTAAACTAACTTTGTTAAGTTTTTATTGTCATAGGCACTGAGTAGGAAGAACAAGCAAATATCTGAGCTAAATGTATACCCACATACCATGTCTCGTGCAGAGTGTTGGGTTGGAAAGAATCATGATGGAGGAGTGGCAAAAGAGTGCAGAAATGGCTGCTGCTTTAGATCCTACTGGAGTCATTCCACCTATCGACCGTCCTTCTCGCCAAGAAAAATAGAAGGCGGCGAGGATTAAAAGGGGTCAATATCTCACTCCAGAGGCTGCTATTGTTGTTGAGAAAATTGTAAGTAATATTAGCATTATGCTTCATTAATTGTGTTTTTAATTATGTTAAATTGAAGTTGTTATTTTAATGTTACAGGATACACTTGAGGAGCAATTATCCCAAGGTACATTTGTTCCTCATGGGCGGATGATCATCTTGGCCACTGCCATTGTAAAGGCTGACCATCCCGACAGAGTCAGAGGGGCCCCTAAAGGAATTGCCATCAAATAATTTTTTGGTCCTGGTTCTCGAAAAAGTACTGGATCATCCTCTACTGACATGGTATCTAAAGAGGAACTCGATCGACGATTACAAGAAGAAACAGAAAGAGTTCGAGTTCAACTTAGTGAAGAACACAAGGCAGAGATGCAGAAGATGTGTGAGGAGTTTGATGCCAAGTTTGCAATGATGATGGGCACGATCGGATTCTAGATGCCCCGAGTGTCTGAGCCGTCACAGGTAATAAAGGTTCATTTCGTCAATTTAAACTTATATAATGTGCCTTAAGTAATTTCTTCTTATATTTCAGGGTTCACCTATGATGAAAAGTGGGAAGGGTAGTAATAATCAAACACAACAGCTGACATTATCTGACCCTGACCCTAGCCCTGACCCTGTCCAAGACAATGGAACACCGTGTTCTCTCTATGTCGATGTTAATGGAGATTCGACATTTCATGTTGCTAATGGCCGAGTATTCTCGGGCTCAACCATCCACGGGAAGAAAGTTCCAGTAGATCAATCGAGGGTGACAGTAGATAAAATCCGTAGCGGTCAAGGTGATACACCAGTGCCCATCCCTACTGACGAGGTTCGCCTACTGGTTCAGGCTAAAGGAAATTTCATTCTGTGGCCAAACCGACTTATTGGAAAGCCTGCACCATCGAAGAAGGCAACATCAAAGAAGGCGACAACGAAGAAGACAGCAAGTAGCGCTTCAGAACCTGTTCTGCTGCCTCTTCCTGCTGATATTGGGGTTATGTATGGGAGTTTGGAGCTTCTTCATAGCATGGTAACAAATATGGAAAACTCTCTTACTTATAATATGCCGCCGGGAATTGTGGGTTCAAATGTCACATACTAGTTCACTATTGACAAGAAGGACCTCATTCAGTTCCTCAACTTTGAGGAGTTGGATATAGTCTTTATGCAGCTGACTATTTTGTAAGTTACAATATCATTTTCTTTTTTTGTATACTTATGCATATTCTAATATTTCTTATTTGAATAACAGGCATTTTGCTGAAGTCTGTAGGCAGGCAGGACTTAAGGACACATATGGTTTTATGCTTCCTCAAAGGGTACAAAAAATAGCCAATATTGTGGAAGCCAGGTCGATCTACATGATGACCGCAATGACTCAGTTGAAAAAGAAAATATATTTTGTACCTTACGTGGAAAGGTAAGTATATTATTATATTTGAGATACACTTGTTATATATGTAGGATTATAATTAACATGGTTTGTATTTTGCAGTTATCATTGGACTCTAATTGTTTGCGCCCCTTTTGATAACAAAGTCTACTGGTTCGACTCCCTTCGTGGAAGTCCAACGTTGACACGTTAGTTTTATATATTTATTACATATAAAGTTTATAAAAATGTGTTCTAATGTTCTAATATTTGAATGTTCATAGGGCTTTTCACACTTTCAATTTTATGACCCGGCATCAAAATATGCAACCACCAATATGGTTTCTCCCACAAGTATGTTGTTTTGAGCTAAATACGTAGTTAATGCTTATAAATTTTTTACTTTTTCAGTATCGTTGTCAACCTGGGAAAGTTGAATGCGGATATTATGTCATCCGTTATATCAATGACATTATTGAGACAGGGGTAATTGAAAAATTACACGAGGTAATTAAATATAACTTATGTTGCATGTAATTCTGCCCATTTTTTCACGTTTTTAATCAAGTTGACTAATGAATCCATTTTTTATTTACAGGCATTTGAAAATGTTATGCCATATAGCATGGATGAGATCAACTTGATAAGAGACTCTTTGTCAACCACGTTGTTAGAGAATCTTTAAAATGTCAAGTACTAAGGTCTCTTAGCTTCCTCATGTAGTGGTTCATTTTTTGATTGTTAACTATAGTTGATGTTCATATATGGTAATATTCAATTAGTTTTGTTGAGATAATGCTTGGTGTTCATCTGGTAATCTTCAAATGGTGCTCCATATATATATTAGTCTACCGATTTGGGTACCTAAAATACAGGGAGGTGGTAAAATATAAAAAGACGAATAAAAAAAATATAACATTTAACGGCGGTTATTCAAGAATTCTCTTTCTTTATCTTGTATTCTCTTTCTTAATTAATTAAATCCAATTGAAATTAATTACCAAAAGTCAAAATCCTCTCCATTTGAGGTGTGACAATTGGCAAATTCAAATCCTATCCATTAGGGGCTTGACACATGGCAAACTATGAGCCATCTAAATTACAAGACTCTGGTCTTAATTTTATCGGTGCATTTTGACTCCGGATTTAATTTCTTTTCTATAATTACAGTACTTTGGCCTCTGTAATTATTTTCTGTCAGATCCATAATTTATTCTCCTCATTTTTATCTTCCCAAAATGCCTTCTTTGTCTCAAAATTAAATTCCCAATAATTAAATAAAAAGGAAAACTAATTTTCTTCTCTTTAGTGATTTTTCACTTTTTAAAGGAATTAGAAAAAATCTTGGATATTTAAAGGTCTTCTTTTAATTCCATAATCTCCTATAATTTCTTGGGGTATCATAGGAATTTTCTTGGAATTTTCTTTTAAATTCCAAATATTTATTTGGAATTTTCCAAATAAAATCCCTTAAATTAGCCTAAATTACTCTTAAATTCCTTTATAATTTTTCTAAGAGTAATTTGGTCATAAAACTAATTATGTAATCTCATATAATTCTCAAAGGATATTATCCTTTTTTTTTTGTTAATTTTCTAAGGCTTGCAAATATTTTTCTATAATTATTTTTGACCAATTTTCCTTAATTAGTCAAATTTTTATAATTGAATTAGAAAATCATAATAATTACTTTTCACCAAAATTCTTCTATTTCTCCTTATCATTTTTGACACTTAATTATTTAGGAATATTTCTTATTCCCAATTACCCTATTGCCGGATGTGACATGTCACATCCCAAATTTTGGGCCTAGAAGTATCAAAATTGGCCTGAAATGGGCAAGCTACCAGACTCTTTTTGGTAGAGGCCCCAGAGATTCTCTAGAAGGACAGAGAGATTCTCAGGGACTAAATTGTAAAAGAAAAGTTTTCTAGGACTGAGAAAAGAGGAAGTTAGAGACTCGAATGAAGTCTCAAGACCCAGGGTGAGAAATAGAGATAAATGTAGGCCAAAGGTTAAGTTGGAGGCCTCAACAAGGTGAATTTTGTGGTTAAAACAAACTAGAGGCAACATTATAATTTTGCAAAGTTTCGGGCTGATAAGGGCAAAAATGAAAATTATACCCCGAAAATCCCAGAAAAATCCTAGAAAATGGAAAATGGTAGGTTAAGGTCTGAATACTTCAGAAAAATTTCAGAAAAATAGGAATAAGGTTCAAAGGCCTGTGTGAGGCTAAAAATAATGGAAATGCCCTTAAAAGGAATTTGTGGAATTCCTAGGGTTTTGACTAATTTTAGATATTATTGAAAATGAATTATTTAAAGTATAGGGAGACCTCAGATAATCGAACAAAAATAGGGGGAAATACTTGAGGAATCATCACAGGTTTTAAAAATAATTTCGTCCTTAGAAAGCGAAGAAGTTGGCTTTAATGGAATTTAAAGCCTATTTACATACTATCCGAGAAAAGCCAAAGTCAAATGTCTAGAGGTTGACTTTTGACTTAAGAAAAATTAGAGGAATTCCCTGTGATGAACAAATAGTATTGGTACCCGAAGACAGATTCTCGGAGTTGTGGATCAGTAGAAAGAATTCGGCCAAGATCACTTCAAAATAAATATGATTAATTATTTTAATGGAAAAACAATGGAAAAACATCACTCCCTCTTTGGACATGTTATATAATGCCATGTGGATTTATTTGAGGTGACAAGATGGTGCCATAACATGTCCCAATGGTCCCTGGAAAGTTAGGACCCCAAAAAATACCTTATATAGTACAGAATGGCAAGATAGGTGGAGAAATACCTAAGGGTTGTATTTTGCACGAATTTTATATTAATTTCCTTCCTATTTTAATGCCAAAATGATAAAGGAATATGAAAGAGACAAGTACATGGTTAGATGGGAAAAGAAGGTATTACATATAAGGTTGGATACAAGACAAGTGTACAGTTGGATTAAAGGCATGTGGCTTGATGATTTAAGCGTCATCAAGATGATGTAAGCATGATATCATAGGACACATGTCATCACAAGATAAAAAGAGAAAATGGATGGTCCAGATCAAGCCATATATTTTTAAGATTAACGGCCCAAATTCAGTCTTGTTTTCTATAAATACCCCCTCCCGACCTCTTATTTCATGCAAGCCATGGACCTATGGGGAAAATCTTGCAAAATGGATTCTAGAGAGAGAAAGGCCAAGCGGTCATATACAAGATCAAGCTCCAAAACAAGGTATGTTCATGGTTTTGATGTAGTTTTCGCTACCCTTGTTATTGTTGAGCTTGGTTATGAATTTTAATGATTTTTGAGAGCTTGAAACCCTAGGGAGACATACTACACAAAATTGTTAATGATAGGAGAAGATGAAATTGATGTTAGAATAATGTTTAAAGGCTTAAAAGAAACAAGAATCAAGTGGCTTTATGTTGAAATTGGTTGAATTTCATGACTATGTAACTTGAGTTATATTTCGGTCAAAGCTAGTTCATGGGGAAGGAGTTCGATTTTGATTATTTTGAGCTTGGAAATGGATTTTACATGCAAAATTATATGAGAATAGTATGTGGAATTAATTTTAGAAAGGTTGAGAATTAAGCTCAAAAGTTAGAAGTCAGTATAGCTCAAAGAAAACAAAGTATTGATATGGTTGATTACCATAGCTCTAATGAATGAATAGAAATGATGTGTTGGTACATTTAGGGGGCAGCAACGAAAAGGAATGGCAAAGGTTAAGCAAGCAACCTTAATAGTTGGAAGCAAAAAGGGAGCAAGTTAAAGAGCAAGAAAAAAGCTTAAGGTTACAAGGTAGTGAACTTACTTTTCTTGTGTACTTAATATGTATACGTGTATGTGCTATGAATGCCATGATGTGACTAAGCTATGCTGCTGAATTATGATTGCTATATTTATGTTAAGCATGCCTTGGCATTATGTTACATGAATATGAATGAACTGGCTTACTTTCCATGGCATTTCACCATGCATGAACGATAAAGTTATGTGCACAAAAGCATGCTATACACTTACATTCATCTTGCATGCATAAATAGTAATGTTTGCTACTGAGATTCTCCTGAATCTCACCCTCCCTTAACCAACCATACTAGGTGCAAGAGGATGGGAGAAGAAATCAAGAAGTGGAGCAAGAAAGAGAGGAAAAGAATTTAAGAAATGTATTACATTACGTTGTACACTTTATATACCAATGTATGTTGTAAATGTGCCATTGATGGTATGTGATGATAAATGATGATGTTAGCTTGTGTAATTGGCTATGATAATGTATGGAAATGGTTAATGTATGAATAGAATGGTATTATGTATGGAAAGACTTAATCATGAACTGTTAGTACAAGTTAAGGGGATAAACTATCCCTAATTGAGCAATAAAATAATGGCAAAGTGGAAGTATAGAAAATGATCAATTCTACCTGTGCAATTTGGTATCGTTAAAGTAAACATCCTAAGCTTTAAAACAAGTGGTAGATCACTTAAAACGAATGTGTATACTAAGAGTTATGTCCTCCTAAAATTAGACGTGTAATCTGGAAAATGCTCAATGAATAGTACCCAAAAGCTCTCTGTGACCCCAAGTCAAGACCTGAAAGCAAAAATGACCTCCATGACATCAAGCCACCACCAAAAAGTAACAAGTCACAACCCGGGCATTCTGTGGACTCAAGTCGTGACCTAGAGGTACCAAGTCGCGACCTAGACTAAAAGTTTGGGGAAAATCTTCAATTTTATCGCAAATTTCCAATGGGCTTGTTTTGTGAATTGCTTGAACTGTAATG
Organism: Neltuma alba; assembly: GCF_004799145.2. Taxonomy (NCBI): domain Eukaryota; kingdom Viridiplantae; phylum Streptophyta; class Magnoliopsida; order Fabales; family Fabaceae; genus Neltuma; species Neltuma alba. The sequence goes on along the minus strand of NW_021635083.1, from coordinate 180,967 downwards.
CTTATAAATGCGTACTTTAAGAGGGTAAAGAAAGGATGTTTCAACAAAAAAAACCAAACCAATAATATAATTCCAAATAATACAGTACAATATCATTCAAGTAACATAAGGCAACACAATGCAATTTACCTAATAATTAATAACCAATCAATCACATTTTATATCACATGACCATCAATACAGAGCAACCAAACAGAGCCAGAACCTTTGCTCTGATACCAAAAAGTGTCACACCTCTTTTATTATCTTGTTTTATAACAATTGGAACCACTTAGGATCATTATGTGAGCCTTGAGTATGAGAAAATGCTCAAAAATTTGAAAATTTTCAAAATTTCAGTCTAGGTTGCGACTTCAGACTTCCAGATCGCAACTTGAAGTCACAAAGGCCATTTTGCCTTCTAGGTTGCGACCTCAACTTCCCAGGTTGTGACCTAGGGTCACAAAGAGCCTCAAGCACTGTTCACCATCCTCAGAAATCTTTACCAACTTTGAAAATTCATAACTAAATACAGAAAAATTCAAATGAGGTGGTTCTAAGTTCTATAGAAAGCTATGGACATGATCTTTAATGAACAAATACTTATTGCTATCTAGATCTTAAACATCAATCCCATATTTCATTCAAAGTGGTACTACTCATTTGATCATTCTGTAATTTTTCAGGATTTGTGCCCAACTTTGGGAGGGCATAACTTTCTATACAAAATTTCAAATTTAGTGAATTACCACTTTTAAAAACTAAATAAGAGATCTATAAGCATGTCAAATATTCAATTCAGATTCATCCAATTGCTCAAGTTTTTGTTGGTCAAACTTTGCTTTCAAAAAGTCAACTTTTATCCCTATACCATACCAATCCTGCTTTTTCTTTTTCTTTTCCTTTCATCTAACTTTTCCCATGATTCCTTAACTCATTGTTCAAATATAAGGTATCCTTATCATTGATATGTATATCAATATAATCCATACACATACATAATAATACATAACATTACATAACAATGTCATACATATACAAAGTTGGTAAGTAGCTTCCATATACTTCCGTAACATAATTCCTTCCATTACCATACCATCTCCTAGTTCTTGAACATATCCTTTGAGGTTTCTATTGATGGTTTATACATTGAGGGGAATGAGATTTCATAGATTTAGTAGCAGGAATTATAATAATAATGTCAAGCATGCAAGGTATGTTACATATAGATTCATGGATATTCTTTTCAGTGGCAGCTTTACTTAAGAGGGGGTGAATTGGGTGAGTTATAAAATTTTAACGTAATGAAATGATGCTGTAAATAAAATAGAGAAGGTTGAGTTAGAAGGATTTTGCCACAGAGTGAAGGCACAGGATTTAAACTGGTTTGGTCTCAACCACTTGACCTACGTCCAGTCCTCAGAACACCTCTGAGATTTCCACTATGATCCTAAGATTAAATGGGGTCTTGGCACCTCAGTACAGTAATTGATTTCCTCAATCACTCCCTCTTACTACCTGTAAGGTTACAATCCCTCTCAAGAGTCCACACTCTTAAGTTACTCTCAGAAAGTGAGTAAAGAAGATGTATCAAACTCTCTCACAGAGTAAATGAGTAATAAACACTGAAGCTCAGTAAAAACAGAGTATTGAATGCAATAGTAAATATTTCAACAGAAGGTAGCTCACGTATTCAAATACTTCATTCAATGCCCTTCGCGCCTTTTATAGTCGGAGATGTTTGATTAATCGTTAGACTGAAGAGCTTTTAGTTTTTGTAAGTTTGGTTGCGTGTGTTCGGCAATTGCAATGGTAGTTTGCTATTAATGTTTCTGACATAGTAGGTTATAGGCTATTAAATGACCATTGATCTTGCTCTGTAATCTGTAACAATACTTGAAACAAGTTAGTTCTCTTTCAGAAGGGAACTTGTAAAGATAACTAAGCAAATGATGATCTTTTATATTTATATAAGGTTTAGAAGTACAATGAATCAATCATCAGATACTTTAAATATAACCTGTACATACTTGATTGAAGTCCTGATCGATAAGTAGTTGATCGATCAAGTTTTTGATTAAATACAGAGAGAACTTTAGTCACGCATATTTACTTTTATCGATAAGCTTATAGATCAATAGATGATCGAATAAGTGATTGATAAGCAATGAGAAATGAATACAGTGGCTTCAAACAAGATATTTCAAGGTTAAAGCTTTTAAATTCACCTATGCCTTTGAATCCTTTCAAAGAGAATTATGTGTAAAAGGAAGGTTGAGAAAAGCTTAAAGATAAAAATATGAGAGATTTTGAAATCATCGTGAAAAGCTTGTTATGAAATGAACTTCTATAATGATCGAACAAGTGATCGAAAACTGTTTGATCAATCATGTTATCGATAAAGCTAAGTATGAGGAAAATAGATTTTGAACACTTTATCGATAAATAAATAATAGGAAAATTGATCAATAAAAGGTTTTAAAACAGATTTTATCAAGTAAGTTACCAGATATTTGATGATCGAGTAAATGATTGATTAAAACTTAATCGATTAAGTGATCGATAAAATATCATAGAAGAACTTAGATTAAATAGGTCAGGAAAAAGGCTTGATCGATAACTCAATGATTGATCAGGTGATCCCAAAATGACTTAAAACAGTTTAGTGCAGTGATACAGTGATGATAGATCATTTGATCGATAAACCACTTGATCACTGTATCACTGCACTAAACAGTTTTAAGTTATTTTTTGATTACCTGACTACTGATCGATCAAGTAATCGATAAAAGAGCCTATCAACACACTTGAACAAAATATCGATAATCCATTAAGTTATTATGCAATGATAGAGCAGGTTATCGATAAATGTCTGACCGAAAAGGTGATCGATAAATGGTGAATGAAACAGAATACAACTTAAGTAGAAGAGTTTTATCATTTATCTGTCTTCTCATCGATAACTCATTGATCGATAAGGTGATCGATAAAAGCTTACCAGAATTGTGTCCCTTCATCTGTCAGGTGATCAATCATCAAATTATCGATCAATTGATTGATAATTTCTGCACACTTCTATACTAAATAGTGTTAACCTTGATCGATAAATTGATCGATCAACATATGAAATCAGATTTATCTAGCAAGTTATCAATTAACTTTACTGTTAAGTTACCTTTATATACAGAAATATTTTATCTGTCAAGTAATCGATCAACCTTTGATCGATCACCTGATCGATCAACTTAGTAAACTAGAAACTTCTTAATTTGTTATCATCAAAACCTTAAATCTAACATTCTCCCAGGGTTATGATGATGACAAAACATAAGTGCAAGATGAATCAAATTTTATCAGATAAAACTTAAGCTACATCCAGAATTAAGTAAGAACACATGACAGATAAAAAAAATTCATCAAGAAACAACAAACTGTCAGAAATGCATAACTGATAACATATAATTACTGTTAGATTACAACCATAACAGAAATAACACAAATTCATGAAAACATAACGGAAGACATAATAAAAACACAAAAGAACTAAGCAGATTTCTTCTCCATTTTTTTGTCAGCATTAGAAGATGGGGAAGGGGAAGAGATAGCAGGTAAGGTAATAGGAATAGGGAGGGGGGAAGTTGAGAAATTTGAGATAGGGTCTGAGAAATAGGTGGAAGAGGAAGAGAGGGGGCAGGTTAAGGAATTGTGATAATGGCTAAGGTAGTAGGAGGAGGGAATGTGGAAAGAACAGAAGGTGAAGTAGAAATGGGAGAGGTAGAGATAGGTGAAGAGGGTGGTTCAGGATCAGGGTGAGGAGGAGATGGTGGGCAAGAGAGAAGGTTCTCAAACTAAAGGAAGTGCTAGGGGCCGAGAAGTTTGTGTAGAGTGAGGTAACCAAGCTTTTCAGCTCTTTGATCTCCTTGTCAATATGATCAAATCTCTGTGAGACCTCTTTTTCCAAGACTACCATGGCTTGACGATGAAGATCCAATATCTTGGAAACTCCATCAAATTTCTTGGCAAACACCCTTTTCTCAAATTCTTGAAGTTCAGTTTGGAACAAATTCTGGATGGTGTTGACATAAAACGAGGGACCAAAGGTTTGAGAGGGTTCTGCAGAAGACTCAACCTCATCCTGGCCCTTTGAAGCACTGGTCACTGGTTGTTTTCCTTTCCCTTTCCTTGCCAATTTCTATAAAGACCGAAAGCGTACTGGAATTTTCATTTTATTGAGCTCATTAATTTCAAATGCAGGAACCTTCACTTTGACTTCTCTCAACTCGAATGGTGCAATTTTGTTTACTTGGAGAAAGTATCTGACTAGCTAAGGATAGGGGATGGGTGTGGATTTGGACTTATTGAGTGTGAAATCCTTCATCTCACTATAGATCAAAGCTCCAATATTGATTTTCTCTCTACTGATTATTCTGGCCAACAGTAGGTAGTCATCCCGGTTTAAGTGTGAGAAGCTGCCAGACTTGTTTACCGTGCTCCTTAAATAAATGTAGTGGATTATTCTATAATAATCACACATTTGTTTTGGTGGGAAGTTTAGCTCTCCTGGGTAGCTATCACTTTGCATCAGAATCTTGTATGCTTTTATGTCATTCATGTCCCCTCCTCTGACGTATTCTGGATTCCCCAGAAGTTCATTTATCTTAGTAGAAGTGAGACTAATGGTTCTGCCTCTGAGTTTTGTTGTGAGATAATTACTCACTAAATTATCTTGGTCATCATACTCTTCTACAGATTCCATATTGCAGTAAAATCTCTTAACCACTTTAGAGTAGTATTCGCCACCAATACTCAACCAGTTAGAGTAGTGTTCCAGAGGGTTACTCAAATCCAATTTGATTTTCTCATTCTTTTTCAAACTATCCAGATTTATGGAGACCACAAGATAAAAATTTTGAGTTGCAAAATCAGCTTTAAACTTTATCATGCTTACATCTTGATCTAGGTTTCCAATTAAGAATTCAGATGGTGATTCGGAAGGTATACCTTGGGCAGAAGACTATTGAGACACACCTTCAGATATTCTCTGTTTCTTTTGCCGTGGTTGTCTGGGTATAGGAATGTTCAATGATGTGTCCACAACTTTCTAAACTGAGAATTCTTTATCAGATTCTATCTCAGATTCTTCAGTCACGACTAGCAACTTGGATTTTGAGCATGGAGACCATCTTTGTAGTGTAGGTTGCTGAGTTCCTTCGGCTCGGCTTTCTCTGATTTTAAGTACTCCCTTTTTCTTTGAAGGCTCTTGCCTCACTTTGGGTCTATATCTCATTTTCATTGTAGAAGGAGCAATCTCTTTGGACTGAATTTGCTTTTCGGTGTTTTCTTCCCTGTCACTTCTAAGTTGTTTGACCCTCACCATTTTCCATTACACCAAAGGATTCTGAGAGATTGAATGGTTGATTGAGTGTTTGAAGGGTTTTGTAGTGATCGAGAGGGCTTAAGGAGTGATTTCAAGTGAAGTGAAGTGAGAGATTTAATAGAACAGTGAATTATTGACTGATGCGTAAAAATGGGGGAAGCATTTTATCGAGCTAGGGTTCTAAAACTGACAAGATTTTTCAAAATCTAAACGTTTTGAACACAATGGAAGCATCAAAACATTGAAAATCTCATCCTAGGGGACACATTTGAAAGTGGCCGAATAGTACCATTTGAGAAGCATCAAAGAAATCTCTTTAAAAATAACATACAATCACCTGAAACCAAACCACTTGAAACAACTAAGATTTGAAGTGTTCTAACATATGTGAACAACAAAACTTTCTCCCCTACACATCATACATTTCGGTCAGCGGCAAGGAGACACAAGAAATGATTTTTCCACCCGTCAAACTTAAGAGAATCAAGCAAGGAACAATATAATATCAACTACTAACCTTAACTCTAAGCTTTCTTGATCCAAAGTGGTTGATTCCTCCTTGTTCAAACTTCAAGTTCTCTCTTTTTCCTTTTCTTGCTCTCTCTTGGCTGAACCACATCTGAAAAATGGGGAGCAAGAGCTCACTTAAGTGCACAAAATATCCCAACCACCAATAATTAATGATTTGCCAAGTGTCATTTCCCTACTCCTTGAAAGTTCTTTCTTAATTAAGTAAATCCAAATGTAATTAGTTTCCAAAGTCAAGATCCTCTCCTCTTAAGGCTTGACACTTGGCAACTTCAATTACTCTCCATTAGGAGCTTGACAAATGGCAAATTGTAGGCCAAGTAAAGTGTAAGACTCTAATCTACACTTTATCGGTGCACTTTTACTCCGGGTTTAACTTCTTTTCTATAATTACAGTACTCTAGCCTCTGTAATTATTTTCTATCATATCCATAATTTATTCTCTTTCCAAAATGCCTTTTTTGTCCAAATCTCAAATTTCCATTAATTAAATAAAAAGGAAACCTATTTTCCTTCTCATTAGTGATTTTTCTATTTGTCAAAGGAATTAAGAAAAATCTTGGATATATGAGGGTCTTCTTTTAATTCCATAATCTCTTACAATTTCTTGGGACATTATAGGAATTTTCTTGAAATTTTATTCTCCTCCTAAATACTTATTTGGAATTTTCCAAATAAAGGCCTTAATTTAGCCTAAATCACTCTTAAATTCCTTTGTAATTTTTTCAAGGGTAATTTGGTCATAAAACCAATTATATAACCTCATATAATTCTCAAGAAATATTATCGTTATTTTTTTCTTAATTTTTCGAGGTTTGGAAATATTTTTTCATAATTATTTTTAACTAATTTTCCTTAATTAGTCAAATTTTCATAATTGACTTGGATAATATTAATAATTATTTTCCACCAAAATTCTTCTATTTCTACGTATCATTTTTGGCCTTCAATTGTATAGGAATATCCTTATTCCTAATTAACATATTACTGGATGTGACACTTACATTACTTCATAGGGTCACCCTTTCTTGGGCTACTCTTGCCCAAGCATGCTAAACTGAATAGTATTGACAGGAATCTGAGGCACTGATGTTGATAGGCTTGAACCTTGGTACTTTACTTTCTTAGACCCTTCTTGTTCTATCTTTAGTCGGGTCTTTCCAACTTACATTCCTGTTTCTAGCCTCTTCTTAGGGATCTTCCTGTTAATACTCAGTCTGTCACTGTATCATAAGGGGTTCTTTTTGTATCTAGAGCTAGCCTGAATACCTCTTGTTCAAGTCTTATGGCTCTAATTTTCTAACAGTGGGTTTCCTCTTTTAATCGGAGGAAAATTGAGCTTAGCCTAATCAATGATAGGGTTATTTGGAAGGAAGTCATGGGTACTCTCTTCATACTGGTTTACCATTGAAGGAGGTTTTTGTATCTTAAACTCATCCGTGGTTTTCATCTTCCTTATGAGGTACTATACCTTACTCTTATGGCTCAGTCACTTTCCCTTAGGCTCGGTCTACTGCGACCTCGGGAGCTACTGCGCTCCACCGTAAGTCTCTTTGGGATCCACAGTGACCTTGGAATACCATCATCTATCTAAGCCATATTAAGATCTCTGGGAGACTCTGACCATAGGGTTGAGTAATAAAATAAGTCACCTCCACTTAGTTGGTAACTTGACTAATCATTTCCCAAGATTGTTCCAATAGTCAATGTCATTCTCTTAGGCCACATTCAATTCTCCAGGCCACCTATCTGCTTCTTTAGGTGCCTAAGCCAATCTGCCTTAGGAGTTCTCTTACTCCTCTAGTTGCTCTCACCATTCTTAGCTACTTTAAAACGGTACAAGTAGAGGACTTATGCAACTTCTCCTTTCTTTACTTCACTTTTTAGTAGGAGCATACTTTAACATACATAATGCCTAGCATTTCAATGCAAGGAGTACAAGCTCTTACTAGTTGCCATATCTGTGATGTGCCATTCAGACATCTTATCCCTAAAAAGGGAGCCTCTCTTGCTATTTGCAACTGATTCTGGAAGTTATAAGGAGAGGACTTATGAGGTTTTCTTCTTTCTACTTGCCCTTCTCTGTTAAGGTTAGGGACATTCAACCCTAGCTCTATTCTTGGCTAGTCATGCTTCCATTGGGGTGATGTCAACTCCACTTGTCTTGTCTTGGCTGCTTCCCTTTCCTACTTAGACAGGGTATCTTGCTCCATCTAAAGCAGTGTCAATTCTGACTCGGAGGACCAATCTCCCAATTTCTCTAGGAATACTCATGGCCAAGACCATATTCCCTGTGAAGGGTGCCTCTCAACCTAACCCCAAGTGACTGAGTATCTCTTAACAATATCGGGAACATGCCAACCTCATAAAACTAGTTCCCCGTATAATTATCTGTCTCATTCTTATTATCTCTTTCTCTTCTTCTTGATCCCCAGAATTCCACCAAGGCTATTCATCTTGAGTTTACTATCTCCAAGTTCCTCTTTATCTATTCAGGGACTTGAGATAGCTACTCTATCATGGTACCCCAGTCCTAACGTGGCTGTAAGAGTTCGTCCAGCTTAGGTGGCCACTACACCCTCTTAGTGGTGTACAGACTCTACCCCTAACTATCTTGTTCAACTCCTTATTATTATTACTCTTCCTCTTGAGGGGTAATCTAATAGCTCCTAAATTGTGGCTACCACTCTCTCTCTGATCTCTACCAGACTTACTCTCAGTGACCTCATAGTCTATCAAGTCTTACCGAGATAACACCTCAGTATTTGAGAGTCACTGTCTCTATTCGTCATGACTAAAATTCTTATTTATCGCGATGAAAGTCACCACTTCCTTTGGTAACCACTTATGTACTCGTTCATTGCCACCAATTCCCTTAGTTTATTGTGACAAAACATACTTTCTCTTAACCTCTGCTAGTCTTACCTGGCTTCATTCATTTTAACATTGTCCACTGCCTGAAGGACTTCCATGTCCCTAATCTTACTATGATCCCCAAAGAAGTTAGCTACTGCCTTTCAGCCAATTGAGGAAGAGTTTGGCTCATGTCTTTAAGCCATTAGTACTTTTGGTTTCTTCTATCCTCAGGGACCACAGGTAGGCAAAAAGCTATCTTTGGTTGTGTTGCCTTAACATCATATTAAGGCTACATTAAATGTATCTAACTTAGGTTGCCACTTGACCCCTTTCTGTTAGGGTATAGACTCATACCTCTATCTGACTTATAAGCCATTATCCTTTCTTTTTCTAGAGGGGAAGTCTCTTTATCGTCAAACAGTGGCGACCTTTCTTAGCTTATGATTTCTTATCATTATTTATTTGTTCCTTTCTAATTGAGAACTCAAACATCACCTCATTAGTGATCCTCAATATTTATTTTTCCTAGAGCATTCACCTCTAATCCATAACCTTAGTTGGACCTTAGCTATTCCATTACCAGCTCTGACCTAAACTGGACTTTTCTAAATCCTTAAAGATAGTTCTCTTTTTCCTATGCCAGAACCTCTACTCTGATACCAAAAATATCACACCTTACTTCTATTAAACTTTAGAGTCTATTTAGAACCAATTCTGACCACTTTGGATGGCCTTAAGCTTATGAAAACGTACTTAGGATGGTGATTTACGAACATACTGTTCACTATGCATTTTTTAGATTATAGGTCCAACTTTGAAAAATCATAACTAATTCTAGAAAAATTATATGGAGATGTTCCAAAATTCTACGGAAAGCTCTTTCAATGCTCTTTAAGGAAAAAATATCCAGTTGGACTTAGCTTTGGCCAATTTATATAGTTTAATTAATAAATATTACTGTTCATTTGGTAAAATCTGGAACTTCCAGAATCTGTACCTCAACTTTGAAAGTTTGTATTTCCTTGTGTACACATCCAATTGAGATGATCTACCTCTCATTTTAAAGCTTGAGATGTGTACTATATAAGGCTGCCAAATTTTGTGAATTAATTCATTTGATTGGTTGGTCAAAATGGAGCTTGAAACTAACTACTACAAAACCTACCTTTTATCCCTTAACCACTCTTTACTTCAATTCTTTTTAGTTTTTTGGCATACATAACATGGGTTTACTCTTTTCCATTCATTCTCATACATTTCCATTCATGCCGTAAACATTCTATGCACATAAATTACATCAAGGCATTCATAAACATAATTTACAAAATAGGAGAATTATACATTGAACATAATCTCATTAATTAACATCAATAATTCTCCACTTTCTTCTCCTTGCTTCTCATGCTATTATTGCCCATCATTGATTGGTCTAAATGGTTGTTTAGGGAGGGGTGAGATTCAAGAGAATTTTAGTAGCAAACATTACCACATACATGCACAAGGTAGATGCTGATGCATGGTATGTAGTTTTTCATAAACTTAAGTTAACTAGTGACATGCCATCATGCTTTATGCTTGGTATAAAAATGCATAGCCATGGAAACATATTAAAACAGTATTTTCAACAACAATCATCATGTCACAACATCATTTAAACATCAACAAATACAAACATACACATAAGCATACCACATCAAGCACAAAAGAGTAAGTTCACTACCTTGTACTTCAAGCTTTCCTCTTGTTTTTCCTTTGATTCCCTTGACTTTCCAACCATAATAGCTTTCGGTCAACATTAATAAACATCCTCTTAGATGTTCCAAGGTCTTAAACATAATCATATTGATAACACAATCTATTAGGACCAAGGGATTACATAAAGTTCAAGACTAACTTTTTTGAACTTAACCCTTTTCTCTTAATTTTTGGATTAATGTTTTAGCTTTGCAAAAATTGTTCTCTTAGACTAATCCTACACAATTTTGCCCAAGGAATCCAAATATCCACTTAGATTTATGAAAATCCAATTCCAGCCATAGATCTCATTTCGGCCGAATAGGGTGTCTTGGAAAACCAAATTTCCATTTTCAAATTTAATGCTTCCAAGCTTCCTTTCTTTGTGTTTCCCTACACCATTTCATCATTTAAACACATTGAAAGCATCAAATTAAATCAAATCCAACTCTAACCCCATTCTCTCTCCTTGGCCGAATTGAATCATCATAAATAGGGGTTGGATTTTCTTTCCAAAACTCACTCAGAACTAATCAAAACCTATCTTTTTCAAGTGTGTAATCTATGCTTTAAACCCTTGATTAAACCCTTCCATAATTTTCAAAAATTTGGTAGTATCTCTCCATGGAAAATGGCCATCTAAAACTACATAAAATCATATATAAATAGTCCACAATAATTAATAAAGCTTAGGAGCTTACCTTGGTAATTCCTTGAACTTAGGTAGATTTTCTCTCACTAGAAATAGCTCTTTCTCTCTCTAAATGCAAGAGCAACATAGTCTCCCCTATGGTTCCTTCTTTGGCCGAAATATGAGGGGTCTTGGTGGCTATTTATAAGCTAAGCATTAACTAAATGCCATCAAAGTTTAAAAGAATTACAATGCTTAGGTGTCAAACTAAGCTTCATTCTTGAATTTCCTCTTTCCTTAATTTAATTCCAAATGAAATGAATTTTAAAAGTCAAAATCCTCTCCACCCCTAGCTTGACAAGTGGCACAATAAGAGCCAAGCAAAAATGAGTGTACTTCTCACCTTTTTCAACACCATTTTGATACTGAATTAGCTCCATCTTTTTCTATATCAATGATTTGAGCTTCCTAATTAATTTTTGTCAGATCCTTAATATTTTCTTATCAATTTTCTCTTCCTAAACAGCCCCCTTTACTCCCATAATTAATTTATATCATTAAAAGAAAAGAAAACCAATTTCCTTACTATTTTAGTTTTCTTGCTTAGGAGTTACGTTTTTCAGGTCTTTAGGCTCTTTAAAACTTTCCTGATTATTTCATAACCTCTTATAAATCCCATAGAAGTTCCATAAATTTTCTTGGGATTTATCTACCCCCATAAGTATTTATTTGGAATTTTCCCAAATAAAACCCCAATTAAAATAATTGGACTCTAAATTCGTTTAAAGATTTACCATGGATATTTTGGGAATAAAATCACTTGTACAATATCTTATAATTCTCAAGACACTTTATCCTTATTTTTTCTTAATTTTCTAAGGCTCAAAACTATTTTTCATAATTAATTTTTAACCAACTTTCCTAATTAGTCAATATTCAATAATTACTGAAAATTCAATAATTATTGCCTTCCATCGTAATTTCATCCTTTGAGACTTGAATACTGTCCAAGGATATTTTCTCTACCTTACATAATTATTTGCCAAATTTTGGGAATTTCTAACATATTTTCCCAAATTTTCATATTTCTTTCCACTACTTTAGCCCTTAAATGTCCATGGATTTCCTTACTCATAGTTGTAAAATTTCTCGACGTGACAGAACAACTTCAGGAGAGAGCTTATATTATCATGTTTTCATTAGTCATCACTATACTATGATACCCTATTAAATTTGAGGAGTTACATGCATCTACCTCATAGTACCCTTCAATTACGTTTGACTAGTTTTGCTCTCCTTAGGATAAGGTTTACTTCGTGCCTTAACTCGGCAGTTTCCCACTATTCTCATTTGAGGATTGACCCTTATTGGCAATTGTATTGCTCATACCAAAGCAATTGGCAGTCCACCATTTTCGTACCACTGATGGAGGATATATCCCTATTGGCTCTATTTGGCTATTTACGGTAATCTTTGCCGAGGATGGCTCGCTCTCACGAATATAATATAACCTTTGCAATAGAGGATCACATCCACTTTTAGAGAGGTACTTCATTGTCAAGTTTTCCTTATATTCGATCCCTGTTAGGGTATACTCCTCATTTCTATATCCCTATTAAAAGGAAGCCTCTCTACTAAAATTATACAGCTCCATTGGCAGTGGCATTCTTTATTGGAACTTCGTTTCTCAGATTTCATATTAGCCTGGGTAGCTAGGTTACATACTCAAGTACCCTTAGGCTTTAGGCACCATCGAGAACTTATTCATCCCTTATAACATATACGTTCCCAATACGCCTATTAACTATCACATATTTATCTATTTTCATTCGGTTGTATCCTTAAGAGGGATCTTGCCTGACTTTACCCTTTCTGATTTGCTTTACTTTCTAACCAATTATTCCTATGGTTAAATATCAATCACCATACCCTGATCACATCACACAGTAGATATTTAATCATTATACTGTGTTGTGTTTAAGTCAAACACCTAACTCATCATTAGTTTTTCATAAAATATCATCTAGTCTCTCTATCCCTCTTAGTCTACTATGCATTAAGAGTTTTCCTACCACTATTTAGGGATTTAGTAAGCTTCAAACATTTTGTCCTATTACCTTGCCTCTTTTGAGGTTACATTGATTACTTGAAGTTTGAATTGTCACTTTGCTTCCTTACTAGGGTATAAACTTCTCAGCCATTTCATCAGGCTTATACAATAGGGAGTCTGTAACTCAAACCTATTTTGGCATCATTCATTTGCTGTTCTATTTTCTTTTTCCACTTTTGCTTTCACATAGAGGAATACTGATATAAGGAATGGATACGGATCGGCAAGAAACAAGTTAGGAAACTAGACGAATGATCGAAGGTAGGACCTTAAGAGAACCTGTCTCTTACGACCCTAGCCATGGAGACACCACAAGGATGATCAATCCTTGATACAGTCGAGTATTCCCACGAGAATATGAGGCGGCAAGCAAAGCTCACTCAAGAGAAATAAAATTCTCTAAAATTCATTCATTCAAATCTGATCTCCAATTACAAAAAACGTAGCCTTATATAGGCAGCAAAAGAACAATCTGGAATCAGAAAAACCCTAGGTCATAAATGCCATAAATGTGCCTTAATGATGATTGACTATGTTGGTTGGCACCAATTAAGGCTAAAGGAAATAGGAAATTACCTTTTCTTGAAGAAAAAGGCTGCTACCTAAAAATAGGAAACTAACCTAAAATATTCTTATGCAATCTTTGACCAAAAGGCCTTATTTAATGCAAATAAAAATGGAAACTTAAAAAAACGAAATTAAACCATAACTAATACGTAAAGACGCCTTCTTGATTCTTCTTGAATATTCTTGGACGTCACTTATGCTCCTCCTCGAAGGCACATGCTTGTCACATGGTATTTTGAGTGAATTCTTCAATCTGGACTGCACATGGGCCTTGTACATCATCTTGTTTGGCTTCTAGCAATGTAATCACCATGTTTGGACCCTTGATGGGCTGATTGAGGGATGCTTCTTCCAAATAAATGGGTTCTAACTCTTTAAGATCTTTTATCAAACAATTCAGCGCCTCTTTCATAGATTTGGTCCTTGCTCTTGTCATTGGGCCTCCAATGCCTTGTAATGGGTCTTTTAGAATATTGGACTTCCATCTTTTAGCTTGGGCTCCACGCTCCGTGTTTTGGTCTTCCTTTGATGCTTGATCATGCCATGCTCCTCTATCAAATACCATATACCCTTGGCAACCCTGTCTTAGATATCTACCCGCCTATGCTTTTGTAATTAGACTTAGTCTCATTCCATGCGAGAACTCGATTCTCAGGCAGAAAGGATCAGTGTTTTACTCTGAAAGTCAAGGAGGATACGATATGATAATAACCAATTCAAACTGGGTATATCATCAATGTCATAGAAAAGCATACATATAGGGTCTAATGTAGTGCAATAGTAGACATACTGGATAATACAATTTAAGCAAACATTAGAAGTTAAAACTCCAGTGCCAGTGGGAGTAGAAATATAGAAATCATATAACACATGTCAATAGTAAGGCCTATGTGCTTAGCGCAATCATATGATATAAACGAGTGGCTGGCACCCAAGTCAATTAGTGCATGTATAGAAAAATCATTTTTAACAATCATACTTTGGATCATTTCGAGCGACTTATTGGCCTCTTCCTTGCTGAGGGTGAACACCCTGCCTTTAACTTGTGGCCTTGAAACATCCACATTTTACTGGCATTCCCTGATAAAATGTCTGGCTTTCCACATTTAAAGCACACATTCTCACCCAACAAGTGTGGCTTTTCTCCAAGGTTCTTACCACAGATCTCGCATTTCCTTTCTCAGTGAGTATTGTTAGTCCCTTCTCCCCTTATTCCCCCTCCTCGTTTAGGCCTTCTAGAGAAATCAGGCCTCTTCCTTTTCCTACTATTACTGTAGGACGTTCCTTCCTAACTCAACCTTGTTGCGGGTCTCTCAGCTTTTTGGGTTACTAATTTGATCGTGTCGTTATGCCTTGGGGTCAAATGCAAGAAATTTATGAAATTGCAAGGATTGCAGCATAATGTGCAACTCGGGTCTTGTTCACTTTTAGGAGCCTTTATTGATGACCTAAGCTAGAGTAAATGCCATGCAACGCAATGAAATTGGGTTTTGGGTTTTTAAGATTAAATTGAAATGTAACTAAACTATATGGAATAGAAATAAATCTAAGCTATTATATTTTTGGTATTTTTGATAAGATGATGATGGAATGGGAATGGATGATAGGAAACCTATCACACCTTGAATTTTGGGTCTAGAAGTACCAGAATTAGCCTAAAATTGCAGGCTATTAGACCCCTTTTGGTAGAGGTCCCAAAGGTTCTCTGGAGGGACAGAAGGATCCCCAAGAACTAAATCGTAAATGAAAAATTTACTAGAACTAAGAAAAGAGAAAGTTAGAGATTCTTGTGAAGTTTGAAGGCCTAAGAATGAGAAGTTGAGATGAGTGTAGGTCAAAGTTTTTATTGGAGGCCTCAATGAGGTGAATTATGGGGTTAAGCCGAACCAGGGGCAAAATCGTAATTTTGTAAAGTTTCAGGCCAATAAGGGCAAAAGTGGAAATTATGTCAGAAAATTCTAGAAAAATCCCAAAAAATGGGAAATGGCATGTTAAGGCCTGTATATAAAGAAAAATGACAAAAATGCCCTTAGATTGACTTTAAATGAATTTTTAAGATTAATATTTTGAGGTATAAAGCTAGATTTGATTATTTGAGCCATGAGGAGGCCTCAGAAATATAAGTAAAAATAGAGATTCATGAGCTAAGAGACTATAGAAAATTACAAAATTAGTCTCACCCCTAGAAGGCCAGCAGAATGGCTTTAAGAATATTTAAAAGCCAATTATGCCAAAAAAGGGCGTTATACGAGAAATTCAAAAAGAAATAGTTACAGGTTGAGTTATGGCCCGAGAAAATTTAAAGATTTTCTCTAGAATATGAGGAATTTTATGATATTTTTGGATGAATTTTTGGAGCTCTGGATTGAATAAAATACTCCAGTCAAATATTAAATAATTTTTGTCCCCTAAATAGGAGACAAAACCAAAGAAAATATCTAAAGGCCAGCATGACGGCGTTGAATCAGCATACTAAGTCACCAAATGCAATCATGACATCTACGAGTCATCATGCTGAGTTAGCAGAAGATATTTATGGATAGCATAAAAATCACAACGCAATACTGGTATATTTCAGACAGTCCTTTGTTTACCCGTTATAGTGAAATCTCTACTGCGTGACTCAATAAGGCTAAGTAGCCTGTCAATAGAGCTAATTATTTTGTTTTATGCTCCTTTAAGATGACGCCATATACATACTTAATTGAGATGAGAAAATGGTATCAGAACATATTCCAGTGGTACAGGGTAAGTCAAGACCCCAAAAAGTATCCGATACGGTGTAGAATGGCAAGATAGGAGGAGGAATGCCTAAGGATTGTATTTTGGATGAATTTTATATTAATTTCCTCCCTATTTTAATGTCATAATGATGAAGAGACATGAAAGAGACAAGTGTATGGTTGGATGAACAACACGTGTACAGTTGGATACAAGAGACGTGTACGGTCAGATACAAGACACGTGTACAGTTAGATTAAAGACATTTGGCTTGATGATGTACACATGATGTCATCAAGATTATGTAAGCATGATGTCATGGGACACTTGTCACCATAAGATTAAAAGAGAAAATGAACGGTTCAAATCAAGTCACATATTTTTAAGATCAACGGCCCAGATTCAGTCTTGTTTTCTATAAATACCTCCTCCCCTCCCGTGCAAGCCATGGAACCCATGGGTAAACTCTTGCAACATGGATTCTAGAGAGAGAAAGGCCAAGTGATCCCATACAAGATCAAGCTCTAAAACAAGGTATGTTTATGGTTTTTGATGTAGTTTTCACAACCCTTATTGTTGTTAAGCTTGGTTATGGATTTTAATGGTTTTTGGGAGCTTAGAACCTTTGGGAGAGGTGCTGCACAAAATTCTTAAGAATAGGGGAAGATGAAATTGATGTTAGAATAATGTTTAAAGGCTTGAAAGGAACAAGAATCAAGTGGTTTTATGTTAAAATTGGTTGAATTTCATCACTATGTAACTTGAGTTATATTTCGGTCAAGACTAGTTCATGGGGAAGGAGTTTGATTTTGATTATTTTGAGCTTGGAAATGGATTTTACATGCAAAATTATGTAAGAATAACATGTGGAATTAATTTTAGAAAGGTTGAAAATCAAGCTCAAAAGTTAGAAGCTAATATAGCTTAAAGAAAACAAAGTGTTGATGCTATTGATTACCATGGCTCTAATGAATGAATGGAAATGATGTGTTGATACATAAATGGCAAAGGTTCAGCAAGCAACCTTAATGGTTGGAAGCAAAAGGGAGCAAGGAGAAAACTTATGATACAAGGTAGTGAACTTACCTTTCTTATGTGCTTGATGTGAATGTGTGTGTATGCTATGAATACCATGATGTGACTAAGCTATGCTACTGAAGTATGATTTCTATGTTTATGTTAAGCATGCCTTGGCATTATGTTATGTGAATATGAATGAACTGACTTACTTTCTATGGCATTTTACTATGCATGAATGATAAAGTTATGTGCACAAAAGCATGTCATACACTTGCATCCATCTGGCATGCATAAATGGTAATGTTTGCTACTGAGAGTCTCCCGAATCTCACCATCTCTTAACCAACCATACTAGGTGCAAGAGGATGGGAAAAGAAATCAAGAAGTGGAGCAAGAGAGAGAGGAAAAGAAATTAAGAAATTTATTACATTATGTTGTACACTTTATATACCAATATATGTTGTAAATGTGCTATTGATGGTATGTGATGATAAATGATGATTTCGATTTGTGTATTTGGCTATTATAATATATGGGAATGGTTAATGTATGAATGGAATGCTATTATGTATGGAAAGTCTTAATCATGAGCTATTAGTGCAAGTTAAGGGGATAAACCATCCCTAATTGAGCAACAAAATAGTGGCAAAGTGAAAGTGAGGAAAATGGTTGACTCTACCCATGAAATTTACATACCCTAAACTTTAAAACAAGTGGTAGATCACTTAAAATGGATGTGTGTGCTAAGAGTTATGCCCTTCTGAAATTGGGCCTGTAATCTAAAATTTAACCAGTAAACAATAACCCAAGAACCAATAGCAAATTTTCAATCTATGGGCTTATTTCGTGAATCGCTTAAACCGTAACACTTCCAAATGCGTACTCTGAGGGGTTAAAGGAAGGATGTTTCAAAATCTCTTGAAAATGGTTTTAATGGCAATCATAGTTTACTTAAGTTATTGGAAGTTTCATAAAATCATTAGGTTTTCTAGAATAACAACCTCAATGACTAATTGAGTCCAATGTTTAAATCAATGAACTTCATTAATGAAAGCATTGTTAAGCTCTCCTAATGTGTAATTTGAGAATGATCATGCAATTGGTTCATTGCAACACAAAATCAACTCATCATCAAAACATGACCATGCAAGATAAGAGAGAATTAAGAGAGTTACAAGGAAACATACATGTAACTACATATATTGAAGCACAAAATTCAACATTAACCAATCCAAACTACAAATGTAAATCATTAACCAATGATTACAGTAATAGTCCTAAGTTCCTAACTAAGAATTTACAACTTTTAGACCTAAAAAGCCATAAATCATAGCTAAAAGTTGAAAACTGAAACTAAACTCCCCTTTAAAGTCTGGAAACTCATGCCACTCCACCATCTTCAAGAGTTGGTAAACCCTAGCCCTCCATAGCTTCAAGAAAAACTCCAACTGAAGTGAATCCGTTAGCTATGGCAGTTGGGAGTGGAAGGAAATGAGATGGAGTGAAGGAAAGGTAAAGGAAATAGATGGGAAAGAAGATGGAGGTGAAGAGGCAAGAAGATGAGAGAATAGAGGTGTTGGAGATGAGAGAATAGAGTCATAGGTCAAAAATAGGGTTTCTAAGGGTTTAAAGGGTCAATCTGGCTTGGATCATATGAGTAGATGCTTTATTTTTGCATTTTGGATTTGAATCTGACGTTACTAACAGGAGAGAGTTGGTCACGGTGAACTATTCCAAAAAGGGGTTTCAGTAAGATTTTGAGAGTTCACCGTGGCGAACTCAAAAGTTTGTCTTGGTGAACTATTCTAGAATAGTCACTAATGCACAATTTTCAGACTTTGTTGCGATACAGCATTTCTTTGGCCGCGGCCAACTATTCCATATTCAATATTTTGACTTCCATGTTGTGTAATACTTTGGTCTTCAATCTTGGCTCTAATTCTCAAGTGTCCTATAATGAAAGCCAACAATTTGAAGCATTCAATGTTCTAGAAATCAACTGAGTACAATTAATAACTAATTATGACAATTTTACCCCCAAAAAGACACTAACTCAAAGCAAGAACTCTTAATCTAAATTAAGCACAATTATCATCAAAAGGAGCCAAAATCTATGATAAAAACCCTTAAAATGATATGAAATAACATAGAACAATTAGGTTCAATTAAATGCCCCACGCTTAAACCTTTGTACTCTTGGACAAAGGCAAAACTAAACCAGAGCAAGAGAATAGCATTGGAAATATGAACCCCTATGAATTCAAAGTAAGAAAGCGGTAGTGCCATTAACCCAACTCTTCAAACAAGTAACCATAGTGATCTAATTTAATGAGAAAGGATTAAAGTAGAGTACAGTCAATACAATGGGAATGAACAAAAGAGAAAACACTCAAGATATAAACTATTTCACTCTACTCACCAAGTTGTGGTAATTCTCTCTCAAATCCACTTAATCAACACTTTACCATAAGCTTGTTAAAATCCTACCTCTCCACTTCTAATGCATGAATGCAATGATCAAGAGGACTTTTAAGGTTACGATAATAGAAAGGGCTAAATGAAATGAGATAAGGTGAAAAGATATGAAATGATTAAGCACCAAGCATTTTAGAAAAGGTTTCCAACTAAGATTTACTCTATTTCTCTAAAAGCATAACTTTGTTCTTTAAACCACCAATGAACTGCCTTATTTCAAAACTTTATTCTTTTGGTACTACTTATTTTGATCTTCTTTTCTTTGGCTTTTCTCAAACATTTTCTTCTATTTCTTTTCCTTTTTTTTTTGGCAATTCTAAACCAAAGAAGACAAAGTTTAACGCATCATGAATGTAATAGTAAAAATGTTGGAAACTTGAATGTATAATGCATGCTCTGGTACTGAAGAAAATATAAAAGCTCAAATGGCTAGCAACGGGTAAAATCATGAGGGTTGATGTTTGGGATGTAGGGTTTAGAAAAGAATGCCTCTATCATACTCATCATATCAATACAATTAAGTCTTGAATAGGGACTAAAACAAGTTCTAGAAAGTAGAAAATGTAAGTGGATGCAACTCACAATGAATGAAAATTAGGCTCAAAGAATCTTCCAGCGAGGCTAATTCTCAAATGCTCATGTACAAAGAGTAATTGTATTCCAAGTTAATCACAATACATTAACTCAGTCAAAATAAAAACAAGCTTAAAGAGTTGTGACCAATAAAACTAAAACAATCAACTCTGAACAAATAGCAATTCTCATGAGTATCAATACAAGTTCAAAAACATTTACCAAAGTCCAAGAATACACAAATTTAAGTGTAAGTTAATTGAAGCAAAAATTTTCAAAAATTTTGACTCAAAATCTTCATATTAAGTTCAAAAGTCAATCAAAATTTTGAAATTTTTTTAGAAAACCAGATTTTTAGCAAACACAAAAAAATGCAACACAGTTACTGAAGATCAATCCCTCTTCCACACTTAAATCTTGCATTGTCCCCAATGCAAAACTCAAATGCAACCCAAGATCAAAATAAGAGAAACCAAAACCAAAAAGGGAGGAAAAGAAAACAAACTACTTTTACTACTGGCTATGTCCCTTTCCCACACTTATCTCACATAACAATCAAATAATTCAAAAGATAAGAGTTGAGGAAGGAAAGGGACAACCTTGAGGGTGAAACCTCTTTAGACTCTTGTAGAAGAAGTTCTCATCCCAGATGAGAAACATACATTTCTTTAGTATACTCACTTCTCCATTATTAATCTTCCTTAGTAGTGGTGGTGTGGAGTCCTACAAGCAAGTAGAACCAACAGCATTACCACATCTAAAAATAGGAACATGAAGAGAATGAAAATGAAATAAAGACAGTTTAGAAGTTAATCTCTCCAAGTAACTATCACAACCAAGAAAGTCAATAATACTCCCATCAGTAGGAGTCAAACTTTTATTTAAATTTTTAAAGTACTCAAGCTCATACAAAGTAGAAGCTGCAGAATCCAATTGACAGTTGTTGGAGTATAATACATCACTATCACATTCACAAGAGGTAATGTTTAAAGAGGGAGAAAAGAAAGAACAAGAAGATTTATGCAAACTACTATTTACAAAGTAAGATAAATCAGGAGGAAAATCACAAGATAAAATTTATTGGAGAGACTTATTGATATTCATGATTTTATCTATTAAAACTTCAAAGCCTTTCTCAACATTATTAGAAGCTACGAACTCATTGGAATTATCATGAAATTGATTCTTAAGGTAATGGTTAGGTTCACATTTTGCCATAGAATCATCTTCCAGGCAATTCACATCAACATCATGCATTATATTTTCAGTACTTTCAGTACTAGAAGGTAATGCACACACTTTACCAAAGTTTTGCTTTTGCCACTCAACAAGTATATCATTTTTGTTATTAATGCAATCCATGCATATAGTGTGAACATTGCAAGAACAAGAAAAAGGTTCATTCAAATCAGAATCAATTTTACCATCCAATCTAGCACTAGAAAGAGAAGTATGTTCTTCACATAAAGAAGTAGTGACAGTGCAAGCAACATCATCAACTAAATAACTACTATTAGAAGTGTTCAAGTGAGAATTTTCATTGTTAAACATTTGAGAGGATTCAACTATGATTTCCTTATCCACCTCATCATCACTCACATTATTAATAACTTCAACAAGAATAGTAGTTATAGAAGAAGGATCAATCTCCTTAAGAAAAGGAGCAAAATTACCTGATATAGGGCACAAATCCTTGTGAGTTTGTAGATGTTCCTGCTTCATCTCGATAGCTTGTGTGACAAAATCTGGACACTTTGATTCATCCTTCCCAATCTCAGACTCAATTTGCACTATATCATTCAAGAACTTGTTTAATGCACTTCACATTCTTTTAACTCTTCCTCTAGTTCCTTAGAAATTCCAAACATATTTACCTCTTCAAGCAACCTATGGTAGTATGAATTCAAGCAACCATAAGCTTCCTTTAAATATCATATCTGGGTATTCTTAGGAATAGAAATGAATGGGTCAGGTTCACTGAATTGTAATTCATAAGATTGCGAGAGGGGTTGGTACATATGGATTGGGACAAGGGTTGGTGGTAGTAGTCATTTGGCAAAGGCAGTGGTTCAAAGGAGGAATTATATGGTGAGAATGGTTCAAGGGGTAAAGTGGAACATGGATGGAATGATAGTGATGGTTCATGGAATGGTTGGTGTGATAAGGTAGGTAATTGATGGTAGGGTTCATGTGATGAAATACTTGGCTTATGATATAGATGATGTGATGGAAAGTGTTCAACGTGTGGATTGTACGGTGGAGGTGATAAGTCATAACGGGGTCTTAGTGGTGGATGTTGGTTTAGGTATAAATGGAATGAAGAGGTATGGTAAGGGGAATGTGGAGGGTCATCTATCCAATCATAGCCATAGATATAGTTAGGGTAGGGGGTATCATGTTCTTGAAGGGTCCCACTATGTTCTCTATGAACTATCCGTGCGAGAAGAAGATTGAGTTCTTTATGTATAACATCAAGCCTTTAAGGGAAATCACTACCCATCTCAGTGTTAGTACTTATAAAAGAAGAAGGATGATAAGATGAATCTAAATTACCATTAAACCAAGCTATAAGAAAGCAAAGTAATCAAATCCAAAAGAGTTCTTAGTTTAAAAAGAAAAAAAATTTAAAAAAGAAGGGTTCGTTGTGGAGAAGCAGAAAGATTGCCGCAGTGACAATGTCCCGTAGTAAAAAGCAATATGGAAATGCAGATTACGCCGCGGTGAAACACAAAGTTGGCTGCAAAATCCTGCAAGTTTTCCGCGGCAAAAGTTCATAGACAGCTCGTAAACAGTGATTTATGCAGAATGTAAAGTATGAAAAGGGAAAAAAATCAGGATCTTTGTTTGTATATCTCAAAAATTTTTATGTAATGCAAACCTATTATGCACATGGAAAAATGTAACCTAAGAGGCTCACAAAACCCCAAGCAACCAAAGTTGGTAATTAACTAGCTTGGGGAACCACTTAATGGCTCCTCGGCAACGGCACCATTGATTTGAACTTGTTGTTACGCCCTGAGGTCAAATGCAAGAAATTTACCAAATTGCAAGGATTATAGCATAATGATGCAACTCGGGTCGTGTTCACTTTTGGGAGCCTTTATTAATGACCTAAGCTAAACTAAATGCCATGCAATGCAATGAAATGGTGTTTTGGGTTTTTAAGATTCAATTAAAATGTAACTGAACTATATGCAATGGAAATAAACCTAAGCTATAATATTTTTGGTATTTTTGATAAGATGACGATGGAATGGGAATGGATGATAGGAAACCTCTTGAAAATGGTTTTAATGGCAATCATAGTTTACTTAAGTTATTGGAAGTTTCATAAAATCATTAGGTTTTCTAGAATAACAACCTTAATGACTAATTGAGTCCAATGTTTAAATCAATGAACTTTATTAATGAAAGCATTGTTAAGCTCTCCTAATGTGTAATTGAAGAATGATCATGCAATTGGTTCATTGCAACACAAAATTAACTCAACATCAAAATATGACCATGCAAGATAAGAGAGAATCAAGAGAGTTACAAGGATACATATATGTAACTACATATATTGAAGCACAAAATTCAACATTAACCGATGCAAACTACAAATGTAAATCATTAACCAATGATTACAGTAACAATCCCACAATCCTAACTAAGAATTTACAACTCCTAGACCTAGAACGCCATAAATCATAGCTAAAAATTGAAACCTGAAACTAAACTCCCCTTTGAAGTCTGGAAACTCATGCTACTCCACCATCTTCAAGAGTTGATAAACCCTAGCCCTCTATAGCTTCAAGAAAACTCCGACCGAAATGAATCCATCAGCCATGGCAGCTGGGAGTGGAAGGAAATGAGATGGAAATAGATGGGGAAGAAGATGAAGGTGAAGAGGCCAGAAGATGAGAGAATAGAGTCATAGGTTGAAAATAGGGTTTCTAAAGGTTTAAAGGGTCAATCTGGGTTGGATCATATAAGTAGATGCTCTATTTTTGCGTTCTGGATCAGAATCTGACGTTACTGATATGAGAGAGTTGGTCGCAGTAAACTCAAAAGTTTGCCGCGACAAACTATTCCAGAAAGTGGTTTTAGTAAGATTTTGAGAGTTTGCCATGGCGAACTCAAAAGTTTGCTTCGGCGAACTATTCCAGAATAGTCACTGATGTACAATTTTCAGACTTTGTCGCGATGCAGTATTTCTTTGGTCACGACCAACTATTCCAGATTCAATATTTTGACTTCTCATGTTGTGTAATGGTTTGGTCTTTAATCTTGGCTCTAGTTCTCAAGTGTTCTACAATAAAAAGCAACAATTTGAAGCATCAAATATCCTAAAAATCAATTGAATACAATTAATAACCAATTATTATAATTTTACCCTTAAAAAGACACTAACTCAAAGCAAGGACTCTTAATCTAAATTAAGCACAATTATCATCAAAGCCAAAATCTATGATAAAAACCCTTAAAATGATATGAAATAACATGGAACAATTGGGTTTAATCAATTACCTTAGCCAAATCCTGATCGTTTTGGCTGCTTTCTATGATACGGCAAAGCTCCACCGCCTTATTGAAGTGTCATTTCATGGTCAATGAAGGCATAGTGCTAGGTTATTTGATTTCTACCAAGGGAATTGAAGTTGATAAAGCTAAGATTGAGGTCATATCTTCTTTACCTTATCCTGTTTGTGTTAAAGATATAAGATCATTTTTGGGTCATGCAGGATTTTATAGGCGTTTTATAAAAGATTTTAGCAAGGTTGCATTATTGCTTTCAAAGCTTTTATAAAAAGATGTTAAATTTGATTTTGATGATTCTTGTAGAGATGCTTTTAATGAGTTGAAGTCTAAACTCATTTCTCCTCCTATTCTAATTGCCCCTAATTGGAATTTACCGTTTGAGCTTTCATGTGATGCTTCTAACTTAGCTGTAGGAGCTATGCTGGGCTAAAAGGAGAAGTTCTCAAGAGTCATTGCATATGCCTCAAAAATATTAGATACAGCTCAAATCAATTACACAACAATAGAGAAAGAGTTGTTTGTAGTTGTTTTTGCTTTAGAAAAGTTTAGCCCTTATTTGTTAAATTCTCATGTGACTATTTTTACTTACCATGCAATTATTCATTATCTTCTCAAGAAACCATAATCCAAGCCAAGATTGATAAGGTGGGCCTTATTTCTTCAAGAATTTAACATTGAGATAAAGGATCGATGGGGCAGCAAATCATGTAGCCGATCACTTGATTGGGCTGCTAGAGGATATAAGGGGAATAGATTCTTTTGAACTCACTTGTGATTCCTTTCTTGATTCAACTTTATGTGGTTTAGCTTTAAAAAAGCCCTGGTATGCGCATATTGTTAATTATCTCATGACTGGACTCACCCCTCCTCTTATGTCAAAGTCTCAAGCACACAAGCTTCGGAGTAAAGTAAACCATTACATTTGGGATGCCCCTTATCTATGGCAGATGTGTAGTGACTAAGCTATTAGGAAGTGCATGCTTAGTGAAGAATTTGAGCCCATTAGTTCAGCGTGCCATTCGATGGTTTGTAGTGGTCATTTCAGCACAAGGAGAACAACTAGGAAAATTCTAGACTCTGGTTTTTACTGGCCAACCCTTTTTAAAGATTCTTTTACATTTTGGAGGTTTAGGTAAAAGGCATGACATGCCTCAGCAGCCTTTACTGTTTTGAGAAATCTTTAATGTTTAGGGCATTGATTTCATGGGTTCCTTTCCTTCATCCTTTGGTTTTGTATATATCCTTCTAGCTGTCGAATGATTATGTGTCTAAAAGATAGAGACTATCCCTACTAGAAAAGATGATGTCCAAGCAGTGTTTAAATTTCTTAAGTCCAACATTTTCTGTAGGTTTGAGATTCCAAAGGCTATGGTGAGTGATAGGGGTACACATTTCTATAATAGGGTAGTAGATAACCTGTTTTCAAAG
Source organism: Neltuma alba (assembly GCF_004799145.2). Lineage (NCBI taxonomy): Eukaryota > Viridiplantae > Streptophyta > Magnoliopsida > Fabales > Fabaceae > Neltuma > Neltuma alba. The sequence continues at coordinate 154,447 of NW_021635083.1, read as the reverse complement.
TTTGTTGTCACTCACAAAGTCTCTACTGCATATCACCCCCAAACCAATGGTTAAGCTGAAATATCTAACAGAGAAGTGAAGCACATCTTGGAGAAGATAGTAAAGCCATCCAAGAAAGATTGGAGCTTATAATTAAAAGAGGCACTATGGGCCTATAGGACTACCTACAAGTCACCAATTGGAATGTCTCCCTACTGCTTAGTCTATGGCAAAGCTTACCACCTGCCAGTGGAATTGGAGCATAAAGTGTTACATCTTACTTCTAGTACAGCTTAGGGTTCATTTAAAGTCATTTTAGACCATATTGGATGGCCTTGGGCTCAAAATTATGAGAAAAACGCTGATTTTCGGATTTTTACTGTTCACATGGTAAACATCCAGTTTTCTAGTCCAACTTCAAAAAATCATAACTTAATCTAAAAAAATCAAAATAGAGTGATTCAAAATTTTGTGAAAAGCTCTTTGAATGCTCTTTCAAGGAAAAAATAAAATTGTGAACCAATTCCATTTGAGAAAGCGTCAGGTTTTTGTGGAAGTCACCACTATCCTTTTGGTAAAAACTCTTTTTCTAGATTCTAGACCTTAACTTTGAAAAATCACCAAAAATTGTATAGTTGGCGTTTTTTAACGTACTACCTATCAAATTGAAGCTTAGAACGTGATCTACATTCATGTCAAATTTTGTGATTTAATTCTTTCGGTAACTTAATAAAAAACTAGCTCCAAGTTGGCATCCTACTTGGGGTTACAGCATCCCATCATCATACATTTACATAACCAAAAATATAATTGTTTCCTCATGGATCACCACCACAAATACACTTGAATTTGAAGCTTCCCTTTTTGTGATTCAGCCCTAAAATGTTAGGTTACATATGGGGGATGAGATTTCAATGAAATCCCAGTAGTAAGATTAATCAACCAAAACATCAACATGCATCATTATAAAGCATTTCACATTAGCTATTATAGGAGAACTAATCTTCTTATAAATAGACAACCTCAACATGTAAGGAGCAACCATATCACAATCATCATAGTTCAACCATACAATAGCAAGCATTCATGCCATAAATAACAGTGCAAAGTTAACATTAGTGGCTAATTAAATCCCACCACCTTAATCCAATACTCTTTGATTCTTTGACCTTTGTTACACCTTACTATCGAATCTACTGAGGGTTTACTTAAAATCATTTTAGACTACATTGGATGGTCTTGGGCCCAATTTTTCACAAAAAACGCTAATTTACGGATTTTTACTGTTCATGTGGTAAAAATCCAGTTTTCTGGTCCAACTTCGAAAAATCATAACTTATTCTAGAAAAATCAAAATGGATTTGTTCAAAATTTTGTGAAAAGTTATTTGAATATTATTTCAAGGAAAAATAAAATTGTGAACTAATTCCATTTGAGAAAGTATCAAGTTTTTATGGAAATCACCACTGTCCTTTTGGTAAAAATTCTTTTTCCAGATTCTGGACCTTAAGGTTGAAAAATCATTATAAATTGTGTAGTTGGCCATTTTTAACGTGCTACCTATCAAATTGAAGCTTAGCACGTGATCTACATTCATACTAAATTTCGTGATTTATTGCATTCAGTAACCTAGTCAAAACATTGCTCAAAGTTAGCTGTGCAGTTAGGGTTACAGCACTGAACAGCATAATATTTACATAACCAAAAACCAATGAAATTCTTATGGTTTGGCACCATGATTAACCTTGAATCTGTAGCTTGCCCTTTGATGATTCAGCCCTTAAAAGGTTAGATTTTATTTGGAAGAAATGAGATTTCAAAGAAATCCCAATAGCAAAATTAACCAACTATATCATCAACAAGCATCATTATTATGCATAACCACATTAACTACTATTGGTGAACTAGCATGCTTATCATTTGGCAAACTCAATCATGCAAGCGGAAAGCAAGAAAGTGCAAAGAGCAGCCACATCACAATCATGAAAGTTCATCCACATAATAGCAATTAATCATGCAATAATCGACAATGCAAGGTTAATGTTAGTAGTTAGGTTCAGCTTTGCTACCTTGCTCCAAAGACTTGAGCTTTCTTTGTTTTACCCCCTTCCCTTCACACATGTCAAATGATAACATAATAAACCACAAAAAGGGCAGCAAGAATCATCGACGATTCCATATAAAATTAACAACATAACTCAAGAACTCTTAAACCCTTTGAAAGCTTCTATCCTTGTTCTTGAAATTTTTAGAGTTTGTGTTCTTTAACCCTAAAAATTTCCTCTTGACTTATTCCTACATGATTTTTTTATGCATATTCCAACTATGTGCTTGGATTTAAGAAAATAAAACCCCTCCTTCTAGTTTTGGTGAGAACCCACAAGGGAAAAATCCCACGAACCCACAACCGATCTGAATATACGCACCCCAAGAACGTAAACAAAGGTCTGGTGATCTACTTGAACCCTTGAACACGGAAGAACAAGGACCCGAAGTGTTGAAAGACGCCACAAGATTGATCAAGCCTTGATAAGTCTGTTAGTTCAATGAAGAACCCTAGAGAGAACTCCTCTCAATCAGAAATTGCAAAATGCAAGTTTTCATTCAAAATTCCAAATCCCCTCCCAAAATGAGGGTTACAATATCTTATAGAGGATACATTCAAGATCTGACCTAAAAAGCATTAAATGCAATCTAGAAAATCAAAACATAATAAATTCATAAGGACTTGATTTAGGTAACTTGGAAATTCAAAAGTCAAATCTGCCAACTAATTATGAATTTTCGCACAAATGCATTTAATGAAATATAATCAGCATATCAAGCCCAAAATATGATTAATTAGGCCCAAATGAGTCTTCTCATGTGTTGTACTTGATCCAAGCTCCTTAAATTGAAGTCTCCAAGCCCAAGATATGATCAGTAGCTCCATTTTCAGCCCAAATGACATTAGTGACATCCTCAGCATTTTTATCCAGATTTGATACTCCAATAAATGCCATTTGCTTTGTCAAGGTGTCTTGCACTAGCCCACTCAAAGCTTCCTTAATTCTTTTAGCTCTTGCTCTTGTGATTGGTCCAGTTGGGATTTGCAATGGATCATTGGAAGTTGAGGAGTTAGCTTGCTGTATCGCATCATTCCCCCTCTCCTCAAAAGGATTCGACCTCGAATCATCACCTGCATCAAAAGGAGATAAATCAGCCACATTGAAAGTAGCACTAACATTATACTTACCAAGTAAATCAATTTTGTAAGCATTGTCATTGATTCTTTCAAGCACTTGAAATGGACCATCTCCTCTTGGAGCTAATTTGGACTTTCTTTGAGCTGGAAATCTTTCTTTCCTCATATGCACCCACACCCAATCACCAGGTTCAAAGAGAACACGCCTTCTTCCTTTGTTAGCCTTGGATGCATATTGCTCATTTTTCTTTTCAATTTGTTGTTTCACTTTTTGATGAAGTTGTTTCACTGTTTCAGCTTTTTTTGTCCCATCAAGACTGGCCCTCTCATCAATAGGCAATGGTAATAAATCCAAGGGAGTTAGTGGATTAAAACCATACACTATTTCAAAAGGAGAATAATCAGTAGATGAGTGCACACTCCTATTGTAAGCAAATTCAATGAATGACAAGCAATTTTCCCAATTCTTCAAGTTCTTTTGAATCACAGTTCTAAGCAATTGAGTTAAAGTTCTATTAACTACCTCAGTTTGTCCATCAGTTTGTGGATGACAAGCAGTAGAAAACAATAATTTAGTACCCAGCTTACCCCACAAAATCCTCCAAAAATGACTCAAGAATTTTGTATCCCTATCAGAAACAATACTTTTAGGAACACCATGAAGTCTTACAATTTCCTTAAAGAACAAATCAGCAATGTATGTGGCATCATCAGTTTTATGGCAAGCAATGAAATGTGCCATTTTAGAAAATCTATCGACAACCACAAATATGGAATCCATACCCTTTCTTGACCTAGGTAAACCCAAAATAAAATCCATTGATATATCTACCCAAGGTTCACTAGGCACAGGTAATGGGGTGTACAAACCATGTGGCAAGACTCTAGATTTAGCCTTTTTACAAGTTATGCATTTAGCACAGATTCTTTCCACATCACGTTTCATTTTAGGCCAAAAGAAATGTTCATGCAAAACATCCAAAGTCTTTTTCACACCAAAGTGACCCATTAATCCTCCCCCATGTGCTTCTCTCACAAGTAATTCTCGCAAAGAACATTGAGGCACACACAATCTGTTTTCTTTAAACAAGTACCCATCAATCCTATAAAACTTTTCAAATGCTTTCTTTTCACAAGCAAGAAACACTTCAGCAAAATCAGCATCAATGGCATACAATTCCTTGATATATTCAAAACCAAGCAACCTAGCATTTAGAGTAGTAAGAAGAGTATACCTTCTTGACAATGCATCAGCCACCACATTTTCTTTACCTTTCTTGTATCTGATGACATACGGAAATGTCTCAATAAATTCCAGCCACCTTGCATGTCTCTTGTTCAGCTTACCTTGACCCTTAATGTGCTTCAAAGATTGATGATCAGTATGAATTACAAATTGTTTAGGCCAAAGGTAGTGTTGCCAATTCTCTAATGCTCTTTTAAGTGCATAGAGCTCCTTGTCATATGTTGGATACTTCAAGGCTGCTCCATTCAACTTTTCACTAAAATAAGCAATTGGCTTTCCTTCCTGCATCAAAACAGCTCCTATTCCAACTCCAGATGCATCACATTCAATCTCAAAAGTTTTGTTAAAGTTAGGCAATACTAATACAGGTGCAGAACACAATTTATCCTTAAGCCTAATGAATGCAACATCTTGTTCTTTATCCCATTTAAAACCAACAGACTTTTTAATAACTTCAGTGAGTGGTGCAGCAAGTGTGCTAAAATCTTTGACAAAGCGCCTATAAAAACTAGCCAAACCATGAAAGCTTCTCACCTCAGTTATGCTTTTAGGTGTTGGCCATTCTTTAATAGCTCTTATCTTTTCTTCATCAACTTCTATTCCTTTAGCACTCACCACAAAGCCAAGAAAAACAATTTTATCCATACAAAAATCACACTTCTTCATATTTGCAAACAATTTTTCCTTTCTCAAAACATCAAGCACACAATGCAAATGATTCAAATGCTCATCAAGATTCTTGCTGTAAATCAGAATGTCATCAAAATAAACCACAACAAATTTCCCAATGAAAGCACGCAAAACATGATTCATTAATCTCATGAAAGTACTAGGTGCATTAGTTAACCCAAATGGCATAACTAACCATTCATACAAACCATGTTTTGTTTTGAAAGCAGTTTTCCATTCATCCCCTTCCCTCATTCTAATTTGATGGTATCCAGATTTCAAATCAATCTTAGAAAAGACAATAGAACCATGCAATTCATCAAGCATATCATCTAATCTAGGAATGGGATGGCGATACTTTATAGTGATGTTATTCACAGCTCTGCAATCAATGCACATCCTCCAAGTTCCATCTTTCTTTGGGACCAAAAGTACCGGAACAGCACAAGGACTCAAGCTTTCTCTAACATATCCCCTTGCCATGAGCTCTTCCACTTGCCTTTGAAGTTCCTTTGTCTCTTCTGGATTGCTTCTATAGGCTGGCCTATTAGGAATTGTTGCTCCTGGAATGAAATCAATTTGATGCTCAATTCCTCTAATGGGTGGTAATCCAGGTGGAATCTCCTCTGGGAACACATCAACATATTCCTGCAATAAAGAACTAACAACACTTGGAAAGGAAGAGTTAATGTCATTAGTATCCAAAAAGGATTCCTTGTAAACAAGGAGAAGCAAATGTTGTTCAGCCAAAAAGGCATTCCTCACTTCACTTTCTTTTGCATAAAAACTCAATTTCTTTTTCTCTTTTCTCTCTTCATTTTTTTTCTGAAATTCTTTTTTTGAACTCTCATCTTTTCTCTCCTTTTCACTCCCATTTCTTTTTGATGTCTCTCTCACATTTTTCATATCACTCTCTTTTTTATCTCTCTCTTTTTTCATCTTAAGTTGATCCTCATACACTTGCTTTGGGGTCAATGGTACAAGAGTAATGGGTCTGTTGTTCATTACAAAAGAATATCTATTTGTAAGCCCATCTTTCTTTACCTTTCTATCAAATTCCCAAGGTCTTCCCAAAAGTATATGTCCAGCATGCATAGGAACAACATCACATAATACTTCATCACAATACTTCCCAATTGAAAAAGAAACAAGAACTTGCTTATCAACTTTAATCTCCCCACATTCATTCAGCCATTGCAGCTTGTATGGTCTAGGGTGTCTAACAGTGGGCAAATGTAATTTCTCAACCATTGTAGTGCTTGCAACATTTGTAACACTCCCACCATCAATTATCAAACTACATACCTTGTTATTAATGAGGCAGCGAGTATGGAAAATATTTTCCCTTTGCTCATTCAACTCATCTTCCTTCACTTGACAATTCAAGGCTCTTCTAACCACAAGGCATTCTCCTTCCACAGCATACTCAATCCCATCATCACTAGCATCTTCAAGTAGGGGCATGGAGTCATCACTTTCACTCTCACTTTCAGTCACAACTTCATTATTTTTCAGAATCATAACTCTCTTGTTGGGGCATTGAGAAGCAATATGACCTGTACCCAAACACTTGAAACATTTTATATCCCTATTTCTAGAAGTTTGGGAATCAGATTTACCTTTGCTCTTTGATGAAGCTTCTTCTTTGCCTCTAGTGGTCTCCTTTTGGATAGCTTTTTCTCCTTTCTTCCAATTCTGTTTGAAAGAAGAAGTTGATCCAGAATGAAATTTTGAAGCACCTTTTCGCTTGAGTTGCTTTTCCACCTTAATAGCCATATGCACCATGTCTTCTAGTTCTACATAATGATGCAATTCAACTATATCAGCTATATCTTTGTTCAACCCACTTAGAAATCGGGCCATTGTTGCTTCTCTATCTTCTTGCACATTAGCTCTTATCATGGCCAATTCCATCTCCTTATTGTACTCCTCTACACTCCTAGGACCTTGTGTAAGGGTCTGCAACTTTTGATAAAGCTCTCTAAAATAATGGTTGGGAACAAATCTCTTCTTCATTAGAGCTTTCATTTCGCTCCAAGTTGTTACAGGCCTCTCTCCATTATTCCTCCTATTAATACCCAATTTATCCCACCAAACAATGGCATAATCAGTGAATTCTATTGCTGCCAACTTCACCTTTTTAGCTTCAGAATAATTATGACACTCAAAGATCATTTCTATTTTCTTTTCCCACTCTAAGTAGGCTTCAGGATCATTTCTACCTTGGAATGATGGTATCTTCATTTTGATGCTCCCAAGGTTCCCATCTACTCTATCTCTCTCCCTTGGGTTATTTCTCCCATATCTTCTCCCATACCTATCCCCTCTATGCCTATTCCTTATCAGTTCAACTTCAGATTCAGAATTGACTTCATCCTCACTACCACCAACTTTGTTATTTTCAGATTCAAAGTCATCCATAGAAACCTCCCTTTGCCTTCCATGCCTTCTAGGTTTAGGTTGGGCTCTTTGCAGATTTACAATCCTTTCATCTTGTCTATCCATTCTATCCCTTATCTCTCCATAAACCACATTCATCCGTTGAAAATGTTGCTGCATTGCCCTAAGGGTGTCTTCAATATTCATTGGATTTCCACTACCACCAGATGTCCCATCTGCATTAGACATTGTGACTTCAAGGAAAATTAATTATGTTAGTGAAGTAAAGTTCCTCACAAATTTCCTCACGTGTTTCCCTCAAGAATGACACTCAACACTCGTGTTTCACTCAAACTTGGCTTTTAAATTGAGGTATATCACTCTTGCCTTTTTCCACTCTGAAATCCCTCTTGAGGCTCTTTAAAGAACTAAACAATTTAAACAAAGCAATCACAATAATCAGCCAACACTTAGGAACTTTGAGAAATTAAGAGTATTGAATATGGACCTTCAAGAAAAGTCAGAAACTCAATTGACACAAGTATTGCAAAAGCCAAAATAGAATTTGGATATGAAGATGATTTGCTCAAAACACTGCCAGCACTATAATTTCTTTTCGTTTTTTTTTTCTGTCCCTTTCTTTTGGGTACCTTTTTTTTTTCCTTTTTTTTTTCTTGTCTTTTCCCTTTTCTTTTCTTTTTTTTTTTTTTTCACTGAATAATGCAAGGAAAATCACAAAAATACCATAAACAAAACAGAACAAGCAATCTGAACCCAGAAATTCCAGAAAACGCGTCCTTTTCAAATGGGTATAACTTGCCCTACAAAAGTCGGATTTAGATGAAACCAAAACGAGACGAAAGAAGGGATTCCGAACTATGAAAATGACCTATTAAACTTCACAAAACTCAACGGAAAAGTGAATGGACAAGGATGACAATTTCGGTGATGAACAGAAACGCAGAAGACGAACAGACACAAGAAAAGGCACCAAATGAAGAACGAAAATGAAGGTAAACTAACAGAAAAATATGACCTGAGTTTAGATCCAAAGCTCTGATACCAAGATGGTGAGAACCCACAAGGGAAAAATCCCACGAACCCACAACCGATCTGAATATACGCACCCCAAGAACGTAAACAAAGGTCTGGTGATCTACTTGAACCCTTGAACACGGAAGAACAAGGACCCGAAGTGTTGAAAGACGCCACAAGATTGATCAAGCCTTGATAAGTCTGTTAGTTCAATGAAGAACCCTAGAGAGAACTCCTCTCAATCAGAAATTGCAAAATGCAAGTTTTCATTCAAAATTCCAAATCCCCTCCCAAAATGAGGGTTACAATATCTTATAGAGGATACATTCAAGATCTGACCTAAAAAGCATTAAATGCAATCTAGAAAATCAAAACATAATAAATTCATAAGGACTTGATTTAGGTAACTTGGAAATTCAAAAGTCAAATCTGCCAACTAATTATGAATTTTCGCACAAATGCATTTAATGAAATATAATCAGCATATCAAGCCCAAAATATGATTAATTAGGCCCAAATGAGTCTTCTCATGTGTTGTACTTGATCCAAGCTCCTTAAATTGAAGTCTCCAAGCCCAAGATATGATCAGTAGCTCCATTTTCAGCCCAAATGACATTAGTGACATCCTCAGCATTTTTATCCAGATTTGATACTCCAATAAATGCCATTTGCTTTGTCAAGGTGTCTTGCACTAGCCCACTCAAAGCTTCCTTAATTCTTTTAGCTCTTGCTCTTGTGATTGGTCCAGTTGGGATTTGCAATGGATCATTGGAAGTTGAGGAGTTAGCTTGCTGTATCGCATCAAGTTTTCTCTTGACCGAACCTATAGGGATCATTATGTAAAAATTACAACTTTGATTTTAATGCTTCCAACACTTGTTCTTTAGATTTATCCTACACCATTTTCCATTTCAAACTCAATAAAAGCATCAAAACATTGAAAAAATCATCCTAGAGTCCATTTACTACCTTGGCTGAACTGAACCTCAAGAGAAACAACAAGGAAGATACTTCAAAAACAACCTACAACCACTTGTAATCACTAGGAACTATCATGTTTTGAAGTGTTCTAGCAAGTTTGACCAACAAAACTTCTTCCCCTACCATATATATATATATATTTCAGCCAGCACAAGAAAATGGGAAGAACCATAAATTTCTAACCATACAACTCAAGTAAACAAAACAAGGCACAACTTAGAATGAAAAACTAACCTTAAACTTTGCTTGGATGATCAAAGCTAGTGCCTTTCTCCTTGATTCCTCTTCAAACTCTCCCTTTTCCTTCTTTCCCTCCTCTTGACCAAACTAAGGTCTAAAAATGGGGGGAGGAAGAGCTCTTTAATGATTAAAATATCCCAACCACCATCATAAATGAAAATCCAAGTGTCATTACCCCCTTTAATCTTACATTCTCTTTCTTAATCAACTAAATCCAATTGAAATTAATTACCAAAAGTCAAAATCCTCTCCATTTGAGGTGTGACACTTGGCAAATTCAAATCCTCTTCATTAGGGACTTGACACATGGCCAAATGTGAGCCATTTGAATTGCAAGACTCTAGTCTTTGCTTTATCGGTGCCCTTTGGCTCCGAGTTTAATTTTTTTCTATAATTACAGTACTTTGGCCCATGTAATTATTTTTTGTCAAATTTCTAATTTATTCTCCTCATTTTTATCTTTCCAAAATACCCTCTTTGTCTCAAAAATTAAATTCCCAATAATTAAATAAAAAGGAAAACTAATTTCCTTCTCTTTATTGATTTTTCCATTTTTCAAAGGAATTAGAAAAAATCTTGGATACTTGAGGGTCTTCTTTTAATTCCATAATATCTTATAATTCCTTGGGCTATCATAGGAATTTTCTTGGAATTTTATTCTCCTTAAAAATATTTATTTGGAATTTTCCAAATAAAATCCCTTAAATTGGCCTAAATTACCCCTAAATTCCTTTGTAATTTTTCTAAGGGTAATTTGGTCATAAAACTAATTATATAATCTCATATAATTCTCAATGGATCTTATCCTTATTTTTTCTTAATTTTCTAAGGCTTAGAAATATTTTTCCATAATTATTTTTGACCAATTTTCCTTAATTAGTCAAATTTTCATAATTGACTTGGAAAATCATAATAATTATTTTCCAACAAAATTCTTCTATTTCTGTTTATCATTTTTGGCCCTTAATTATTTAGGAACATTCCTTATTCCTAATTACCTTATTGCCAGATGTGACATTTCTCCCCCCAAATAAATTTCATCCTCGAAATTTAAAGCATACCATAATGGAAAAGTTCGGGGTACTTTTCCCTCATCTCAGTCTGCATCTCCCATGTTGCTTCCTCGGAGGAAAGACCTCTCCAAACTAATTTGACTAGCAAAATCTGCTTGTTTCTCAGCTACTTGACCTTGTGATCAATGATTCGCTCTGGTTTAACCTCAAAAGATAGATTGTCTTGGAGCACAATATCATCATAGCTTATGATGTGTTGGGTCTAGATGATACTTCTTCAGTTGGGAGACATAAAAGACATCATGAATTTGACTCAAGTTTGGGGAAAGGGCCAACTTGTATGCTACTGGTCTGGCTTTGGACAAAATCTAAAACAATCCAACATACTTTGGACTTAGCTTCTTGGTCTTCAGGGATTGATCGACTCCCATTATTAGCGACACTTCAAAGAAAACGTGATCACCAACCTCAAACTCTAACGGTCTCCTTCTCATATCTGCATAGCTCTTCTGTCTACTCTGAGCTATTAGAAGTCTTTGCTGAGTAGCTTTAATATGTCAGGAAGTCTGATCCACTATATCCAGACCAAGGATGCTTCTTTCACTAAGCTCTGTCCAACATAAGGGAGATCTACATTTCCTCCCATAAAGTGCTTCGCATGGCGCCATTCGAATGCTTGAATGGAAACTGTTATTATAGGCGAATTCGACTAACCGTAAGTATATATCCCAATTAATACTGAAATCCAAAATGCAAGCACGTAGCATATCTTCAACATTTAAATCATTCGTTCTGTCTGCCTATCTATTGGGGATGGTAGGCTGTGCTGAATGTGAGAGTAGGGTCTATTTCTTTCTGTAGGGACCTCCAAAACTTAGAAGTGAATCTTGGATCTTGGTCCGCAACAATACTGCTTAGGACACCATGCAACCTAACCATCTCCTTGATATAAACTCTTGCTAACTTTTCTAGAGAATCTTTGGTATTCATACCGAGAAAGTGTGCGGACTTAGTCAGACGGTCCACTATAACCCATATTGTATTGTGTTTAGTTGCTGTCATTTGTAACCCTACTATGAAATCCATGGATATACTATCCCATTTCAACTCAGGGATATCCAGGGGTTACAACTCTCATGCAGGCTTCTAATGTTCTATTTTCACCTTCTGGCAAGTGAGACACTTTGCCACATACTCTGTAATATCCTTTTTCATTCCAGGCCAGCAAAAAAGCTCTCTAACATCATGGTACATCTTTGTCATTCTTGGATGAAGAGTATACTTGCTCTTATGGGCTTCTGACAGTATCTTTTCTCTAAGGCTGGCTACTTGGGGCACATAAGTTCTTCCTTTAAACTTCAATATCCCCTCCTCAGAAATTTCAAAGTGCTTAGTCTCGCCTCTAGACAACTTTCCTTTGAAAATTTCTGCTAGCCAATCATGTGACTGCACTTCCCTGATTTGATCCTTGAGCAGAGCTATAAACTGTGTTCTACCTCCACTTTTGTCTACCTATTGCATCTGATATAGAGGACCCCAATCTCTTAAATCCTCTACTAGCTATTACTCCTTGATCATTAGTGATGCTACCTGCACTGCTTTCCTACTTAAGGCATCCGTAACCACGTTCACTTTGTCGGGATGGTACTTGATCTGGAAATCATAATCCTTAATCAAATCCATCCATCTTTGCTGCCTCATATTCAACTCTTTCTGATCATAGAGCTACTTGAGGCTCTTATTGCTCCGTATAGGTAATGTCTCTATATCTTTAACGCATAAACTATCGCTGCCAATTCCAGGTCATGGGTCGGGTAATTCTCCTGATGAGATTTCAACTGACGTGAGACATAAGCTACTACCCGCCCTTGCTGCATGAGCACACATCCCAGTCCCTGCTTGCTAGCATTTGTATAAACCACATGGGGTTGTGAAGGATCAGGGAGTACAAGTACGGGGAGTAGAAGTGAGCTTTCTCTTCAACTCCTGAAAACTAGCGTCACTCCTCTCATCCCACAAGAAAGGTTGGTTCTTCCTGGTTAACTTGGTCAACGGAAGAGCAATTCGAGAGAAGTCCTTAATGAATCTTCTGTAATACCCCGCTAGTCTGAGAAAACTTCTGATCTCGGTTACCATCTTGGGTCTCTCCCAGTTAAGTACTGCCTCAATCTTACTGGGGTTGACAGCCACTCCCTCTCGAGAAATCACATGGTCGAGAAATCAAACTTCCTGTAGCCAAAACTCATACTTACTAAGTTTGGCCACAAGCTGCTTCTCTTTCAGGGTATTTAGGACAATTCTCAAGTGCGTCTCATGCTCCTTAGGAGACTTTGAGTACACTAGGATGTCATCAATGAAAAATACCATGAATTGATCTAGGTAACGGCGAAAGAATCTATTCATGTAGTCCATAAATATCGCAGGTACATTGGTCAATCTGAACAGCATCACTAAGAACTCATAGTGAGTTCTAAACACAATCTTAGGGACATCATCAGGCTTAATCTTGAGTTGGTGGTAGCCAGATCTTAAATCAATCTTAGAGAACACACTGTCACCAACTAACTAGTCTAACAGATCATTTATCCTAGGGAGTGGATACTTGTTCTTAACTGTGACTTTATTCAACTCCCTGTAGTCTATGCATAATCTTAGACTACCGTATTTCTTCTTGATGAATAACACTGGAGCACCTCATGGCGAAATGCTTGGTCTGATAAAAACCTTTTTCGAGTAACTCCTCTATTTGCTTCTTTAGTTGTGCCATTTCATTTAGGCCAATTGTGTAAGGGGCCTTAGAAATTAGTCCTGCTCCAGGTACTATATCAATCATAATTCTACTTCTTTGTCTGGAGGTAGTCCTGTGACCTCTGTCAGAAACACTTCCAGAAATTCCTTAACAACTGGGATTTACCCTATCCCTTCCTCAACTTCTACTTGCATCGAGAAGAAAACGAGGAATCATTGGCAACCTTTTCATAGGCATCTGCCTGCTTAAGCTTTTGTTATGAAATGAATTTCATGGAAGGGCATTAGGATATTGTGGGATGACAACCAATTTAGTCCAATCACCACATCAATTTCATGGAAGGGCATGCATATTAAGTCTATGGCAGTACAGCAGTGCTCATAACAAACTATATAGTTTAAGCACACATCAGATATAATTACCCTATTATGTGTTGGTGTGGACACATGTATGTCATACAGTAACATATTCATAATCAAGCCAAGTCTTTTAACACAGGCATATGAGATAAAAGAATGACTAGCACTCGAATCAAACATTGTAATCATTGGGGAGTTGTTAATCATGATCGTACCTTGGATCATCTCCGGGGATTTCTGGGCTTCTTCTGCCGTGAGAGCAAACACTCAGCCTTGGGTGTGCGGTCATGCCTTTTCCGTGTTCTGCAGGTATTCTCTTGAGAAATGTCTAGGTTTACCGTATGTGTAGCAAATATTCTGTCCAGCCATGCACGGTCTGTCATTGTGATTCTTGCCACACTTTGCATACTCCTTACCCTTTAGTGGCTTACTGCCTTTTTTGTTCTTATGGTTGTCCCATGGTCGTTTTCTTTTCTTACCTGCATTATAAGAGGTACCACCCAACCTCCCTGAGCTCCTTTCTCTACTCTGGGAGTAGTCTTGACCAGTAAATGATGGTTCAGGCTGCTTTTTGTGATTCGATAGGCCTCAATTGCCTTGTTGAATTGTTCAAATTGCTTAGGAGCAATCATCTTCCTCAAGGACTGCCTCAGTCCTCAAACCATCTTCTCTGTCATCCATATCTCGTCGTCTCAATAACAGAGATAGCTTGAGTAGTGAGAGAGACAAATGAACTTAACTAAGTACTCATCAAATGGCTCGTCATCTCTCTACTTCAGGGTTAAAAATTCTGCTTCCCTTTCGTCTCTTACTGATCTCAGAAAATATTTTTCATAGAACTGCTCTAGGAATACTTCCCAAGTCATCCTCGTGTTCCAAGCATCTAGAAGAAGTTTCGTATTCTTCTACTAGCGATCAGCGTCTTTCTCTAAATTGTAAATTGCCATCTGGGCCTTTCTCTCCGTTGGACAGTCTAATACCTTGAAGATCTTCTCTAGGCGGTTAATCCAGTCTTTTGCTACTTAGACATCAAATGCTCCATCGAATGACGGCAGGTTGTGTTTACAAAAGTGAGTCATCCACTGCTGGATGCTGTCGAGGTCTGTTGCTGGCATTACTGGTCTAGGTAATTGTTCTGTTGCTTATACTGTGGAGGTTTCTTCCTCTGGCTGCCTCCTGTCAAGGTTAGCCATTGCCGCTGCTACTACTGTAGCTATTGCAGCATCCCTTTCTTGTTCCTAGCAAGCCTGTGCCCCCTCATATCCTCGATAGTCTTTTGCTGTTACTCAAGATGATCCAGAATTAACTGTAGTGGATCGGGAGGAACTCTCGCGTCTTGAGTTGGGGGTCTCTCTGGCGAAGGGTTTCGTCGAGTTCTAACCATTGTGTTTAACTAATCGGATAGTATAACAAGGGAACAAGAAATAAATATCATGCTTGGATTTCAATTAACAAAATATGCATACATTATTCAATGTTTAAGCATCAGTCATCAACAATGTAGTTTAAAACATACATGCACCAAGCAATGTTAGCCTAACTTACTATGGTTAAATGTACCAAAATATGTCCTACGTTAGTGATAGGAGGGTCCTAGTCATCTAAAGAAAATGAACAATAACAAAGCCCTCAAGGCTTCGGATCCAATCCTTCACATCATCTCCAAGTATGTAGTTCAAGCGGACAATCTCATGTGTCCAGAAAGGGGTGTCAGGTAGAACCTCTACCATCTGTCTCAGCCAATCAAAAGGTTCCAGGTAAGGGTTGCCTGGTTTGTGGGCTCGGTACAGCTCTCTCATGCCCTGGAGGTAGTCTAAGTGTACTCTCAGGTCTGTGTCCACATTCTTCCTAATGTGATGCCCTAGAAACCTTAGTTTGTCACTCAGCTGATCCACACTGTGGATCTCATGACTAGGCAGAGCGGGGGTAGGTACAACTGGTACTGTAGGTGTTATGGGTGTTACAGGAGCTGGGGGTATAACTGGTCTGGTACTTGGTCCAGGAATGTTGCTTGGATGCACAACTGGGGTGACAGGTTGTCTCATAGACTGAATGTAAAGGCCTAGGTCCAATAGTTCCTAATACATGCTAGTTACGGGATTTATCAGGTCACCAGGTCCGGGAAGGTACAGTAACTGTTCTTTAGTGATGCCTAGTAGCTCAACATAGTGTTCAGCGTGATCGTTAGAGCTCACTAATGAATGGCCTGGGCTAGCATCTCCCATAGTCCATTCCACCGGATCCTCCTCTTTGGTGAGATCAAAAATGTTAAGATCCCAATCATTGACTGACGGCTCAGATCTAGTGTCCCAATCCATTGTGGTTTCTGTCACACCTTACTATCGGATCCACTTAGGGTTCAATCAAAACCATTTTGGACAACATTGGATGGTCTTGGGCTCAAATTTTCACAAAAAATGTTGATTTTCAGATTTTTACTGTTCATCAGGTAAAAAAATCCAGTTTTCTGGCCCAACTTCAAAAATTCATAACGTAATCTAGAAAAATTGAAATGGAGTGGTTCAAAATTCTTTAAAAATATCTTTGAATGCTCTTTCAAGAAAAAATAATCTTGTGAATCAATTCCATTTGAAAAAGTGTCAACTTTTTGTGGAAGTCACCTCTGTCCATTTGGCAAAAACCCTTTTTTCCAGATTTTGAACCTTAACTTTGAAAAATCATTTAAAATCTTGTAGTTGGCCATTTTTAATGTGCTGCCTATTGATTTTAAGCTCATGATGTGAAATTTAAGTATACAAAATTTTGTGAAGAAATTCTTTCGGGAACTTAATAAAACGTGGCTCTAATTTGGTGTCTGACTTAGGGATTATAGCACCAACCATACATACTTATACATAACCAAATATAAATGTTTCCTCATGGTTCATCACCATATTTATCCTTGTATTTGCAGCCTCCCTTTTGATGTTTTAGTCCCTAAAATGTTAGGTTACATATGGGGATGAGATTTCAAGAAATCCCAGTAGCAAGATCAATCAACCAAAACATCACATGCATCAATTACAAGCATTCCAACTTTTTGCTATTAATAGGGAACTACTTTACCTCATACATGTAGCACTCTAACATGCAATAGCCAAGGCACTTAAAGCAAGGTGTATAGCTACACAACCATCATCATCATCATCATCATTTAGCTCAACCACATAATAGCACATGAAATTGCATAACAATCAATGCAATAACTAATATTAAGGTTAATTAAATCTTACTACCTTAATCCAAATGCTCTTGATTCTTTGACCTTCTTCCTCTTCTCCACAATTAACAAACCCTAATCATGATATATCACAAAAAAGGGCAGCAAGGTTATCAATCATTCCATATAAATTTAACAACATGATTCAAGTAACTCCTAAACCCCTTAAAGCTTCCATCTTTGTTCTTAGAATTTTTAGAGTATATTCCCTTAACCCTAAAAATTCTCTCTTGACCCATTCCTACATGATTTTTCATGTAGATTCCAAATATCTACTTGGATTTAACAAAAGAAAATTCCTTCCTCCAGTTTTGAGCTGACTGAACCATTAGGGTTCAAAATCAAAAAATTACAACTTCGATTCTATGGCTTCCAACACTTGTTCTTTAGGTTTACCCTACACCATTTTTCATTTTGAACATCATGGAAGTATCAAAACATTGAAAAAAAATCATCCTAGGGTCCATTTATTATCTTGGCCAAACTGAACCCCAAGAGAAGCATCAAAGAAATCTCTTCAAAATCAACATCCAATCACTTGAAACCCTCTTAAATCATAGTGTTCTAACTATGTTTTGCAACAAAACTTCCCTCCCCTAACATTAACCAATTCAGCCAGTACCAAACAAAGAGGAAAACCAGAAATTTCAACCATCAAATTCAAGAGAATCAAGCAAGGAATGACATAATCAACTACTAACCTTAACTCCAAGCTTACTTGATCCAAGATGGTTTTTTTCTGCTTGGTTGCACTTCAAGATCACTCTTTTCCTCTCTTGATCTCTCTTGGCCAAAACTCATTTAGCAAAATGGGGGAGGGAGAGCTCATTAAGTGCTCCCAAAAAAATATCTCAATCACCCACCTACCACAATTAATGAGATGCCAAGTGTCAAATGCCTACTCCTTCTTGAAATTTCCCTTTAATCATTTAATTCCAATTGTAATTAATTTCCAAAAGTCAAACTCTCCTCCACTTGAGGCTTGACACTTGGAAAGTTTAATTACTCTCCAATAACGTCTTAACAAGTGGCAACTTGTGGGCCAAGTAAAGTACAAGACTCTAATTTACACTTTCTCAGTGCACTTTGACTCCGAGTTTAACTTCTTTTCTATAATTACAGTACTCTGGCCTCTGTAATTATTTTTTTGTTAGATACATAAATTATTCTTCTCATTTTTCTCTTCCCAAAATGCCCTCTTTCGCTCAACTCAATTGTTCATTAATTAAATAAAAAGGAAAACTATTTTTCTTCTCATTATTGATTTTTCCACTTACCCAAATAATTAGAAAAAATCTTGGATACTTGAGGGTCTTCTTTTAATTCCATAATCTCTTATAATTCCTTGGGGTATCATAGGAATTTTCTTGGAATTTTATTCTCTTGGAAAATATTTATTTGGAATTTTCCAAATAAAAGCCCTTAAATTAGGCAAGTTACCCTGAAATTCCTTTTTAATTTCTCTAAGGGTAATTTGGTCATAAAACCAATTTTACAATCCCATATAATTCTCAAGAAACATTGTTCTTATTTTTTCTTAATTTTCTAAGCCTTGGAAATATTTTTCCATAATTATTCTTGACCAATTTTCTTTAATTAGTCAAACATTTCATAATTGACTTGGAAAATCATACTAATTATTTTTCACCATAACTCTTCTATTTCTCCTTATCCTTTTTTACCCTTGAATATTTAGGAATATCTTTATTTCTAATTGCCATATTACTGGATATGACAGTTTCTATCCTGTAAAAACTTGTCAGTTTCTCCTTAACCAACCCCAAAATCTAACGAATAACTTAAGCAAAGCGTTCTATCTTATGCCAGAACCTCTGCTTTGATACCAAAAATATTACACCTTACTATCATATCCACTAGGGCTTACTCAAAACCATTTTAGACCACATTAGATGGTCTTAGGCTCAATTTTTCACAAAAAATGCTAATTTACGAATTTTTACTGTTCATGTGGCACAAATCCAGTTTTCTAGTCCAACTTCGAAAAATCATAACTTATTCTAGAAAAATCAAAATAGAGTGGTTCAAAATTCTATGAAAAGCTCTTTGAATTTTCTTTCAAGGAAAAATAAACTTGTGAACCAATTCCATTCGAGAGAGTGTCAGATTTTTATGGAAATCACCACTGTCCTTTTGGTAAAAATTCTTTTTCTAGATTCTGGACCTTAATTTTGAAAAATCATTATAAATCGTGTAGTTGACCATTTTTAATGTGCTACCTATCAAATTGAAACTTAGCACGTGATTTAATGCATATAGTAACCTAGTCAAAACATCGCTCAAAGTTAGCTATGTAGTTAGGGTTACAGCACTAAACAGCATAATATTTACATAACCAAAAACCAACGAAATTCTTATGGTTTGGCACCATATTTAACCTTGAATCTGCAGCTTGCCCTTTCATGATTCAGCCCCTAAAAGGTTAGATTTTATTTGGAAGGAATGAGATTTCAAAAAAATCCCAATAGCAAAATTAACCAACTATATCATCAACAAACATCATTATTATGCATAACCACATTAACTACTGTTGGTGAACTAGCATGCTTATCATTTGGCAAACTCAATCATGCAAAGGCCAAAGCAAGAAAGTGAAAAGAGTAGCCACATCATAATCAAGAAAGTTCATCCATATAATAACAATTAATCATGTAATAATCGACAATGCAAAGTTAATGTTAGTAGTTAGGTTCAACTTTGCTACCTTACTCCAAAGACTTTAGCTTTCTTTGTTTCTCCTTCTTCCCTTCACAAATGTCAAATCCTAACATAATAAACCACAAAAAAGGCAACAAGAATCATCGACCATTCCATATAAAATTAACAACATAACTCAAGAACTCTTAAACCCTTTGAAAGCTTCTATCCTTGTTCTGGAAATTTTTAGAGTTTGTGTTTTTTAACCCTAAAAATTCCCTCTTGACTTATTCCTACATAATTTTTCGTGTAGATTCCAAATATGTGCTTGGATTTAAGAAAATAAAACCCCTCCTTCTAGTTTTCTCTTGACCGAACCTATAGGGTTTATCATCCAAAAATTAAAACTTTGATTTTAATGCTTCCAACACTTGTTATTTAGGTTTACCATTTTTCATTTTGAACACAATGGAAGCATCAAAACATTGAAAAACTCATCCTAGGGTCCATTTACTACCTTGATGTAACTGAACCTCAAGAGAAACAACAAGTAAAATACTTCAAAAACAACCTACAACCACTTGTAACCACTACGAACTATCATGTTTTGAAGTATTCTAGCAAGTTTGACCAACAAAACTTCTTCCCCTACCATATATATATTTCAGCCAGCATAAGAAAAAGTGGAGAACCATAAATTTCTAACCATACAACTCAAGTAAACAAAGCAAGGCACAACTTAGAACCAAAAACTAACCTTAAACCTTGCTTGGATGATCAAAGCTAGTGCCTTTCTCCTTGATTCCTCTTCAAACTCTCCATTTTCCTTCTTTCCCTCCTCTTAACCAAACTAAGGTCTAAAAATGGGGGGAGGAAGAGCTCTTTAATGATTAAAATATCCCAACCACCATCATAAATGAAAATCCAAGTGTCATTACCCCCTTTAATCTTACATTCTCTTTCTTAATTAACTAAATCCAATTGAAATTAATTACCAAAAGTCAAAATCCTCTCCATTTGAGGTGTGACACTTGGCAAATTCAATCCTCTCCATTAGGGGCTTGACACATGGCCAAATGTGAGCCATTTGAATTGCAAGACTCCAGTCTTTGCTTTATCGGTGCCCTTTGGCTCCGAGTTTAATTTTTTTTCTATAATTACAGTACTTTGGCCCCTATAATTATTTTATGTTAGATCCATAATTTATTCTCCTCATTTTTATCTTCCCAAAATACCCTCTTTGTCTCAAAATTAAATTCCCAATAATTAAATAGAAAGGAAAACTAATTTCCTCCTCTTTATTAATTTTTCTACTTCTCAAAGGAATTAGAAAAAATCTTGGATACTTGAGGGTCTTCTTTTAATTCCATAATCTCTTATAATTCCTTGGGGTATCATAGAAATTTTCTTGGAATTTTATTCTCCTTAAAAATATTTATTTGAAATTTTCCAAATAAAATCCCTTAAATTTGCCTAAATTACCCCTAAATTCCTTTGTAATTTCTTTAAGAGTAATTTGGTCATAAAACCAATTATATAATCTCATATAATTCTAAATGGATCTTATCCTTATTTTTTCTTAATTTTATAAGGCTTGAAAATATTTTTTCATAATTATTTTTCACCAATTTTTCTTAGTTAGTCAAATTTTCATAATTGACTTGGAAAATCATAATAATTATTTTCCACCAAAATTCTTCTATTTCTGTTTATCATTTTTTGCCCTTAATTATTTAGGAACATTCCTTATTCCTAATCACCTTATTGTCAGATGTGACAACCTTCTTCCTCTTCTCCACAATTAACAAACCCTAACATGATAAATCACAAAAAGGGCAGCAAGATTACCAACCATTTCACATAAAAATTAACAAAATAGCTCAAGTAACTTCTAAACTACTTAAAGCTTCCATCTTTGTTCTTTGAATTTTTAGAGTTTGTTTCCTTAACCCTAAAAATTCTCTCTTAGTTCCTTCCTACGTGATTTTTCATGTAGAATCCAAATATAGGCTTGGACTTAAGAAAGGAAACTTCCTTCCTCAAGAACCAAGTTGGCTGAATAGTCCCTCTTGAAAACCAATTAAGAAATCTTTCAAAAACAACACCAAACCACTTGAAACTACCATGATTTAAAGTGTTCTAACTACGTCTAGCAACCAAAACTTCCCTCCCTTCTCTATATTCATTTCGGCCAGCAAAATAAAATGGGAAGAACTAGAAATTTCAACCATCGAACTCAAGAGAATCAAGCAAGAAACATCATAGGACCAACCACAAACCTTAACTCCAAGCTTACTTGATCAAAGGTAGTTGCTTTCTCCTTACTTGGGCTCACAAATATGGAAGATCACTTTCTCCTTCCTCTTGGCCAAAACTCAAATTTGAAAATCGGGAGGGGAAGAGCTCACTAAATGCTCAAAATATCCCAACCACCATCCTTTAACGCTATGCCATGTGTCATTTACATATTCTTCCTTATAACCTCTCTCTTAATTAAGAAATTCTAATGGTAATTAATTTTCAAAAGTCAAAATCCTCTCTATTCAAGACTTGACACTCGGAAACTTTAATTACCATCTATTATGGGCTTGACAAGTAGCAATTTGTAGGCCTAGTAAAGTACAAGACTCTAATCTCCACTTTATCAGTACACTTTTACTCCGGGTTTAATTCATTTTCTATAATTACAGTACTCTGGCCTTTGTAATTATTTTCTATCAGATCCATAATTTATTCTCCTCATTTGTTTCTTCCCAAAATGTCCTTTTTAACTCATACCCGAATTCCCATTAATTATATAAAAAGGAAAACTAATTTCATTCTTATTATTGATTTTTCCATTTCTCCAAATAATTAGGAAAAATCTTGGATATCTGAGGGTCTCTTTTTAATCTCATAATCTCTTATAATTCCTTAGGACATCATAGAAACTTTCTTGGAATTTTATTCTCCTTCCAAATATTTATTTGGAATTTTCCAAATAAAAGGCCTTAAATTAGGCTAAATCAACCTTAAATTCCTTTGTAATTTCTCTAAGGGCAATTTGGTCATAAAACCAATTACATAACTTCATATAATTCTCAAGGAACATTGTCCTTATTTTTTCTTAATTTTCTGAGACTCAAAAATATTTTTTCCATAATTATTCTTGACCAATTTTCTTTAATTAATTAGTCAATCATTTCACAATTGACTTGGAAAATCAATCTACTTATTTTCCACTATAATTCTTCTATTTCTTCTTATCCTTTTTGGCCCTTGAATATTTAGGAATATTCCTTATTCCTAATTATCATATTACTGGATGTGATATTTTCCCCCCTAAATAAATTTCCTCCTTAAAATTTAAAGCGTATCTTATTGAAAAAGTTCAGAATACTTTTCCTTTATCTTAGTCTCCATCTCCCTCATAGCTTCTTCCAGTGTAAGACCTTTCCAGAAAACCTTGACTAGTGGAGACTGCCTGTTCCTCAACTGTCTGACCTCAAAAGACGGGTTGTCTTGGAGCACAATGTCATCATAGCTTATGACATGTGTTAGGTCTAGATGGTACTTTTTTCATTGGGATATATGGAAGACATCATGAATTTGACTCAAATTCGGGGGAAGGGCCAACTTGTAAACTACTAGTCCTACTCTGGACAAAATTTGAAAGGGTCCAAGATACTTCAGACTTAAATTCTTAATCTTTAGGGATCAATCAACTTGCATTGTTAGCAACACTTCGATCACCAACCTCAAATTTTAACGGTCTCCTTCTAGTATTTGTGTAGTTCTTTTGCCTACTTTAAACCGTTAGGAGTCTTTACTGAAAAGCTTTAATCTACTGGGACATCTGATCCACTATAATAGGACTCTACATACTTCTTTCACTAAGCTTTATTCCAGTACAAGGGAGATCTACACTTCCTCCCACAGAGTGCTTCATATGGCGCCATTCAAATACTTGAATGGAAACGGTTATCTTAAGCGAATTCAGCTTACGGTAAGTACGTATCCTAGCTACCGTCGAAATCAAGCACATATGCATGTAGATATCTTCTAACATCTGTATCGTTTTCTCTATCTGCCTATCTGTCTATGGATGGTAAGTTGTACTGAATTTGAGAGTAGTGTCCATTTCTTTTTGGAAGGACCTCCAAAACTTTGAGTAAATCTCAGGTCTTGGTCCGAAACAATACTGTTTGGGACACTAAGTATCTTAATAGCTTCCTTAATTTTACCTTCCACTTTTGCTGGATTTAGTGCATTCTTGCCAACATGGCTAACATTTCTGGCTTTAGCACCCTCTTAAATTATTTCCCATAGGCTACCTATCATCAGGCCACTCTTGCTTGAGCATGCTTAACTGAACAGTACTGACGGGAATTTGAGGCATTGATGTTAAAAGGCTCAACCCTAGTACTTTGCTGTCTTAGACCCTTCTTGTTCTATCTTTGGAAGGGTCTTTTCAGCTTACATTCTTGACGTTCGCCTCATCTTCAGGATCTGCCTGTCAATACTCAGTCTGTCTCTGTATCACAAGGGTTCTTCCTATGTTTAGAGCTAGCCTAAGTTCCTCTACTCAGGTCTTACAGCCCTAATTCTTCTAACTTTGGCTTTCCTCTGTTAATCGGAAGGAAATTGAGCCCATCCTAATCAATGATAAGGTTATTTAGAAGGAAGTCGTGGGTACTTTCTCGATATCGGTTTACAACTGAAAGAGGTTTTTATATCTCTAACTCATCCTTGATCTTTATCTTCCCAAAGAGGTACCATAATCTTAAGATCTCTGGGAGATTTTCGACCATGGGACTAAGTAAAGTCACTTCCTCTCAGTTGGTCACCTAACTAATAATTTCCTAAAACTATTCTAAGAGCCAATACTATTATCTTAGGCCTCATGTCAATTTCCCCAGGCCACCTATTTGTCTCTTTAGGTACCTAAGTTAATCTGCCTTAGGAGTTCTCTTACTCCTCCAGTTGCTCTTACAGTCTCTTACTATTTTAGAACGGTACAGAGAGAGGACTTATGCAATTTCTCTTTCCTCTACTTTACTTTACTTTTCAGTATAAGCATACTCTAAAACAAGCTCCTAGAGCTTGGTACGAACGGCTTAGCAATTTCCTAATAGAAAAATGTTTTGAAAGAGGCAAAGTGGACGCTACACTTTTTATTAAAAGAAGTAGAAAGGAACTATTAATTGTTCAAATTTACGTGGATAATATTATATTCAAAGCTACTAATGAGGATCTCTATCAAGAGTTTGCTAAGTTAATACAGGGTGAGTTCGAGATGTCAATGATGGGAGAATTGAACTTCTTTCTGGGATTATAAATCAAGCATAAGAGAAATTACATATTCATATCCCAAACGAAGTATCTTAACAAGTTAATAAAGAAATATGGATTAGAAAATACTAAAAGTGTGAAAACTCCTATGAGGTCAACCATATCACTAGACGCAGACGAGAGAGGCAAAGATGTGAATCTGACCAAGTATAGATGAATGATAGGGTCATTACTCTACCTTACAATAAGCAAACTAGATATTCAATTTAGTATGGGAATGTGTGCAAGATACCAATCAGCCTCCAAGGAATCACATGAAGAAGCCATAAAGAGAATCCTCAGATATCTTATCGGAACACAAAATTTGGGAATCTGGTATCCGAGAAAAGAGCAAAATATCTAATGGAATACTCAGATGCTAATCATGGAGGATATAAGACAGATAGAAAGAGTACCAATAGACAATATCAATTTCTGGGAGGATGCCTTGTCTCATGGTCAAGCAAAAAGCAGAATATTGTGACAATATCCTCCACATAATCAAAATATGTTGCCACCACCAGCTGTTGTGCCCAGATTCTCTGGTTAAAGTAGCAACTACAAGATTTGGGAATCAACTTGAAGGAAATTCCAATTCTATGTGACAACACGAGCACAATAAGTCTGTCCAAGAATCCAGTTCATCATGCCCAAACCAAGCACGTTGATGTTCGACATCACTTCATTCAGGACCATGTTTAGAAGAAAGATACGAAGGTAGAATTTATTCTCACCGAATATCAAATAGCCAACATTTTCACGAAGCCTCTCAATCAAGAGAAGTTCAATTACTTTAGAAGAGAATTAGGAATGGTAAATCCCAATGAGCTGTAAGAAATCTCACATTATCTCTTTAATTTGAGTTTTTAGATTTAAAGTTTTGATGAGTAAAAGACTAACTTAAGCATCGGAGTATATAGAAATTTGTTTTGTAGGAAGCTCTGTTTTGTCATGGAAAAACAAAGGTGAACAGAGTATATAGTGAATTGGCATGAATTATTGATGAGTATGTCGATGAAGACATCGATAACTATATAGTGAATTGGCATGAATTATTGATCAATTGATTGATAAACAAGGAATATAGAACTGACCAGAGATGATGGAAGGAAAATTATCGATAAGCTGATCGATCACTCAATTATCGATCAACACATTGATCAACAACAACAAAGAATCTTAGTCATATCCAGTAGATGGGTAAGAATTATCGATAAGCTGATCGATAAACTGTTAATCGATCAAATGATCAATAAACCAGACTAGGTAAGCACTTTTACTTAATATTTATCAATAACATGATCGATAATTTATTGCTCGATAACTTGATCAATAATTGTCTTCAGTGTTCTTGTGTGTT
This sequence comes from Neltuma alba, assembly GCF_004799145.2. Classification (NCBI taxonomy): domain Eukaryota; kingdom Viridiplantae; phylum Streptophyta; class Magnoliopsida; order Fabales; family Fabaceae; genus Neltuma; species Neltuma alba. Next base: position 128,068 of record NW_021635083.1, on the reverse strand, counting down.
CTTCTTATTTATCGAACACGTGATCGATCATGCATTGATCGATAACTTGATCAATAAATTTAATATTTATAATGTTTAGATTTTGAAAAACCCTATCAATTATTGCAGCCCTAGCTCGATAAAACCATCACCCCTGTTTCACACAATGTTCAAAATCTTACTGTTCCATTAAATCTCTCACTTCACTTCACTCGAAATCACTCCTTAAGCCCTTTTAATCTCTACTAAATCCTTTGAATACTCTTTTCACTGATCAATCTCTCATAATCCTTCGGTGTAACGGCAAATGGTGAGGGTTAAACAACCTGGAAGTAACAGGGAAGAAAATACCGAAAAGCAAACCTAGTCCAAAGAGATTGCTAATCCTACAACAAAAAAGAGATATAGACCCAAAGTGAGGCAAGAGCCTTCAAAGAAAAAGGCAGTACTTAAAATTAGAGAAAGCCAAGCTGAAGGAACTGGGCAACCTACACAACAAAGATGCTCTCTATGCTCAAAATCCAAGTTGCCAGTTGTAACCGAAGAATCTGAAACAGAATTTGATGATGAGCTTTAGTTCAGAAAGCTGTGGAGGCTGCACTAAAAATTCCTATCCCCAAACAACCACGGCACAAGAAATAGAGAACAGGAGAAGGTTTGTCTCAATAGCCTTCTGCCCAAGGTATACCTTCCGAATCATCTGAATTCTTGGTTAGAAACTTAGATCAAGATGTAAGCATGTTACAGTTTAAAGCTGATTTTGCAACTAGAAAGTTTTGTCCTGTGGTCTCAGTAGAGATCTGGATAGTTTGAAAAAGAATTAGAAAATCAAATTAGATTTGAGTAACCCTTTGGAACACTACTCTAACTGGTTGAGTATTGGTGGTGAATAATGCCTTGAATTGGTTAAGAGATTTTACTACAATATGGAATCTGTGGAAGAGTATGATGACCAAGATAATTTAGTGAATAATTATCTCACAATAAAACTCAGAGGCAAAACCATTACTCTCACTTCTGCTAAGATAAATGAACTTTTGGGGAATCCAGAATATGTTAGAGGAGAGGACATGAATGATATAAAAGCATACAAGATACTGATGCAAAGTGATAGCTACCCAGGAGAGCTGAACTTCCCACCAAAACAAATATGTGATTATTACAGAATAATCCAATACATTTATTTGAGGAGCATAGTGAATAAGTCTGGCAGCTTCTCACACTTAAACTAGGATGACTACCTACTGTTGGCCAGGATAATCAGTGGAGAGAAAATCAATATTGGAGCCTTAATCTATAGTGAGATGAAGGATTTCACACTCAACAAGTCCAAATCCTTACCCATCCTCTATCCTCAGCTAGTCACATACTTTCTCCAAGTAAACAACATTGCACCCTTCAAGCCTGGAGAAGTCAAAGTGAACGTTCCTACATTTGGAATTAACCAGCCTAATAAAATGAAGATTCCAGTGCCCTTTCGATCTTCACAGAAATTGGTAAGAAAAGAGAAACAAAAATAGCCAATGACCAGTACTTCAAAGGGCCAGGATAAAGCTGAATCTTCTGCAGAACCCTCTCAAACCTCTGGCCCCTTATTTTATAGCAAACCATCCAGAATATATTCCAAACAGAGCAACAAGAGTTTGAGAAAAGAGTGTATTCCACGGCCAAAGACTATGGCGAAATTTTGGGCAAGAAATTTGATGGAGTTTCTAAAATATTAGATCTTCATTGTCAAGCCATAGTAGTCTTGGAAAAAGAGGTCTCCTAGAGATTTGACTATGTTGAAAAGGAGATCAGAGATTTGAAAAGGATGGTAGCCTCTCTCTGTAACAATTTCTCTGCACCAAGCACCTCCTTCAGCTTTGAGGATCTCTTATCTCATCCACCCTCTCCTCCTCATCTTGTTCCTGAACCATCTTCCTCACCTATCTCTACCTTTCCCACACCTGCTTCTCCTTCTATCCCTGTCACATCCTCTCCCACTTCATCCACTTTAGCCATTATCACTATACCTCAACCTGCTCCTTCTCTAACTCTTCCATCTATTTCTCAGGCTATTTCTCTAATTTTTCAGCTTCCCTCTTTTCCTATTCCAATCACCTTGCCTACTGTCTCTATTTCTTCCCAACCTTCTATTGCTGACAAAAAGAGGGAGAAGGAATTTGTTTAGTTCTTCTGCTTTTTTTATGCTTTCTGTTATTTCTATTATGTTTTCATGTATTTCTATTATATTTATGTAATTTGAATTCTGACAATACTTGAATGATATCAGTTGCGCATTTTTGCTAAACTATGACAGTTTGATATATACTGATGAATATTGTTATCTAATGAAATATGATTAATCTTACAGAGTGTTTTGTCATCATCAAAAAGGGGGAGAATGTTAGATTTAAGGTTTTGATGATAACAAATCAAGTATGTTATGGTTTGATATGTTAATTGATCACCTAATCGATCAAGTGTCAGATAAAATGTCTCTATTTGCTTGAATGTTGATACTAAGTTTGATCAGTAAATTAATAGATAATTCAAATTATGTGTTGATCGATCAATTAATCGACCATTGTTAACACTGTTTGGTATAGAAGTCTGCAGAAAATTATTGATCACTCGATTGATAATCAGATGATCGAACAACTGACAGATAAAGAGACATAATTCTGGTAAGTATTTATCGATCACATGATCGATAAATAAGTTATCGATAAAAAGACAGATAAATGGTAAAGCTCTTCCGCTTAAGTTATATTCTGTTTCATTCACCATTTATCGATCACTTTATCAATCAGAGATTTACCGATAGCCTGATTGAACATTGCTTAATAACTAACTGGATTATCGATATATTTTTGTTGAAGGTTGTTGTCTGGATCCTTAATCAATCACTTGATTGATTAGTGATTTATTGATCAAATGATCGATCATCATTATCTCACCATACCTACTATTTTAAGTTATGTTTTTTATCAACTGATCGATCATGTGATTATTGATGAAATGATCGATCATCCAAACTTTTGAATAGTCTATTTTCACATAACTTGATCAATCAAGCTTTATCCTTGGATTTTTAACTAAGTTTTTCAAACAATATTTTATCGATAACTTGATCGATTAATCCTTAATCGATCAACTACTCGAACATTATACAATCTGTGTTTTCATCATAAAATACTTTTCTTGACTTTTTATCAATAAGCTTTTCTATCATTCATTTATCGATAAAGTACTCGATCATTATTCTTTGAAAATCTATTTTTCTCTCACTCAGCTTTATCGATAACATGATCGATCAAACAGTTTTTGATCACTTGATCGATCATTGACTCATTTCAGTTAACAACAACAAGTTACAATGATTCTCAAAATCTGTTGAATATTACTCTTCAAACTTTTCTCAGTCTTCATGTTAATCTTAATTCTCTATTTTAAGGGATTTAAAGCCATAGGTGATCTTGAACTTTTTCTTGCATAATCTTTCAAAGGTCACTCTTTTTTTTCATCGATCACTTGATAGATCAATGGTTAATCCATAACTTGACTGATAAATATACTTGTTTGTTTCAAATTTTTTCACTTTGGTTAATCGATAACTTGATCGATCAATCAGTTATTGATCATGACTTTGATCAAGGATGTTCAGTTCATGTTGAAAGTACCTAATGATTGATTGATTCCATTTCCAACTGTCATATGAATATCAATTATTATTGCTCGAACAGTTATATTCATAACCTTCATTCTAAAGGAAAACTTATTAGTTTCAAGTGTTGTTACAAAATACAAAGCTCAACGGATATTTAGTAGCCCTCAACCTACTGTGTCAGAAGCATTAATAACGGCGAATATTGTTGTAACTGGGAAAACATGCAACCGAACTTCCAACGGCTAGAAGCTCTTTAGTCTAATGGTTAATTAAACTTCTCCAACTATAAAAGGCATGAAAAGCATTGAATGAGTCATTGAATACGCGAGCTACCCTCTACTGAAATATTTACTGTTGCATTCAATACTCTGTTTTTCACTGAGCTTTAGTGTTTCATATTCATTTACTCTGTGAGAGAGATTGATACACCTACTTTACTCACTTTCAGAGAGCTCAAGAGTGTGGACTCTTGAGAGGGATTGTAACATTACGGGTAGTAAGGGGGAGTGATTGAGGAAATCAATTACTGTATTGTGACACCAAGAGCCTGTTTAATCTTTGGATCATAATGGAAATCTCATAGGTGTTATGAGGACTGGATGTAGGTCAAGTGGTTAAGACCTAACCAGTATACATCCTGTGTCTTTACTCTATGGTGAAATCCTTCTAACTCAAAGCCCTGTTTTTATTTATTTCACTATTTCAATACACTTAAATTTTTACAACTCACCCAATTCACCCCCTCTTAGGTGAGACTGCCACTAACATCTTATGGATGATGTGACTTTTTCATTAGCTACTGATGGCCTCGTTGTTTTGTTGTTATCATTGGGTTTTGATTGCCCCCTGTGCTTTATCTTTCATTTCTTTACTATTTATATTCACTATGTGATTGGGTTTTGATTGTTTCAACATTGAGGACAATATTATGTTTAAGTATAGGGGAGGGGCTTTTATTTTGGATTTCAGCAAAAGCTACTTCATGCATCATTTTTTACCCTTAAATGCATTTGGACAGGTCATTTGTGTGTTATCCTCGAAGTTTTCAACTTGGTTTTAGGTGAATTTGAAATTGCATGGCAATTTCCTACTTTTTCTACATTTCTGCTACCTTTTGCTGCGGCCATCTTTTGGTTTCACAGTGGCAAAGTTCTCTAGTTTTCATATTTTACTTCTCGGGCATACTTCACCGTGTCCAACTTATTGTTTCGCTGCGGCAAAACCTCCTCATTTTCAGTCTCTACTCTCAGCCACGCTTTATCGCAGTAAAGTTCCAGTTTTACCGCGGCCAAGCCCAGTCTCTGCTCTAAAAAAAATAAAAAATAATTTTTTTTTTCTTTTTCAAGTCTCTTTTTGCTTTGTAATTTCATTGCTTTTATTCCCTTACATCAACAATTCGCCCAATTTAGATTCTTAATACTTCTATGTTTTGAAAATTTTGAAAAACTCAAAGTTTTACATGTGCTTTCAGGAAACCATCCATGTTTTTAAATGATAGTTGATTTTAGTTAATTGCATTTTCAGTGTTTTTAATGAGAGATAAGTGAGGGTATGCTGAGAAAGTGGCGCTATGCGTTCTTAAACCTTGAGATTGCTTAATTGAGATGCTGACCTTGTTGGAAGGATATTTGGGCCTGAATTCTTTTGTTTGTGTTTGTCTGCTTAATTTCATATCTCTCTAAAACTTGTTTTAATTCTTAATCAAGGCTTGATGAACAAAAATTTTGTGAATATAATATAGGCATTCATTTCGAAACCCTTCTTACCCAGACAAAAGCCAAACACTTAACCATTACTAGCCTTTTGAACTGACTTTTTAAGGGCATGCATATTTTTACAAATTGATGTAAATATTTTATCTCCAATTTCATGTATAAAAAAAAAAAGAGAAGTAGAAAAAGGCAAAGAAATAAAGGAAAATATTTGAGAAAAGCCAAAGAAAAAAATATATTTGGAAATAGAAATAAATAGCAAAAGGAATGTTGCTCTGTTAGAATTTTAAATCCTTTCTTTAGAAAAGTTTATGCTTGTTTCATAAGGAGAATAATTGTGATGCATAGTACTCATCTTTTTCTTTTATTCCATCTAACCTGGTAGAATTTTTGCAAACCTGTAAGTCCTCTTGATTTGCAATTTATGGTTCTTGTAGTGAAGAGGTAGAATTATCACAAGCTTATGGTAGAGAATGGACTAAGCAGATTTTAGAGTGAAATTATCACAAGACAAGTGAGTTGAGAGCTAGACACGTTCCCTTGAGATAAATCTCTTTTGCTCAATCTCTTGGATTAAATACTTATAGTGTTTATTTTCTTAGTGCTTCTTTAGTCTGCTTTGGTTGATTTCTGAGAAGGTGGTTTTACTAACTATCTCCTCTTATTTTTGAACATGGTCAGTATTTCCTTTTGCACTTGTACCTCTTTGACTATTTTATGGACTTTGTCCAGGACAACAAAGGTCTAAGTATGGGGGAATTTGTTTCACCTCTAAGTCTACTTTACCATTTGACCCTCTATCTAGTGTGTTACTCATGTTTCTAGGGTTAAATTTAGCTGGATGTGACATTTCTCCCCCTCAAAATAAAGTTTATCCTCGAAATTTGAAACATACCTTAGGTGAAGAGCCCTTGGCAGCTGCTCTGCTTTTCATCCTCCTTTTCCCACATAGCTTCCTTTGGTGTTAGATCCTTCTAGATCATTCTTGTTAGTGAGATTAACTCATTTCCCAACTCCTTAACTTTCTGATCCGCACTCCTTTGTCGTCATGCTTTAATTATCATGTCATTCTGTAGTACAATACCATCATATTCTATGGTATGAATAGGATCTGATTGATACTTTTTTCATTAGGAAACATAGAAGACATTATATATTTAACTAGTAGTAGAGGTGAGGTCATTTTATAAACTACTGGCTCAACTTTTAACAGAATTTGGAAGGGTCATTGGTGTTAACTATCTCGCCTTAAGAGTTTGACCCATTCCTGTGGTTAGTATTTCTAACTATAACCTCTAGCGACTTTCTTCTTACATCCACATAGTCTTTCCATCCACCATATGCCATTAACGATCGTTGTTAAATCATCTTTATTTGCCCTGAAACTTGATCCATTATCCTTAGACTGTGAACATATCTTATACATACTTTTGTCCAACATAGTGGCAATTAGTACTTTCTACCATATAAGGCTTCATACCTAGTCAACTGTATATTAGAATGATAACTATTATTGCAGGTGTGTGTGCCAATAGTAAATGCTCACTCTAGTTTCTTTAAAACTTAATACATGGACTCGCCGTATATCTTTATAGTAATTTGCTGTCCTTAACAGTCGTCTTGGCATATTCATCCATCCTTCTCTTTATCTTTAGGGTCTATCTTTCTTCTTATTTAACCTTTAGCTTTCCTGGATATATATTGTTGAGGACTTATAGCTTTTAGCCTAATTGACAATAATGTTATCTATGAAAAAGTCAAGGGTACTCTCTCTGTACTAGTTAACCACTAAAGGGGGCTTTTATATTTAAAACTCATCCCTGGTCATCTCTTTATCATGCCTTAAGAGGAATCACCCTAAAGGCTTAACGTGTCATCCTATTCTCATACTTCCAGAGGTATCATCCTCTCGACTTAGTATATCATCCCTTCAGGCTTGGCTACAGTGACCTTGGGAGCTACCATGCTCCATTGTAAGCGTCTTCATGATCTACTGTGACCCTGGAATATCATCATCATCAATTTGCCATGTTAAGATCTCTAGGAGATTCTAAACCACATGACTAAGTAATAAAATAAGTCACTTCCACTCTATGGATAACTTGACTGATTATTCCCTAAGACTAATCATGGACACCAGTATTGCCTTCTCAGGCCTTACTTAATACTTCCTATTAACTTTAGAATTTTTGGCTTTTCTATCTTTTCTTAACTCTTAAATTTAGCTCATGGTGCCTCTTGAATCTTTAGGCACTGACTTATCTCTAAAGCCTTTTAATTCGTCATCATATTAGTGCCAGTTTGCCTTGTCTTAGGATTCTGTAGTTCTTGCTGCTTCTTATCAATTTAGAATAACATCAAGAGAGGACTTACGTCATCCTATTCTTATTCCCCTTTGCCATGCTATAGTATTTTGTTAAGTTCGAGGAGTATTTGCTTCATTATACTTTTTCATTACTCTTGACCAGTTTTTCTCTTCTCAGGGTAAGATTCACTCCACGCTTTGCCTGGGTAGCTTGCCGCTATCCTTATTAGAGGATTTGCCCTCATGGGCAAATATATTGCTCATACCAAAATAGTTGGCAATCTGTTATTTCCATTATTACCAATGGAGGATATATCACTGTCAACTCCATTCGAGCTGTTTACTGTAATCCTTACCGAGAATGGCTCGTTCTCGTGAAAGTAGTATAAATTCTATGATGGAGGATCACATCCACTTTTGGAGAGGTACTTCGTGGCCAAGACCTTCCTGGTATTCAATCTCTACCAAGGTACACTCTTCAATTCCATATCCCTATTAAAATTACTTAATCCCATAGTTAGTGGCATTTATTAGTGGAGATTTCGTCTCCTGAACTTCGCACTAGCCTGGATGTTGTGGTTGTACACTCTTAATTACCTTAGGGACACCAAAGGGCACTATAAGGTTTTAGGCATTCTCAGGCTTTAGGCATCATCAAGAACTTACTCATCTCTTATTACATATTGGTTCCCAGTACAACTATTAACTATCATATTCTCATCTATTTCTATCTAACTCTATCCTTAAAGAGGATCTTGCCTGATACTACTCTTTCTAACTTCTTGTACCTCTTGCTCAATCACCCTTCATAGTCAAATGTTAATCATCATACATTAATCACATTAGACAGCAAATATTTAATCACTTTGTTGTGTTATATCTAGGTTAGGCACTTGACTCATCATTAATTCTTCATTCAATATCAATAAATCCCTATCCTTCTTGATTTACCATCCCTGAGGGATTTCTACCTTTATTTAGGTATTTGAACAAACCTTAGATATTTTATCCTACTACCTTGCCTCTTTTGAGGTCACATCGATTACTCGAGGTTCATGTTGTTATTTTGCTTCCGTTCTAGGATATCGTTTCCTACTTCTGTCAAACTTACTATACTTTCAACCATTTCATTAAGAGTCATACAATAAGGAGCCTTTAAAATCAAACCTATCTCGTCATCAACTCTATCATAAGTCCTATTTCCTTTTCCCAGTAGGATTTCACTCCTCTCTTTTGGGAATTTTCTCATATACTTCCTTATCACTGGCATTTCCTTTATTCCCTCTTTTACCTCTATTTGCACCAAGAAAAGATACCATATACTTTTGGCAATCCTACCCCAAATATTTCTCTGCTTGGGCATCACCAAAATGATTCAATTTTAGACCAATTCTTAAATTAATATCATAGGATGGCATACATATCAGATCAAGAGTAGCACAACAATATGAATACCAGACAAAATAATTCAATTACACACCAAGGGTCCCTACTCTAGTGTTAGTGGGAGTAAAAGAACACAAATCACATGCAATGTATCGATAATATTGCCCAATAATCTAGCATAATTCCTTGTTTTCCAATATAATCAAATAACATAAATGAATAGCTTGTGCCCGAATCAAACACTATACCCTATGCAATTATTTATATTAATCATACCTCGTATCATCTCGGGTAAGTTATAGATCTCCTCCTACATCAAGATAATACTCCCTCCCAAAGTGTCTGGGTTTTCCATAATAATAAAACAAATTTTGACCCGTTGTGCATAGTCGGTCTCTGTGATTTTTGCCACAAGTTTCACAAATCTGACCCTATCTAGAAGTTTCTGGTCCTCCTTAATGCATGCCCTTCTGGGCTATTGCAAAAGTTAAAGGTTTTCTTCCTCTTGCTATAGGAACCTTCCTCATTCATTGCCCTTACCTGCGGTTTGTCGGCCCCGGGCATTATCCTGGTACGGCCATAATGATTTTGACTACTTTCAGTGATTCAGCAGGCTTCTACCGCTTTATTGAAATTTTCAATTTGCCTCAAGGCTACCCTTTCCTTCCACTCCTAACTTAGACCTTTAATCTTTTTCTCTGTGCATCAACATTAATTAATTATGTACTGTAGATAGGTGGAGTGTCGAGATAACTTAACACATCTCACTGAGTATTCATCAAAAGATTTGTTCTTTGCTTGCCTTGTGGTGAGGAACTTTACTTCCTTCTTATCTCTTATCAATCTCGAAAAATACTTATGAGAGAATTAGTCCTTGAATAATTCCCAAGAGATCAGGGTTTCATCAGCTTGGAGGATAATCTTTGTGTTCTTTCACCGCCTATCAGTTTCTCCTTCTAACTTATAGATTGCTATCTATGCTTCTAAATGCGTAATCTATTATTACCATTTGTCTAGTTCCTTTGCAGGCCTTGCCTACTCCACTACTAGCTCCTAAGGTTGGGATTGGAGTGGTTCAGCTACCTCGGCCACTTCTTGCCCGGGTTATTGTAACTATGTTATGGCTACTGTTACTACTCCTACTATTGCAGCTTTCCTTTCTTGTTCCTAATGAACTTGAGTTGCACATAACTCTAGCATCATTTTTTGTTGTCCCTCTAATTGGTTCATTGTTATATGGATTGGGTCAATAGGGGATCTATCCTATTCTTTCTTTCCTTGTGCATCACGTCTTACTCTCATCATATTTGTTATCTCTCCTTGACCTCAAAAGGAATAACATCATAATATAACCTTTAACTTTTATATATAATCTATATGTATACAAACAGCAGTATAGTTCTACCAGTCATACCCCATCCTATCAAAATCATGTCCCTAGTACAACTATCTAAGACTGGCCAGGAAAAAGGGAAGTAGAAGTAACAAAGTTTATCAAAATATCAACCAGCTATTCAAAGGTACATCCATCTATGCTTTCACAAATAATTGGTATAGCCTCCTCTTAAATCTAGGTATTTGGGAGGGAAGCTAACAATACTCTGGCTGAAATATCCTTCCTTTAACACCTCAGAGTATGCATTTGGAAACGTTACGGTTCAAGTGATTCATGAAACAAGCCTGTGGATTGAAAATTGGCAAATTGATTCTCAGGTTACTATTAACTGGTTAAATTTCAGATTTTTAGTCCAAATTTGAAAAATCATAACTAATTCTCTAAAAATTGTATTGAGGTGGTCTAAATATGAAACTAGACATATCCTTGCCCAATTTATACAGTTTATTCATTAAACTTTACTATTTATTTGGTCAATTCTGGAACTTCTAGATTTCTTTCCTCAATTTTTGGAAATTCGTATCTCTTACCATACACATCCAATTAAGGTGATTTACCTCTCATTTTAAAGCTTGAGATGTGTATTATATGATCATCAAATTTTATGGTCAGATTCTACCATTTGCTAGGTCAAATTAGAGCTATAAGCTCACTGCCCCAAGACCTATGTTTTATCTTTCATTAACTTCTTACTTTTGATTCTCCCTTCATTCAAATATGTAACAACTAGCCTTATAGATTCCCATTCATTCATATACTTTGAATTGCATGCCCTTAACATTATACATCAAACATTACATCACATTTCATGCTTGACATATTCACAATTAATTACATTACTGGCGACATCAATCATTACATTGAAATGCATGTAAATTCTCCACTTTCTTTGCTTCCATCTTCTTGCCTTTCTTCATGTATACCTTCTCTTTATCATTTGACCTACTATGATTAGTTAAGGGAGGGTGAGATTCAGGAGAATCTCGGCAGCAAACAATAACCAGCCAAACATACATGGGAAGCTTGACATTTATAACATATTTGCAACATAACATCTTTATAACATAATGACGTGTTTGGAAATCATCATGTATTTCTCATAAAACACATAGACCTATGGAATATTTCAAACATATTCACAATCATAATGCATGAATTTGTAAAATCATATAAACATGGAAATACGTCATACATGCACGCAATTACCAAGCACATAAGAGTAGGGTAAAATTTGCTATCTTGTGTTTTTAAACTTTCTCTTGTTCTTCAACTTGCTCCCTAAGCTTCCCAACCATCTAGCTTTTGGTCAACCACATCCAAACCTTCACTTGGATGTCTTAAGGTCCTAATTGTCACACCTTACTATAATATTGACTTAGGTTCCTTTTCAAAATCATTTTTGACCACATTGGATGGTCTTGGGCTCACTTTTTACCATAAAAACGCTAATTTTCGGATTTTCACGGTTCATCGGGTAAAAATCCAGTTTTTCTGGCCCAACTTCAAAAATTCATAACTTGTTCTACAAAAATCCAATTGGGGTGATTCAAAATTCTAATTAAAGCTCTTTAAGTCCTCTTTCAAGAAAAAATAATCTCATTGTCCAATTCTTTATGAGAAAGCGTCAGGTTTTTAAGAAAACAACACTGTCCATTTGCCAAAAACCCTGATGTCCAGATTCTGACCATTAACTTTGAAAAATCATTATAAATTGTATACTGGGCCATTTTTAACGTATTAGCTATCAATTTGAAGATCAGGATGTCATCTTTCATCATGCCAAATTTCACGATTTAAAGCGTCTGGGAACATAATCAAAAAGTCACGTGAACCGGTCAGGGTCAGTGTGCTTCCAGCACTGTTAGTTTAATATTTACATAACCAAAATAAGCTCACGAATTTTGTGGCTAAACTCCACAAATCAACCTTCAATCTGCAGCTTCCCTTTTGAATATTCAGGCCCTAAAATGTTACATGATTCTTGGGGGATGAGATTTTTGGAAATCCCAGTAGTAAATTAACCAACTATATCACCAAGCAAGCATCATTATTATGCATGATCACATTAGCTACTATGGATGAACTAACATGCTTATCATTTGGCAAACTCAATCATGCAAAGGCCAAAGCAAGATACTATAAAGAGCAGCCACATAACAATCAAGAGAGCTCAATCACAATAATAGCAATTAACCATACAATAATCAACAATGCTAGTCAGTGGTAGTAGCTAGGTTTAACTTACTACCTTGCTTCAAAAGTCTTAGCCTTTCTTCCTTCTCCTCTTTCCCTTGGCAAATATCAAACCCTAACCATGTGATTCAACAAAAATGGCAGCAAGAATCATTATCCAACCATGAAAAAGCAAGAACATACATCAAAATGATTCTTGAACCATAAAGTTCCCTCCTTTGTTCACTAGTTTTAGATTTGGTTCTCTTTAACCCTAAAAATCACTCCTTGACTTGTTCCTACATGGATTTTCATGTAGATTCCAAAAATAGGCTTAGATTTGTGAAAATAAAACTGATTCTTCCAGCCACAAACTGACCAAACCACTAGAGGTTTTGACCCAAAATTTTCAGCTTTGCTTTTAGGCTTCCAACACTTGTTTCTTTTAGTCTACCCTACACCATTCCTCATTTTAAGCATCATGGAAGCCTTAAAACAATGAAAAGCTCATCCTAGGGTCCAGTTCTTCACTTGGCCGAAAATAACTCTCACAACAACAACCATGAAAAATGCTTTAAAATCACTTAAACTCACTTGCCAACACTAGGATCTAGCTTGTGTTGTTGTGTCTTAGCAAGTGTTATGATCAAAACTTCTTTCCCCTTTTTATTAATCAGTTTGGTCCACATTAAGAGAGGGAAGAGACAGATTTTAAACCATAAAAATGAAAGAAACCAAAGCAAGAACACTTCTAGGACCAAGATCTAACCTTGAAACCTTGCTAGGATGATCAAAAGTGCTCCCTTTCTCCTTGTTTCCTCTCAAACTCTCTCTTTTTCTCTATTTTTCTCCCTTGCACGAAATAAACATCTGAAAATGGGGAGAGAAGAGCTTGATTAAGGCTTCAAAATATCCCAACCACCTTCTTTAATGATAGTCCAAGTGTCATTACCCTACTAAGTCTTGATTCCTCTCTCTTAATTAACATAATTCCAAATGAAATTATTTACTAAAGTCAAAATCCTCTCCATTCATGGAATGACACTTGGCTAATTCAAATCTTCTCCTTCAAGAGCTTGACACATGGCTCAATAGGATCCCTTGGATTTGCAAGACACCAATCTTGCTTTATCGGTATACTTTAGACTCTGAGTTTAACTTCTTTTTTATAATTACAGTATCTTAGTCTCCGTAATTATTTTCTATCAGATCCTTAATTTATTCTCCTCATTATTGTCTTCCCAAATTGTCCTCTTTGTCTCAAAATTAATTTCCTAATATTTAAATAAAAAGGAAAATTAATTTCCTTCTCTTTAGGGATTTTTCCACTTTTCACATTTATTTGGAAAAATCTTGGACACTTGAGGGTTTCCATTTAATTCCATAATTCCTTATAATTCCTTGGGATCTCATAGGAATTTTCTTGGAATTTTATTCCTCTTAAAATATTTATTTGGAATTTTCCAAATAAAATCCCTCAATTAGCCTAAATCACCCTTAAATTCTCTTATAATTTCTCTAAGGGTAATTTGATCATAAAACCAACTTTATAATTTCATATAACTCTCAAAGGATATTATCCCTATTTTTCCTTAATTTTCCATGGCTCAAAAATATTTTTCCTTATTTACATTTGACCAATTTTCTTTAATTAGTCAATTTCCTATAATTGGCTTAGAAAATTACTGTAATTATTTTCCATCAAAATTCTTTGACTTTTCCTTATTACTTTTAATCCTCAATAATTTGAGAATATTTCTTGTCTCCAATTATCATAATACTGGATGTGACACTAATCACAGCCACAAGGGTCACATTACTCACTAGGACCAAGAACTACACAATGTGGAAGACTTATGTCCTTAAACTTAATCTCTCTTCCTTACTTTATAATGTAGTGTTCTAGCTTTATAAAAATTGTTTTCTTAGGCCAATCCTACACAATTTTGCCCAAAAAATCCAAATATGAGCTTAAATTTATCAAAATCCGACTCCTTCCCTTAGTTCTAGGCCAAAACTGAAATCTGGTACTTAAATTCTAGTTTTGATTCCAATACTTCCAACTTTATTCTTTCATCTTATTCCTGTACAATTTTTCATTTTTAACACATTAAAAGTATCAAAATCATATCCTAGGTGTCACATCCGGCAATAGGGTAATTAGGAATAAGGAATATTCCTAAATAATTAAGGGTAAAAAATGACAAGGTGAAATAGAAGAATTTTTGGAGGAAAATGATTATTATGATTTTCCAAGCTAATTATGAAAATTTGGCTAATTAAGGAAAATTGGTCAAAAATAATTATGGAAAAATATTTCCAAATCTTGGAAAATTAAGAAAAAATAAGGATAATATCCTTTGAGAATTATATGGGATTATAAAATTGGTTTTATGACCAAATTACCCTTAGAGAAATTACAAAGGAATTTAAGGGTAATTTAGCCTAATTTAAGAGCTTTTATTTGGAAAATTCCAAATAAATATTTTAAGGAGAGTAAAATTCCAAAAAAATTTCTATGATACCCTAAAGAATTATAAGGGATTATGGAATTAAAACAAGACCCTCAAGTATCCTAGATTTTTCCAAATTCCTTTGAAAAGTGAAAAAATCAATAAAGAAAAGGAAATTAGTTTTCCTTTTTATTTAATTATTAGAAATTCAATTTTGAGACAAAGAGGGTATTTTGGGAAGATAAAAATGAGTAGAATAAATTATGGATCTGATAGAAAATAATTACATATGCCAGAATACTGTAATTGTAGAAAAAATAATTAAATACGGAGTCAAAGTGCACCGATAAAGCAAGACTAGAGTCTTGCAATTCAAATGGCTCACATTTTAGCCATGTGTCAAGCCCTTAAAGGAGAAGATTTGAATTTTCCAAGTGTCACTCCTCAAATGGAGAGGATTTTGACTTTTGATAATTAATTTCATTTGGATTTAGTTAATTATGAAAGAGAAAGCAAGAGTAAAGGGGGTAACACTACAAAAAAAATATGTATTTTGTAGCGGCTAAAATATGACATTTCTAGCGGCTTTAACCGCAACAAAGGACATTTGTAGCGGTTAGTCTAATTGCTAGAAAATCAAGTGCAAGAAACAAATTTCTAGCAGTTATTAGAACTGCTACACAGTGCAGTCAAAACGCCAGAAAATTTCTAGCGATTAATATAACCGCTAGAAAAAACAAGGAGGCGGGGGCCCATGAGACGAATTTTGTAGCGGTTATAACCCGCTAGAAATGACCAAAATTTGTAGCGATTTACTAACCGCTAGAAATTTTTGAGTGAAAATTTCATTTTGCCGGGAAACAAAAATTTTCATTTGGCGCCAAATATTTCTTGTGATTTATAACCGCTAGAAAGTTTTGAGGAAATCAAATTTTGCCGGGGAACAAAATTTTTGAAATTGGCGCCAAACAATTCTAGCGTTAGGAACCGCTAGAAATTTGGCTGCAAATTTAAATTTTGCGAAATTTGTCCATCCCTTTTTCATTTTCTAGCGGTTTTATAACTGCTAGAAGTTTTATTCCAGGCGAAAAAAATAAATTGAGATGTTTGATTATTAAAAAATATAATATTATAAATTTAAAAACAATTAAGTAGATTATATTAGAGAATTTTTTTTAATATGTATATTTACCAATATATTAAATGTTATATATTTGAATTTTTTGATAAATAATAAGTAATTAAATGATGATTGTGCCAAATGAAGTGAATTTAATTTAATAAGATAGCTTAATTGGAGATGAGATAGTTTATAATATTAAAGTTAAACTGTTATGTTGATAAGTGTTTGAATCAATTGAGAAGGGTATGACAAATGTGAAAAAATATGAAAAAAAAGAGAAATAAATGTGTTAGTAAATTATAAATAAAAACAAATAAAAGGTATTAAGACTTATAAAATTAAAATCACCTTACCATATAAGAAGAGAAAAAACCCACATTATCAGAGAGTTAGAAAAAAAAGAGAGAATTATAAAGAAGAAGGGGAGAGGAAGGAAAAGAGATGGGATAAATAAATGAGAAAGTGATATGGTATTTATAGAGATCAGCGAGATATTTGTAGCGTTCTTTTTGCAGCGGTTTTATTCATTTTGTAGTGGCCTTGAATTTTTCTAGCGTATAATATTCAAAGATTGGATAAGACTATTTTAGGTTAGTTTCCTATTTTTAGGTAGCAGCCTTTTTCTTCAAGAAAAGGTAATTTCCTATTTCCTTTAGCCTTAATTGGTGCCAACCAAGATAGTCAATCATCATTAAGGCACATATATGGCATTTATGACCTAGGTTTTTTTATTCTAGATTGTTCTTTGCTGCCTATGTAAGGCTACGTTTTTTGTAATTGGAGAGCAGATTTGAATGAATGAATTTTAGAGAATTTTATTTCTCTTGAGTGAGCTTTGCTTGCCGCCTCGTATTCTCGTGGGAATACTCGACTGTATCAAGGACTGATCATCCTTATGGTGTCTCCATGGCTAGGGTTGTAAGAGACAGGTTCTCTTAAGGTCCTACCTTCGATCGTTCGTCTAGTTTCTAGCCGATCCATATCTGTACCTTATATCAGAAATTAACAGAGGTGATACCCAAGTGGTTAGTAGCGAGTCTCCGTGAAGTTGTCGTGTTTACCCAGGAGCACTTGAACAGGGTTACGGTGAAAAGCTGGTAACTTAACTCAATGATGTCAATTAGCTTTCCATAATAAGTGACGCCTCCAAAGCACATATCACTGTCATTGCTGCTAGTATAACATCTCATCCCGAATGTCCCGCAAACTCCAAAGTTTTGTGTGAGCAATCCCTGATCAAATCCAACCATACAGAACCTGAAGTTGTTGACATTATACGCGGTAAACCTTCGTGTATGGTCTAACGGGCCGAGGGAAAGAGCATTGAATTCATCTATGTATGGGTTGTTGTCATTACATATTCGATGTGTAAACCAACCGGGAAACTCTTTGTGGACTCTTTTATCGATGTCAGCAGAACGCGCATGCCCCCGTAGCTGCCGCCTGAGGTAACTTCTAAACTCACTGCAGTGAAGTGTAATTTGTTAGAAGAGTCAGTGAGAAACAAATATAAAGTGTAAAAGTTAGTGAGCTATAATACATACTGCATGAAGGGTTCAACTTGGCTATAATTTATCAAAACATGTCTGTGTGCCTGGAGTTTCTCTGTGGGAGTGAGTCTGAAGAATTCATATCCTCCAACTAGTTTCCCGATAGGAGGAAATAAAGTTAACATGGAAGGACCAGGAGGAGAATCATCTACGCGACATAGGCGGTTAAAAGATGTCTCCATGTCATCAAAGTACCTTGAACATAAAGTTAGGACCTCATCTCTGGAATAACCTTCTGCTATTGACCCCTCAAGCCACGCCTTATTCCTAACATATGTTTTTAATTTTCCCAAGTTCCTGTAGGTTAATATTCCATTAATAATTGCAAGCAAATGAAATAACAACGTGAAATTTTAAATAGGCAAGATAAAAGATAATCTAGTACCTCTCTATAGGGTACATCCATCGATAGTGAACTGGGCCGGCAACCTTTGCTTCTCGAACAAGGTGGACAGTCAAGTGAATCATAACAGTATAGAATGATGGAGGAAATATCATCTCCAAGTGACAAAGTGTAAGAACTATTTTATTTTGCAGCTGATCAAGCTCTTCTGCTATCAAGACCTTCGCACACAACTTCTTGAAAATATGAACACAATTCCACCAAAACTACTGATACATCAGAAGGAAGTGTGTTTTTCAAAACCAATGAAAGTAATTGTTGCATAAGAACATGGGAGTTATAACTTTTTAACCCAGTAACCTTTTGAGCCTACAGATCGATACACCTTGAGATGTTGCTAGAATATCCATCAGGTACTTTCATGTTCTTCAGTGTCAAAAGGAAGATATCCTCGTTCTGCTTGGTCAAGGTGAATTTAGCTGGTTAAAACTTGTCGTTTTCATCAGGCCAAGCCTCTTCACGAATTCCTTAGGCCCGTAAATATTTCTAGCTGTGAGATGGTCTTTAGACTTTCCAGCTTTATTGAGCAATGTATATAGCACATTATCGCACACATTTTTTTCAATATGCATAACATCCAAACTATGTCGTAGCAAATTAGATTCCCAATAAGGAAGAGTAAAAAATATGCTTCTCTTCTACCATTGCATAGGTTGCACATCAGATGTCCCACGAGATCATCGTCCAAGTCATTCGGGATCCACATTCTTGCCAAACTTGACATTAACATCTTCTAGCTGCCACAAAATATCCACACCAAACAAAGTGACAGGAGGATCTCTCTTCTCCTGTTTCCCATCGAAGTGAATCCGTTGCAATCTAAATCTATGCTTGGAATCGAGGAACCGTTGATGTCCTATAAAGCACCACTTGCGACTGTGTGGAAGGCGACATGGTACAGCATCAAAATTGCACTCAGGATAGGCCAACCCAGTATGCATGTTCCAACTAGACAAAGTTCCCAAACCGAGAAAATCACTTATTATCCACATCAAGGCTGCACGGAGATTGAATAGTCACTTGTCATATGAGTTATATGTCTCAACACCATTCGTCCACAGGTCGATCAATTCGTGTATCAATAGTTGTAGGTATATGTCGATATCATTTCTCGGTGCTTTCTTGCCAGGAATGACCATGGAAAGCAAAACAGAGCTCTGCTTCATGCACATCCAAGGTAGTAGATTGTATGGAATTAACACCACCGGCCAAATACTGTAACTTGTGCTCATATTTCCAAAGGGATTAAATCCATTGGTTGCCAATGCAAGACGTACATTTCTAGGATTACTGGCAAAGTCTGGAAATTTCCCACCAAATGTTTTCCATGCCTCCAAATCTCGTGGGTACCTTAACCTGCCATCTGGATTTTCCTCAGTCATATGCCACCTCATGTGCTGAGCCATTTTTGATAACATATACATTCTTTGCAACCGCGGTTTCAAAGGAAAGTATCTAAGGAAATAATGTATTAAAATTTCAAATATCGAATATTTAAAGATTGAACAAGTAACACATTATAATCAAATGTATTGAGAATTTCAAATATCGAATATTTAGAGATGGAACAAGTAACACATTATAATGAATTGTACTTGAGAATTTTGCCTGGTTTCTTCTTCTGCTTTTTCCCTTTCCATACCAACTTATAGCGAGACGTCTTACATCTCGTACAAATCTCCTTGTTTGCATCATCTCCCCAGTACAACATACAGTCATTTGGGCATGCATCTATCTTCTTGTAGTTTAAGCCAAGCTTGTTAATAATCTTCTTTGCTTCATTAAAAAAAATAGAGGGAATTCAGCTTGAGGGAAAAGCATCTCCCAGTAATTCTAATAGCATGGACATCACCTTGTCAGTCATACCACACAAGCATTTGATATGATACAACCTCACCACGAATGACAACTTAGAATACTTTGTGCACCCAAAATAAAGAGGCTTATCAGCTTCGCTCATGACGTCAAAAAATTCCTGAGCAGTTTCGTTTCTAAGAAACTCCCGTTGAGGCCCCTCTACTTCATCTTCATTGGGATCCTCACTTCTGTGAATGCCAAAGCATCACGCACAGCATCGTTCATGGCATCGGCTTCTTCCACTCGAACTCCCATCCGTGAAACTACTAGAACTGACTCAGTAACCATATCTGATCGTTCCCCATGTAGTTGCCAAAATACATACTCTCACGGGAAGGGCTTAAAGATCAAATGTTCTCTAATAATATCTTTGGGACGCCACTTGTTGAAATTACATTTAGGACATGGACACTGAATCTTACCGTTTATGACAGCATTAGCGAAAGCAAAATCTAAGAAATAGTTTAGACCAGCTAAGTATTGCGGAGTTGACCGATGCAAGTTGATCCACGACCTATCCATCACTAATGTTGCTCAAATTTCGTGAACATATGAGATAGGAAGCTCAAAGAGAAGTTAAAATAAATTTCAAATGGAGTTCTTTAGCTTATAAAGGAGGTTGTCAACGAATAGATAACGGTCAAATTTTTCTAGCGGTTCAAAACCGCTAGAAATTTCTAGCGGTTAAAGCATATCTAGCGGTTACAAACCGCTAGAAGTTTCAGAAGTGAGGGAAAATTGAATTTGCCAGCGGTTATCCATTTTCTAGCGGTTTTATAACCTCTAGAAAGTTCGAGAAGTGAATTTTCTAGCGGTTACTAACCGTTAGAAATTGTCTAGATTTGTAGCGGTTCATAACCTCTAGAAAGTGCCAGTTAGAATAGATTAATATTTATTAAATTAAATTTTGCAAAAATAATAAAATATTAAATATGTATTCATACGTATAAATAATATACGTATGCATAAAATTAAAAATTAAAAATACTGAAATAAAATTATAAAAATAAATAATAAAAGTAAACAAATAAACATAAATTTTAAATAAATATCCATATAAAATCCAAATCCAAACAAATAATAAAAGTAAACAAATAAATATAAAATCCAAATTAGGGGTGAGGGGCAGAGTAGCATTATCGTGATCGCCGAGTGCTGGATCCTCCTGCTGATGCTGCTAGGGGTGGGCAGGCTGTTGATCGTGCTGGGGCTGGACTGGCGGCTGGTCGTTCAGGGGCTGAATTGGTGGCAGGCGTATGTTAGGAATCTCAGGAATCGGGATGTTTGGAGCGAAAGTGATCACCACATCATGCATGGCCATGGCAGTTGCCTTCAACTGGTCAAGCTGTGATTGGAACTGACGATCACACTCCTCCATCCTGACCTCTATCTCTCGCCTGATGAAACGTCCTACCTTTTACCCCTCAGAGTCCGCATCTGTAAGCGTTATGGTTTAAGCATATCACGACACAAGCCCGTGGATTTAAAATTTCAACATAATTACTTGGGTTACTATTTACTGTTTAACTTCCAGATTACAAGCCCAACTTCAAAACTTCATAACTAATTCCATAAAAATTGTATTGAGGTGCTCTAAAATTCTATAGAAAGATATTTGAAAGCCCTTTAAGGAAAAAAATATCCAATTGGACTTATCCTTGCCCAATTCGTACAGTTTAATCAATAAAGATTACTGTTCATTTGGTAAAATCTGGAACTTTCAGATTCTGTGCCTTAACTTTGGAAATTTGTATTTCCTTGTGTACGTATCTAATTAAGGCAATCTACCTCTCATTTTAAAGCTTAGGACATGTACTATGAGTCTACCAAATTTTGTGACTTAACTCATTTGTTTGATAGGTTAAACTGGAGCTACAAACTCACTGCTCCAGGACCTACGTTTTATCCCTTAACCACTCTTTACTTTAATTCTTTTTATTTCTTTGACATACATAACATGGGCTTACTCATTCTCATTCATGCCATAAACATGATAATTAATTACATGGCATCATATGCATCCATAACATGAATTACATAATATGAGAATTACACATTGAATAATAATATCATTCATTAACATCAATAATTCTCCACTTTCTTCTCCTTGCTTCTCATGCCATTATTGCCCATCATTGATTGACCTAAATGGTTGGTTAGGGAGGGGTGAGATTTGGGGGAATCTCAGTAGCAAACAATACCATATTAATCATGCTAGATGGATGCTAATGCACTACACGCAACTTGTTTATTCTCTTGTTAATTAGTAACATATTAGCATGCTCAAAGCTAACTTCTTGATGCATAGCCATGGAGACATAATCTACTCATCATGAATAGCAATTTGATATAAGGTACGGATATGGATCAGCTAGAAACAAATTAGAAAACTAGACGAACGATCGAAGGTAGGACCTTAAGAGAACCTGTCTCTTACAACCCTAGCCATGGAGACATCACAAGGATGATCAGTCCTTGATACAGTCGAGTATTCCCACGAGAATACGAGGCGGCAAGCAAAGCTCACTCAAGAGAAATAAAATTCTCTAAAATTCATTCATTTAAATCTGATTCAATTACAAAAAACGTAGCCTATATATAGGCAACAATAGAACACTCTAGAATCAAAAAACCCTAGGTCATAAATGCCATAAATGTGCCTTAATGATGATTGAATATCTTGGTTGGCACCAATGAAGGCTAAAGGAAATAGGAAATTACATTTTCTTGAAGAAAAAGGCTGCTACCTAAAAATAGGAAACTAACCTAAAATATTCTTATGCAATCTTTGACCAAAAGGTCTTATTTAATGCAAATAAAAATGGAAACTTAAAAAAACGAAATTAAACCATAACTAATACATAAAGACGCCTTCTTGATGCTTCTTGAATATTCTTGGACGTCACTTATGCTCCTCCTCCAAGGCACATGCTTGTCACATGGTATTTTGAGTGAATTCTTCAATCTGGACTACACATGGGCCTTGTACATCATCTTGTTTGGCTTCTAGCAATGTAATCACCATGTTTGGACCCTTCATGGGCTGATTGAGGGATGCTTCTTCCAAATAAATGGGCTCTAACTCTTTAAGATCTTTTATCAAACAATTCAATGCCTCTTTCATAGATTTGGTCCTTGCTCTTGTCATTGGGCCTACAATGCCTTGTAATGGGTCTTTTAGAATATTGGACTTCCATCTTTTAGCTTGGGCTCCCCACTCCGTGTTTTGGTCTTCCTTTGATGCTTGATCATGCCATGCTCCTCTATTATTCCCTCCCTGCTCAAAAGGATTCGTCCTCGAATCTGCAGCATCAAAGAGAGATAAATCAGTCACATTAAATGTAGCACTCACATTACCGCAGGAGCTAGGCAAATCTATTTTACAAGCATTATCATTGATTCGCTCCAAGACTTGGAAAGGGCCATCTCCTCTTGGCTGCAACTTAGACTTTCGTTGTTCTGGAAACCTCTCCTTTTGCAAGTGTACCCAAACCCAGTCTCCAGGCTCAAAGACAACCTTCCTGCGACCTTTGTTAGCTTGCTTTGTATATTGCTCATTCTTTCTCTCGATGTTGGCCCTCACCTTAGCATGTAATTCCTGCACAAACTCAGCCTTTTTCTTGCCATCAAGGTTAGCTCGTTCACTAGAAGGCAAAGGCAGAATATCCAAAGGAGATAGAGGATTAAAGCCATAAACAATCTCAAATGGAGAGAAAGAAGTGGAAGAGTGAATAGCCGTGTTATATGCAAATTCAATATGAGACAAGCAATTGACCCAATTCTTCAAGTTCTTTTGAATTATTGCACGTAACAAGGTAGTGAGTGTTCTATTGACGACCTTAGTTTGCCCATCCGTTTGGGGATGTGCCACAGTAGAAAACAGCAACTTAGTTCCAAGCTTACTCCACAAGGTCCTCCAAAAATGGCTAAGAAACTTTACATCCCTATCACTCACAATGGTTTTAGGCAATCCATGCAATCTAATAATTTCTTTAAAGAACAAGTCAGCAATATGCACAGCATCATTTGTTTTAGAACAAGCAATAAAATGAGCCATTTTACTAAATCTATCCACTACAACAAAGATACTATCTTTCCCAGATTGAGGCCTAGGCAAGCCCAACACAAAATCCATAGAAATATCTACCCAAGGTTGGGAAGGCACAGGTAGAAGGGAATATAAACCATGAGGTTGAACCTTAGACTTTGCATGCCTACATGTCACACATTTAGCACAAACAAACACAACATCTTTGCGCATACCAGGCCAATAAAAGTGTTTATGCAAAAGAGCTAATGTTTTGTCAACACCAAAGTGACCAATCAAACCACCGCCATGAGTTTCTTTTACAAGCAGCTCACGCATAGAGCAATTGGGAATGCACAATTTATCTTTCTTAAAAAGAAACCCATCAGATCTATAAAAGTCATTCACCCCATGCTTTTCACAAGAAAACCAAATTTTGGAAAAATCAAAATCAGAGTCATACAACCCTTTCAATAATTCAAATCCAAGTAATCTAGCATGAAGAGAAGTGATAAGAGAATACTCCTAGAAAGAGCATCAGCAACAACATTCTTTTTACCTTGCTTATGCTTGATCACATAAGGAAACGTCTCTATGAATTCCAACCAGCGAGCATGCCTCTTGTTAAGCTTATCTTGAGACTTTAGAAACTTCAAACTTTCATGATCAGAGTGAATAATGAATTCCTTGGGCCATAAATAATGCTGCCATGTTTCTAAAGTTCATTTTAAAGCATAGAGTTCCTTGTCATAAGTAGAGTAATTCAAAGAAGCTCCACTTAATTTCTCACTGAAGTAGGCAATAGCCTAGACTCTTGCATTAGAACAGCACCTAATACCAATCCCAGAAGCATCACATTCAATTTCAAAAACTTTATTAAAATCAGGTAAACACAAAAGTGGTGCATTGGTTAATTTCTCTTTCAAGGTATTAAAAGCTGTTTCTTGTGTTTCACTCTATTTAAATGTCACATGCTTCTTAACAAGCTCATTTAGAGGTGCAGCAATAGTTGAAAAATCTTTGACAAACCTCCTATAGAAACTTGCTAGTCCATGAAAACTCCTGACTTCATTGGCATTCTTTGGGGTTGGCCAATCTCTTATAGCTTTCACTTTTTCCTCATCCACACGGATCCCTTGAGCACCTACAACAAAACCAAGAAACACAACAGAATCCATGCAAAAGGAGCATTTCTGAAAATTAGCATATAAGCTATTCTCTCTAAGAGTTCGAAACACCTCATGCAAGTGAATAACATGGTCATCTATTGTTCTACTATAGACAAGACTATCATCAAAGTAGACAACCACAAACTTCCCAATAAATGAACGAAAAACATGATTCATCAAGCTCATGAAAGTGCTAGGTGCATTAGTTAACCCAAAAGGCATAACTAACCATTCATACAATCCAAATTCAGTTTTAAATGCTGTTTTCCATTCATCTCCCTCTTTCATGCGAATTTGATGATCACCACTCCTTAGGTCAATTTTAGAGAATAAAGTAGCACCATGCAACTCATCTAACATGTCATCTAATCTAGGAATGGGGTAGCGATACTTAACTGTTATTTTGTTGATGGCTCTACAATCAATGCACATTCGCCATGAACCATCTTTCTTGGGCACTAGAAGTATTGGAACAGCACATGGGCTCAAACTTTCCCTTACAAAGCCTTTCCTCATGAGTTCATCAACTTGGCATTGAATCTCTTTAGTTTCTTCGGGATTGGCTCTATAAGCTAGTCTATTAGGTATAGAAGCTCCAGGGATGAAATCAATCCTATGCTCAATTCCTCTTAAGGGAGGAAGCCCATCGGGAACTTCATCAGGGAATAGGTCGCCAAATTTCTGCAACAAAGCCACAATACCAGAAGGCAAAGAGGGGTTAAGTTGGTTAGTAGAAAAATAAGCATCCTTGCACACAAGCACCAAGATTCGCTCACTCACTAATGCTCTCTTAACCTCACTTTTTCCAGCAAATAGACTCTCTTTCTTTTGTTCATTTTTCTCATATTCATTCCTTTTCTTTTCTTTTTTCTGTACTCTCTCTTTTTCACTCCACTCACTTATTTTTTTTGCATTCTTTCTCAATCCTCACTTGGTCATCATAAGCTTCTTTAGGCCTAAGAGGCTTCAATACAATGATTTTTCCATTGAAAGGAACAGAATAACAATTTTTGTAACCATCATGGTGAGCTCTACTATCAAACTGCCATGGTCTTCCAAGCAAGAGATGTCCAGCAAGCATTGGGACTACATCACATAAAACTTTAGCATGGTAGTTGCCAACAGAAAAAGAAACCAAAACTTGCTTAGTGACCTTAGCTTCAGCACTATCATTCAACCATTGCAATTTATAAGGCTTAGGATGCTTCGTAGTAGGTAAATCCAACTTTTCAACAAGTAAGGTACTAGCAACATTGGTAACACTACCACTATCAATAACCATGCTACATACCTTATTCTTTATGAAGCACCTAGTGTGGAAGATGAGCTCTTACTGCTCTTGCTCTTTATCTTCCTTTGGTTGCATGTTTAGGGCTCTTCTAGCCACTAATGCTTCTCCCTTAACAGGTTCAGCTTCATCAATCTCCAATTCAGAATCAGTCACCAAAGAAAGCATGTCATCATCACTTTCATCGCTAGAATGCACATTGTCATACTCGCCATTATCTTTGAGAATCATGGCCCTCTTATTGGGACATTGGGAAGCAATATGCCCTTTGCCATGACATCTAAAACATTGAAGAGAAGAGGTTCTATCAGTAGAAGAAGTTTTAGAGTCAAGTTTCTTACCGCCATCAATCTTGGGCTTGGATTCCTCCTTAGCTTTTGGTGTGAATTTTGCAACATCTTTAGCCTTAGAATCCTTCCACTTGGATGCTGATCTAGAGTCCCTCCAACCATGAGATGAGGATTTGGAGTGTTTTTCTTTATACCGCTTCTCAACTTTGATGGCTTTATGCACTAGCTCTTCTTTATCAACAAAAGTGTACATCTCAACTTTGTCTCTAATTTCAGGTCTTAACCCATCAATGATTCTGGTCATGCTTGCTTCTTCTCCTTCTTGTACTCCAGCTCGCATTTTAAGAAGGTCAAGTTCATGCACATATTCATCTACAGTCATAGAGCCTTGGCCAAACAGTCGTAACTTTCTATTTAGCTCTCTGTAGTAGTAACTAGGGACATACTTGTTGCGCATGAGTTTCTTTAGCTTTGACCATGTATAAGGTGGTCCTTTGCCCTTAAGGCGCCTTTTAAGCTGTAAATCTTCCCACCAAACAATAACATAGTCAGAAAATTGATATGAAGCAATTTTTACCTTCTTTTCTTCTGGCCAGTCATTCATTCTGAAGATTTGCCCAAACTTCATCTCCCAATCAAGGTATGCATCTGGATTTATATTAGCCTTGAAGGTAGGGTACTTGATCTTTGGGTCATAGGTGTCCAAATCACATTTTTCAGGTCCGCTCCTATTCTTTGAGGATGAAGAACCAGATCTAATCACCTTCTCGTCACCACTACTTGCTTTGGATGCTTTTAGCTCCACTAGCTCCAACTTGAGTTTGAGAAATTCATCTCTCATGGCTCTCATGAATAGCTTAGGATCTGTGTTGAATTCTTCCATATTGGCTTTTTTGTCACTCATCTTGAAATTGAAAGTTAGTGTGATCAAAGAGAAATGAAATAGTAAGAAGGGACCTTACCACTCTACTCGCATGTTTCACTCAAGAAATTGTAGTGTCACTCGTGTTTAACTCAAATCTGGCTTTTAAATTGATGTAATAACACTCTCGCCTTTTACCACTCAAACTTGCCTCCTATAGTATTCTTGATTGAAACTCAACAAAATCAAGAGACAATGTTAGTAAATGGTAATCTCCACAACTAGAATTGCAAGAACCAGAAAATATAAGAGATAAGAAAGGAATATGTGATAAAAGAAGAAGGATAGGTACCAAAAAAAATGAAAAGGAAGGAAAAGAGGAGGGGGAAAAAAACGTAAAAAGGAAAAAAAAAGGAGAATATGGAAAGCTATGAATTAGAAAAGAAAGGAAAAAAAAAGGAAGAAAATATTTAGGAAAGGTGCTACCTTGAAAATAATTTAGGAAATTGGGCACCTTGCAAGAAAAGCAAATCAAGTTAGGAAGGTGAGATATGGAAGGAAGGAGGCAAATAGGAAACTTGAAGGAAAAGGAAAGAAACTCAAATTAAGCAATACAGAAAAAAAAGGAAAGGAAAACAAAAAAATAGGAAACAAGAAGAAATTAGGAAACATGCAAAGAGAGGAAATAAGAACTCTTACCACCCAAGTTTAACGATTTAGGAAACTAGTTGTGACTTGTAATGGAAGCTCTTCTCAATTTTAGGAAACTCATCTTTAACATTGCAATTCTCAAATCTGCAGCTTCTCCTTTTTTTTTTTGAATTTTCGGATTTTTTTTTCACAACACAACACTTTTTTTTTTGCTTTTTTTTAGTGCATGAATTTCTCTCTCTCTTTTTTTTCTTTTTTGCTGCTCAAAGGAACACAGAAAGTCACAAAAAAAAACACGAATAGGAGGTGAAAAGGTGAAGAAACAAATTGATGGAAGTAAAGGACGAAGAACGAATGATAGAAATAAGAAGATGAAACAAGAAAACAGAAATAATAGATAAAAGGATAGAACTTGAATTCTAGCAAACCTTAGCTCTGATGCCAAATGATATAAGGTACGGATACGGATCAGCTAGAAACAAGTTAGAAAATTAGACGAACGATCGAAGGTAGGACCTTAAGAGAACCTGTCTCTTACAACCCTAGCCATGGAGACACCACAAGGATGATCAGTCCTTGATACAGCCAAGTATTCCCACGAGAATACGAGGCGGCAAGCAAAGCTCACTCAAGAGAAATAAAATTCTCTAAAATTCATTCATTCAAATCTGATTCAATTACAAAAAACGTAGCCTATATAGAGGCAACAATAGAACACTCTAGAATCAAAAAACCCTAGGTCATAAATGCCATAAATGTGCCTTAATGATGATTGACTATCTTGGTTGGCACCAATTAAGGCTACAGGAAATAGGAAATTACCTTTTCTTGAAGAAAAAGGCTGCTACCTAAAAATAGGAAACTAACCTAAAATATTCTTATGCAATCTTTGACCAAAAGGTCTTATTTAATGCAAATAAAAATCGAAACTTAAAAAAACGAAATTAAACCATAACTAATACATAAAGACGCCTTCTTGATGCTTCTTGAATATTCTTGGACGTCACTTATGCTCTTCCTCCAAGGCACATGCTTGTCACATGGTATTTTGAGTGAATTCTTCAATCTGGACTACACATGGGCCTTGTACATCATCTTGTTTGGCTTCTAGCAATGTAATCACCATTTTTGGACCCTTGATGGGCTGATTGAGGGATGCTTCTTCCAAATAAATGGGCTCTAACTCTTTAAGATCTTTTATCAAACAATTCAGTGCCTCTTTCATAGATTTGGTCCTTGCTCTTGTCATTGGGCCTACAATGCCTTGTAATGGGTCTTTTAGAATATTGGACTTCCATCTTTTAGCTTGGGCTCCCCGCTCCGTGTTCTGGTCTTCCTTTGATGCTTGATCATGCCATGCTCCTCTATCACAATTACAGCAACTAAAACATGTCACAATAACATTCAAATAACATGTACACAGCAACACACGCACACAACATCAAGCAATGACAATAGGTAAGTTCACTACCTTGCACCTCAAGCTTTCCTCTTACTTTTCCTTTGACTCCCTTGACTTTCCAACCATGTGGGCATTCGGTTAACATCACCAAACATCCTCTTGGATGTTTCAAGGTCCTAAACATAACTATAATGATCACACAATCTATTAGAACCACTAGATTACATAATGTTCAAGACTAACTCTCTTGAACCTCAACCCTTTCTGTTGGTCTTAGGATTTTCTAATATAAATCTCATCATTTCCCATCCTTAAGATCCATTTCTTGTCAATTAGGACCACTTTAGATGGCCTTAGATTCAAGAATATCAAATCTGAAAATTTTGCTTCGCGGGTACTGTTCACGCAGAAATTCCAGAACTTTTTGCTCAACTTTGAAAATTCATAATTAATTCTAGAAAAATCCAAATTGAGTGGTTCCAAGTCTCACTAAAAGATCCTTAAGTTATCTTTAAAGGAAAAATAGTTTCAGGAACCAATTCTACGCTGAACAGTACCAGAATTGTTTGGAATTCGACATTCTTCCAAAGGTTAAACACTGTTTCCAGATTTGAAACCCTAAATTTGAAAAATCACCATAAATCGTACACATATCCAAATGAAGTGTTCTACCCATGGATTTAGAGCTTA
Organism: Neltuma alba; assembly: GCF_004799145.2. NCBI lineage: Eukaryota > Viridiplantae > Streptophyta > Magnoliopsida > Fabales > Fabaceae > Neltuma > Neltuma alba. The sequence continues at coordinate 97,701 of NW_021635083.1, read as the reverse complement.
GAGAGTGTAATTTAATCATGCCAAATTTCAGAATTAGATACAAAGAGTAACTTATTCGAAATAGGCATCAAATTAGATGCTATAACGATCACATACCTAGATCTTGAAGCTTGAACCTTGTTCCTTCTTCTTGGCCTTCACCCCTACGTTTTTCTCTCTAAATTTTGGCAGAGTTTTCCCTCTATAAATGGCTGCCAAAATGCTCTTCCAAGGTGGGGTATTTATAGCCAAAACTTTGGCTTGAATGGACCAAAATGCCCTTGGTAGCTAGTAGAAAGGGTAAGGGCAATCTTGGAACTTCAAGTTGACTTTTACACCATCATTGCATCATCCTTACCTCATCCTTCTAGAAGATGCCAAGTGTCACAAATGTGGTGGAGGAGAAGGGAGATTAGATCCTAACCGTTGGATCAAAACTTAATCCTTAAGTTTCCTCCGAATTTACTTGGCCCACGTTTCTTCGGCTTTCTTTATGGCCTTCCGGAGCTCAAAAAATTCTTCTGTCTACTCCATAAATTTCTTTTAATTTTAGAGAGTATCTATGAATTTTCTTAGGCCATAACACTTCCTTTAAGCCTTGCATAAAAATTCATTTACTAAAATACCCTTTTATCAGCATAACCGGCTTTTTAATTTGTTAAAGCCATTCCACTGACCTTTTGGTTACGGGACTAATTTTATAAATTAGTACAACCTTTCAACCATTTAATTTCATTTTTGTGTACATTTTTGAAGTCTCTTGCTATTTTAAATAATTACCTCAAACGATATACTTTTTACTGGTCATAACCTCAAATTCCATTTAAGCTGCCTCAGGGATATTTTCGTCTTTTCTCTTCACAGAAGAGTCTTAGAATATTATTTCCCATTTTCTAATATTTTCTTGGAATTCTCTATATACTCTTTCATTTTTACCTCTGTCGGTCATAACTTTCTGAATTTACAATTCAGTCCCTGCTTGGACTTAACTTCATACAATCCTCTCTTTGAGGTTTCTAACCTAACCCTTGGCCTGTATCTAGCCTCTTTTCTCTCTCTGGGCCTTCGAGACTTTGTTGGAAATTGTGCCCTAGGGCCAATCATTGTGTTATGAACATTGTTGATTTATGAATTTATTAATTATGTTATCATATTATTTGCATGTTTACTGTGATGACTATCCTTGGATAATTCATGATTTATCCTAAATGTCCCTAGTCGGTCATCTATGTGAGAGCAGAGATGAAATCAAACCAGTATGACTTTAAAGATATATAGAGATATAAATTAAAGTCACAGAGACATGTAAGAGTACAAGGTGTTGGACCGACTCGCTATGAAAGAGCTGCATGGGTTAAGTCATAAGCTTCTCTCATATACAAACCATGTCACTGTGCCCTTTGACCTGAGATCATCATGGATTCCTACATGAGAAACGCTCAGCTTTGACCTAGTCAAAAGTCACTTTTGACCGAGTGATCATAAAGACTATGTTCAGGCTTAGTGGTTTTTCATGCAGAGGAATGTGAATGGTCAAGATGGAATTTGTCCCTCACATTCGTAGAGAGATATTACTGGGCCCCTTGATGAGTGAGTCTGAGAAATGTATGGCCATACTATAATGGAAAGGTAGTTCCGTTTCTATACTCAGACTACTCAGGGATCGAGAAAGTAACGGTCATTAATAGTAGGATAACGTTCTCCATGACTCATCCATGACCAAAATGTCGTGTGACAAAAAGGGACGTGATATGGTCGTATGAAAGGTTACATCGTTCAATGATCCTCATATGATTTGGGTAGTCGTGATGTCTTGCTAGAGACCGCTTACGACTTGTGAGTCATTATAGTTAATGGCCCACTGCCAACTTCATATGGGCCTACAGGGTCGCACACAAAATAGCCCAACATGAGTTATGATGTCCAAATTCATTGAATCTAAGATATATCCAGATTCAATGAATAATATAGGGTGGACGTGTATATATATAGATTCGTATATATATACATATTATATAAATATAAGAGATATTAATTGTTAGATTTAATTTATAAGGATAAATTAGATCTATATATAAATTAATTCCGTCATATCTTTATTTTGAATTAAATAAATAGGTGAATTAAACCTGTGAGACAGATTTAATATAAACCATATTTATTTAATTGTTCTCTTATCTGATTAGGTAATATTTGATATTATATTAATTTCGGAATTAATTTAGGATTAATTTCGAAATTAAATATCATTCATAATACCTATAGCATCCTATGATATTAGGAGTTAGGGTTTTGGGTGTGAGAGTGAAAGCACTTGCAGATAAGAGACGGCCAAAAATAGAGAAGGGAGGACGGATTCTTCGAAAAACCCTAGACGGACAAAGGCGCTAGCACGTCGTTCGTGGTTGGAAAGCTGTTCGTGTGGATACCAGTAGAGGAAGCTGACCAGAGTTGTCAACTTCGAACGACAAAAGAGGTGAGTAGAGGCATCCTGAAAGGCAGAATCTCCGAGCCGCCAAGAAACCGAACATCGAAGGTGATGCTTCTTACTACTTGACTTAAACACAATCGGTAGATCCAAGCAAGGGATTGAAAATTTTAAAATTTATCTTCCGTTGCGCGTCTTTCAATTCCCTTCAGAATTTACCGGAGCCTCTAACTTGATTATACTTTAGCCCCTTAAAACTTTTACTTGGCAGTTCAGTCTCTAAAACTGTTTTGACTTCCTTTCTCATCTTTGGGACTTCTGCTCAAAGGGGTCTGGTAACCTATCCAATTCAAGCTATTTCTGGTACTTTTAGAACCAAAAGTTGAGATGTTACAATTCTCCCCCTCTCAAAAGAATTTCGTCCTTGAAATTCTGAGTCAACCCTCTATTCTTACCTTTAATGAGAGGTTAACTGAGAAGAATATCCACACTCATACTTAACTCTGACCTCTTCAACTTTTCATTACACCTCATTTTCGGGTTTCAACCCTGGACTTCATACTTACATAACTTGTCATTCTATACTTTTCTGTCATTTACATGAGCATGGCCTTTGCTTTTAAACATTTTATTATCACTGCTCACCTTCTTCCCATACTTTAGGCTTATTCTTTCATAATAATACCATGACAATATACTTGTCTTTATGGTATTTTACTATACCATGGCATTTTGGGTTCTCTTAATACCACTTTTATCTATTCTTTTCAATATACCCTGCCATTTCTCTTTACTTTAAGGGCATATCTCCTTTCTTTCCTTCATTGACTAGAACAGAATTGAGCTCAGTCTAATCAACAATAAAGGTATCTGGAACAAGTCAAGGGTACTCTCTCTATATTAGTCCACCGCTAAAGGAGATTTCAGTATCTTAAACTCATTTCTGGTCATAGTCTTCCCAAAGAGGTACTATACTCTTACCCTTATAGCTCATCCATTTTCTCTTAGGCTTGGTTTAATATGACCTCAGGAGCTACTGCGCTCTACCATAAGCCTCTTCAGGATCCATCATGACCCTGGAATACTATCATCAATCTGAGCCATCTCAGGATATCTAGGAGACTCTAGACCATAGAGTTGAGTAATAAAATAAGTCACCTCCACTCAGCTAGTAACTTGACTGATTATTCCCCAAGACTGATCACAGATATTAGTATTGTCTTCTTAGGCCTTACTCAATCCTTTCCATCAACTCCTAAAATTCTTAGCCTTTCCATATTTTTTTAGCCCTTATTTTAGCTTCCTTAGGCCACTTTCCTTTCTTTATGCCTTTCGAATCCCTAGGCACTGGCTTATCTCTAAAGCCCATTAACTTGCCATTATATCAATGCTAGCATGCCTTATCTTAGGACTCTGTAGTCCTTGCTGTCTCTTAATAATTTGGACAACATCGGGAGAGGACTTATATCATCACATTCTTATTATCCTTCAGTATTCTATAGTACCCTGTTAAGCTTGAGGAGCATCTGTTTGCATATCACGCTTCTGTTGTCTTAACTAGTTTCACTCTCTCTCTCTCTGGGTAAGGTCCATCTTGTGCCTTGCCTCGGCTACTTCTACTTTTCCTGTGGGAGGACAGATTGCTCTGAATGGAGCATCGTCAACTCACCCACTTACTTTCTGTTTCGTTCCTTCAGAGGATAGCTTACTCTTACTAGAGCAGTGTCACTCTAATCCGGAGAACCACTTCCCAATCTTAGAGAGGTACTTCATGGTCAAGACTTTCCTCATATGCAATCTCTACCAGGGTACATTCCTTAAATATCATATCCCTATCAAAGGGAGCCTCTCTACTAGATTACTCAATCTTACAGGCTGTGGCATCTATCTATAGGAATCTCATTCCTTAGATTCCTTAATAGCTTGAGTTACATGGTTGCACGCTCTTAGATACCTTAGGGACATAAAAGAATACTGTTTAGTCCCTAACATTATCATGTATCTAAGCATCATCGAGCTCTAGGTATCACTAGGAACTTGCTTATCTCTCTTTGTTCATTAGTTCCCAATGCAACCATCCACTATCATGTTCTTATTCATTTCCTTTCATCTCTATCCTCAAGAGGGATCTTACCTCACTTTACTCTCTCTAACTTTCTTTACCTCATGACCAATTATTCTTATGGTCAGGTATTGATCACCATACCCTCATCACAGCACACAGCTAATGTTTAATCACCTTGTTGTGTGGTATCTAGGTCTGGCACCTAGGTCATCATTGACCCTTCATTCATTATCATTTAATCTCTGTCTCTCTTGGTTCACTATCCCATAGGGATTTCTATCTCTATTCAGGGATTTGAACGAACCTCAAGCATCTCATCCTGTTTCCTTGCCTCTATTGAGGTTACATCGATTACTTAAGGTATAGGTTGACATTCGGTTCTCTTGCTAGGGCATTGACTTATACCTCTAACTGGCTTACTGTACCCTTAACTATTCATTTCTATGGTCATATACTAATCATAAAGTGACCATATTACACAGTAGGCATTGACCATTAAAACATCTTCACTGTGTTGCATTCCAGTCAGGCACCTTTAACCAATCACCTGAGGCTTAGGTTGTCATCCTGCTTTCCTATTAGGGTCTAGACTCCTACCCCTTACTGGCTTACCATACTCTCAGCCATTACCCTCAGGGAATGTCTTTCAACTTTAACTCATTCCCTGGTCAAGCTCTCTCAGCTCAACCATTCCTTTCCTGAGAGGAGTCTCTTACCAGCGACTACCTATCTCTCAGGTTACTCTTTGTCATTCCTTACTTCTCTTCTATGTCTATTTCCCTTAGAGAAAATGCCTCAACATTTTAACCTCAGTTGGACAAATCCTAGTAACCCGTTACTTTTCTAATTTAGGTTTTCTCTCATACCGGGCTTTGCTTGAACTAATACTCTACTTATACCTTGGTCAAAACTTTTACCAGAACTTCTGTTCTGTTTAAATACTTGCCAGAACCTCTACTCTGATACCAAAATGAAACGTCTTACCTTTTACCCCTTAGAGTCACATTTGTAAGTGTTATGGTTTAAGCATATCACAACACAAGCCCGTGGATTTAAAATTTCAACATAATTACTCGGGTTACTATTTACTGTTTAACTTCCAGATTACAGGCCCAATTTCAAAAATTCATAACTAATTCCATAAAAATCGTATTGAGGTGTTCTAAAATTTTACGGAAAGATCTTTGAAATCTCTTTAAGGGAAAATATCCAATTGGACTTATCCTAATCCAATTCGTACAGTTTAATTAATAAAAATTACTGTTCATTTGGTAAAATCTGGAACTTACAGATTCTATGCCTTAACTTTGGAAATTCGTATCTCCTTGTGTACATATCCAATTAAGGCAATATACCTCTCATTTTAAAGCTTGGGATGTGTACTATGAGTCTACCAAATTTTGTGACTTAACTCATTCATTTGATAGGTCAAACTGGAGCTACAAACTCACTGCTCCAGGACCTACGTTTTATCCCTTAACCACTCTTTACTTCAATTCTTTTTATTTCTTTGACATACATAACATGGGCTTACTCATTCCCATTCATGCTTATACACTTTCATTCATGCCATAAACATGATAGTTAATTACATGGCATCATATGCATCCATAACATGAATTACATAATAGGAGAATTACACATTGAATAATAATATCATTCATTAACATCAATAATTCTCCACTTTCTTCTCCTTGCTTCTCATGCCATTATTGCCCATCATTGATTGACCTAAATGGTTAGTTAGGAAGGGGTGAGATTTGAGAGAATCTCAGTAGCAAACAATACCATATTAATCATGCTAGATGGATGCTAATGCATTACACGCAACTTGTTTATTCTCTTGTTAATTAGTGACATATTAGCATGCTTAACGCTAACTTCTTGATGCATGGCCATGGAGACATAATCTACTCATCATGAATAGCAATTACAGCAGCTAAAAAATGTCATAATAAAATTCAAATAACATGTACACAGCAACACACAAGCATACAACATCAAGCAATGACAATAGTAAGTTCACTACCTTGCACCTCAAGCTTTCCTCTTACTTTTCCTTTGACTCCCTTGACTTTCCAACCATGTGGGCATTCGGTCAACATCACCAAATATCCTCTTGGGTGTTCCAAGGTCCTAAACATAACTATAATGATCACACAATCTATTAGAACCACTAGATTACATAATGTTCAAGACTAACTCTCTTGAACCTCAACCCTTTCTGTTGGTCTTAGGATTTTCTTTCTAGCTTTTCTAATATAAATCTCATCATTTCCCATCCTTAAGATCCATTTCTTGTCAATTAGGACCACTTTAGATGGCCTTAGATTCAAGAATATCAAATCTGAAAATTTTGCTTCGCGGGTACTGTTCACGCAGAAATTCCAGAACTTTTTGCTCAACTTTGAAAATTCATAATTAATTCTAGAAAAATCCAAATTGAGTGATTCCAAGTCTCACTGAAATATCCTTAAGCTATATTTAAATGAAAAAAAGTTGCAGGAACCAATTCTACACTGAACAGTACCAGAACTGTACGGAATTCGACATTGTTCCAAAGGTTAAACACTATTTCCAAATTTCAAACCCTAAATTTGAAAAATCACAATAAATCATACACATATCCAAACAAAGTGTTCTACCCATGGATTTAAAGCTTACAGAGTGTAATTTAATCATGCCAAATTTCAGAATTAGATACAAAGAGTAACTTATTCGAAATAGGCATCAAATTAGATGCTATAACGATCACATACCTAGATCTTGAAGCTTGAACCTTGTTCCTTCTTCTTGGCCTTCACCCCTACGTTTTTCTCTCTAAATTTTGGCAGAGTTTTCCCTCTATAAATGGCTGCCAAAATGCTCTTCCAAGGTGGGGTATTTATAGCCAAAACTTTGGCTTGAATGGACCAAAATGCCCTTGGTAGCTAGTAGAAAGGGTAAGGGCAATCTTGGAACTTCAAGTTGACTTTTACACCATCATTGCATCATCCTTACCTCATCCTTCTAGAAGATGCCAAGTGTCACAAATGTGGTGGAGGAGAAGGGAGATTAGATCCTAACCGTTGGATCAAACTTAATCCTTAAGTTTCCTTCGAATTTACTTGACCCACGTTTCTTCCGGCTTTCTTTATGGCCTTCCGAGCTCAAAAAATTCTTCTGTCTACTCCATAAATTTCCTTTAATTCTAGAGAGTATCTATAAATTTTCTTAGGGCATAACACTTCCTTTAAGCCTTGCATAAAAATTCATTTACTAAGATATCCTTTTATCGGCATAACCGGCTAATTTGTTAAAGCCATTCCACTGGCCTTTTGGTTACAGAACTAATTTTATAAATTAGTACAACCTTTTAACCATTTAATCTCATTTTTTGTACATTTTTGAGGTCTCTTGCTATTTTAAATAATTACCTCAAACGATATACTTTTTACCGGTCATAACCTCATAAATTCTATTTAAGTTGCCTCAGGGGTATTTTCATCTTTTCTCTTCACAGAAGAGCCTTAGAATATTATTTTCCATTTTCTAGGATTTTCTTGGAATTCTCTGTATACTCTTCCATTTTTACCTCCGTTGGTCATAACTTTCTGATTTTACAGTTTAGTCCCTGCTTGGACTTAACTTCATACAATTCTCTCTTTGAGGTTTCTAACCTAACCCTTGGCCTGTATCTAGCCTCTTTTCTCTCTCTGGGCCTTCGAGACTTTACCGGAGCCTCTAACTTGATTATACTTTACCCCCTTAAAACTTTTCATTTGGCAATTTAGTCCCTAAAACTGTTTTGACTTCCTTTCTCATCTTTGAGACTTCTGCTCAAAAGGGTCTGGTAACCTATCCAATTCAGGTTATTTCTGGTACTTTTAGAACCAAAAGTTGGGATGTTACACCTGATCTCCTCACATAGCTCGTTTGAGGACGAGGAACCCGGCCGCTTTGCTCCTGCGCTCGCTTGAGAGCTCCCCACAGTGTATGAAGGGCCAGCGCCACCTGAGTGGGGCAACCTAGTCGGTGTGGGTCCAAGGCCGACCTCGCTAACTCGGTCGGGGTGCTGCACTCGGCTACGACCGGCTAAAAGTGAGGCGGTGGGATCCAAGGCAGATCCCTGAGACTCACGCAGCTCGATATCGACCTGAGTCATCCGCGCCTATCAAAATTAATATAAAAATATTAATTAGTATGAAATACTATTTATACTATGATATAATATTAATATTTAATTAATTACTTACCGCCATCTCCTCAACCTCCTCCGACACATGACCCATCTCGAGGCCTGTACAGAATCAGCCACATCTCCTATAGGTAAGCATGTATCCCCGCTCCTGCCGCGTCTTTTCCCTCTGTAAATGAAATGAAAGAAATTATTAATTACAAATTAAATACATATACACATTTAACAAATTCATTTCAAGTACTTACAATCTCGTCATAGGTAATAGCAAAGCTCCTGGATCAGCCCTATGATGTACTGTCTGCTGCCTGACACTCCCAGTATTTCTATGGGAAAGAGCCTGAAACAAAATGTAAAAATTAAATTAGTGAAATTGGACAAAAAATAAAAAATATAAGTAATGGAATACTGTCATACCCTCTACTCAGCCGACATCCTAAAATAAACATAACTCGACCAGTCTTGCTTCGGGACTCCACCAAGTATATCTGCCAGTATCTCCTACAGAGGCCTCGTCCTGTCACCTTTCTTCTCCCGTCCAGCCACAGTCAGCCCTCCTGTTCTTCCATGCCACCCCAAGTTTCTTAATAATATCCACCCTCAGCTCCTCTCCCAGTATAAATTTACTCTGTAATTAAAAAATAAAGAATTATATTCATTTCGCTAATATAAATAAAAAAGAAATTAAATAAATAAAAATTATAATCAAACAATTAAGCATTTTAAATAAAATATATATATATATTCATTTAACTAATTTAAAAATATTATAAATAAAATAGCAATTAATGAATAACAAATCATAATCAAACAATTAAATAATTTAAATAAAAATATATATTCATTCAACTAATTTTAAAAATATTATAAATAATAAATTAATTATAGAATAAAAATTTAAATACAAAAAATTAAGTAATTTAAATAAAAATATATATTTATTTAACTAATTTCAAAATATTATAAATAAAATAAATTACATCAATAACAAATCATAATCACACAATTAAGTAATTTAAATAAAAATATATATTTATTAAACTAATTTGAAAATGTATAAGTAATAAATCAATTAAATAAATAAAAATTTAAATACAAAATTAAGTAATTTAAATAAAAATATATATTCATTTAACCAATTTCAACATATTATAATTAAAATAAATTACATCAATAACAAATCATAATCACACAATTAAGTAACTTAAATAAAAATATATATCATTCAACTAATTTAAAAATATTATAAGTAATAAATTAATTAAATAATAAATTTAAATACAAACAATTAAGTAATTTAAATAAAATATATATATTCATTTAACTAATTTCAAAATATATAAATAAAAATAAATTACATCGATAAAAATTATAAATAACAATTAAGTATTTAAATAAAAATATATTTCATTTAACTAATTTAAAAATATTATAAATAACAAATAATTAAATATAAAAATTACAATCAAACAATTAAAATAATTAAAAAACATATATATTCATTTACTTAAATTAAAAAATTATAAATAATAATTTTATATTACCTTTATCATTTCCCAACCTTGTTGCTTCTTTTCCAGAGTGATTTTCTTCTAATCCTTGACATAAATGGGGAACTGGGTCCACTGCTGAGCAAGAAAGTGCACATACTTATTATACAGTTGGCCATCTTTCTTGGTTGGTTGGCCCAATTCATTCAGGGGCACAACCACCCGTCTACTCATCGTCATTGACAGCTCTGTCGCTGTCAACCTCCTATAGGACCTGTCCCCCTCAGAGTCTGCAAAATTTAATTAAGAAATTAATTATAAATTAATTAATTAAAATAATTTCTATATAAATTAAATAGTTGTCAAATTTAAAAATGTTAAATAAATACTTACCTTCAAATTCTACCTCAAAACCGATCTGGCGTCTGGGAGCAGGACGCTGCTCATTTTGGGGATTCTCATTCCCCTGAACCTGCTCCTCCTCCTCCTCCTCCTTACCAGCATCATCATGGGGTTGTTCATCCCTCGAGAAATGAGCCTTCTCAGTTGCTGGATATCATCATGCTCCATGAAACTCAGGATATCCTCTTTGTTCAGATCGTAGTCATGAATGCTTGGGAATGGCTCACCAGTATCATGACCCCACCACCACGATCCTTGCTGGGTCCTGCTCTCTCAGGATCAATCGGCTCCTTCCCTGGTTGACGACTCATCCTAATAATAATAGCAAAAAGCAATTATAATGAAAAGTATATTTTACAACAAACAATTATTAAAAATAAATAATTATATTAAATAATAATTTTTTCTATTAACTCTAAATAATAATAATTGAAAAACAGATATTCCTATATTTAAATTTGCCGTTAACTCATTAAAAAAAGTAACTACTACTACTTCTATTACTCTATAAAAACTAGCATAATATAAAAAATATTTCTGTTAACTTTAACTAAAAATTAAGCTAGTCTATCAAACTTTGTTAAAATCAATCTCACCCAAGAGGGGGGTGAATTGGTGAGTTACAAAAAAAATATTCGAAATTAAAAACGAGACAGTATTGAAAACAGAGAGTCAGAGTCAGGAGAGATTTCATCGCAGAGGGAAGACACAAGATTTATACTGGTTCGGTCTTAACCACTTGACCTACGTCTAGTCCTCAGAGCACCTCTGAGTATTTCACTATCTTTCAAGATCGACAGGGCTCTTGGTGCCTCGGTACAGTAATTGAATCGCTCAATCACTCCCCCTTACTCCCGTAAGGATACAAGCCCTCTCAAGAGTCCACACTCTTGAGTATCACTCAATAGTAATTAATGAAGAGTAGTTATCAACTCTCTTACAGAGTGAAATTAATGATGAACACTGACGCTCAGTAGTATTGACGGAAAACAGAGTATTGAATGCTAGACTTAATAATCACAGATAGTAGTTCCGGTATTCAAATCTTTTTCATTAATGCTTCTTCGCGCCTTTTATAGTTGAGATCGTTAAGTAGCCGTTAGACGGAAGAGCTTCTAGCCGTTGTGACTCTGTTTGTGTGTTTCGCCAGTTTCAACGGTTCCACCATTAATGCGTCTGAGCTTCTGACACTGTAGGTTGTAGCCTACGTAATCCCGTTGAAGAGCTGTTGCATTCTTTCTTAGAAATCTACATATTTTAAAACTTTAAACAACAAGGAGTCTTGCGGTGTAGGCTTTAATTAAGAACAAGAAGAAAAACGAATTTATCATTCAATGATTTTGGACGAAATGATTTGTCTGTAAAAAGAGCAGAAAAACATTCTGGGAATGCTTGATCGAAGTGGTGATTGATTACTTGTTGATCGATCAGGTTATCGATAAACAGAGTGAAAGATTTTCGAATTAGTTCAACAGTATTATCGATCAAGTGTTGGATCATTGACTTTAAGAATTATCATAGTAAACGGAAATCGTTCCATGATCGAACAAGTGATCGAACACTTGTTGATCGAACAGATTATCGATAATTCAAATGTTATTGAAATGAAACTTCAGTCATTGATGATCGAACAAATTATCGATAAATAGATGAAGGATAATGTTATCGATAAACAATGAGTAAGAATATGTTTAGCGAAAAACACAGTCTATCTGGAATATCGAACAGGTGATCGATCAATGAATATTCTATCAAGTGATCGATAAAGTGAAGAAAGAAATTTAATCTTGTAAGGTAAAGAAACTGATTATCGATCACGTTTTGTGAAAACATGAGTTTCAGGAAATCAGATGATCGATCATATTATCGATAAGTCAATGATCGATTAGATGATCAAAAAAATGGTTTAACATAAGTTAATGCGAAGATAGCAATCCTGAGACTCTTTATCGATCATGTTATGTGAAAAGATATTATGTAGACAAGTTAAATTATTGATAATATTATCGATAATTAGGTTGCAGAAAAACTAAATATGAGTAGATAAAACATTGATTATCGATCATGTGATTGATAAGGTTATTGATTCAGCAGTTATGATGACTACCTGCATTCAGAGAGTTAGAGCATAATGTTCGATCATGTGATCAATAAACAAATGATCGAAAATATGATGGATAAATGATAATAGAATTAATGTGCAGAACGAGTAGAGTGCGTTACCTCTTATCGAAGTCGTTATTGATAACTGATTTATCGATCATGTGATCGATAAATGCACTTCAGATTTGGTCCTCTTTATCTGTTACTTGTTTGTTTATCTGATGTTATCGATAATTAACTGTAACCTTATGTGATTTCCATGTTAGCGATAATCGATCATTTTATCGATCAACAACTTATCGGATAGCTCTTCGATCAAAATACCTACTATAAGACTGATTTATACCTGAACAGTTATATGAAAACTTAGCGATAAACGTTTGATCGATCAGATGATCGATCATACATATTAAACCCTAAATTAATCTAATCTTGTTATCATCAAAACTATAATTCTAACATTCTCCCCCTTTTTGATGATGACAAAACATAAGTCATAAATCAACTCAAACAGATTCACAGCCATATAATAAGTGAAAATGCAAATAAATGTCAGGAAAAAAAATTATCGATAAAACCATTATCCAAGTACACAAAAGTGATAGAAAAAGTGATAACTAATATCATAAAGCCATAAGAGACATAAGAAATATCATAAAAACTATAAACAGCTACGAAACATCATCAGTTTTCTTCTCCCCCTTTTTGTCAGCATCAGATGAAGGGGAAGAGGTATGAACAGAAGGAATGGTCACGGGAATAAGAAGAGGAGGAAAATGAGAAAGTGAAGAAAAGGATGGAAAATGAAAGGAGGGAACAGGTTGAGGTACAGTGATAAGAGCAAGAGTAGTAGGGACTGGAACAGAGGTAGATGGGATAGAAGGAGAAGTGGGTAAGGGAGAGGAAAGAGGTGCAGGCTCAGGGTGAGGAGGAGAGGGGGGATGAGAGAGGAGATCCTCATAGCTGAAGCTAGTACTAGGGGCAGTGAAATGGTGGCAGAGAGAAGTAACCAACCCTTTGAGCTCTCGAAGTTCCTTATCCACTGAATCAAATCTCTCTGTAACTTCTTTTTCCAAAACTACCATAGCTTGTCGGTGAAGATCCAGAATTTTGGAGATGCCATCAAACTTTTGATCAGAAATTTCCCCATAGTCTCTGGCAGTGGTGTAAACTCTGGTCTCAAACGCATGAAGCTCAGCTTGAAACAATTCCCTGAGGGATCTCTCCATGAAGGATGGACCAGGGGCATGAGATGGGGCGGCAGTGGATTCAGCCTCATCCTGGGTCCGAGATGTGCTAGCTGCAGGTTGCTTTCCCTTATCCTTTTGAGATACCTTCTGTGATGGTGTAAAGGAATAGAGATCCTCATCTTGTGGAGCTGAGCAAGGCCAAAGGCAAGAACCTTGGTCTTGAGTTCCCCAGGCTCTAATGGAGCAATGTTATGTGCCTGAAGAAGGTAGGTGGCCAACTGAGGATAGGAAATTGGTGTTGATTTGGACTTGTTAAGAATAAAATCCTTCATCTCAGAATAAATAAGATCCCCAATATTGATCTTTTCCCCACTAATAATCCGGGCTAGAAGAAGATAATCATCCTGAGTGAGATGTGAGAAACTGCCGGATTTGTTTACCATGTTCCTAGAATAGATATAATGGATGATCCTATAGAAATCACACATCTGCTTAGGAGGGAAATTCAGCTCACCAGGGTAATCACTACTCTGCATTAAAATTTTGTAGGCCTTTACTTCATTCATGTCGCTACCTCTCACAAAGTCTGAAGTCCCTAGCAGCTCATTTATCTTAGCACTTGTGAGTTTGAAGGATCTGCCTCTCAGTGTAACCTTTAAACAGTTCTCTATTAGTTTGTCTTCATCATCATACTCTTTTACTGATTCCATGTTACAGTAGAATCTTTTAACTACCTCAGGACAATATTCTCCTCCAATAGCTAACCAATTTGAATAATGCTGTAGAGGGTCACTAATATCAAGATTAATGTGTGTATTTTTCCTCAGACCCTCTATGTCTACAGATACCACTGGGCAAAATTTTCTATTGCCAAAATCAGCTTTATACTTGGTTAAATTAACATCACTGTCCAGATTACCAGTCAGCAACTCTAAGAATTCAGGAGGAATTTGTCGTGCAATTCCTTCACTGGCCCTTTGCTTTTTCTTTCTCAGTTGCTTGGGGATGGATATGTTCAGTGTGGTTTCCATAGCTTTCTGAACTGAGACTTCATCATCCGACTCGGTTTCATTTTCTTCACTAACAACCGGTAATTTCGATTTGGACCGAGGGGATTTTCTCGGAGGGACTGCTTGTTCTTCGGCCCGACTCTCACGGATTTTCAGAACCCCCTTCCTTTCCGATGGTTCTTCCCATATCTTCGGTCGATATCTTTTCCGAGTGCCCGAAGGGGTGGTGTTGCTTGATTGAGGATGTTTCTCTGGACCTTCTTCCCTTTCCAGACTTGGCTGTTTTACTCGAGCCATTTCGGAAATACTGAACAATTTCTGAGTGATTGATCGGCTGAGAAGGCGATTTTGAGCTCGGTGAAGGTTGGAAATGTGACAGAGATGGATTCGAGTGGAAGAGAGGTTGAAAAATTTAATGGAATAGTGATTCCTGACCGTTGCGTGAAACAGGGGACCGGTATTTTTCGAGTTAGGGTTCGAAAACTAACAAAGGGGCTTCAAAAACAGTACCATTATAGTCTTCAGAATTATCGATCAAGTTATCGATCAAATCTTGATCGATCACGTGTTCGATAAATATGAAGAGCACATATTAACATAGGAAGGGGATTATCGATCATGTTATCGATCATGCATTTATCGAACATATTATCGATAAAGTCAGTAAAGGAGATGCGTACCTGGTCTAGTTTATTGATCATCTGTTCAAGAATTTGCTTATCGATCAGCTTATTGATTAATGTTTACTAATTCTGAGAGAGGGGTCTCGAAACCTTGAGGCTCCTGATCGATGTTCTGATCGATAAGCCACTTATCGATCACATTATCGATAAATGTTGTGTTGGAGTACTTACAAAGTGGATTTATCGATCAGGTGATCGATAAATTACTTCCTTCTTACCTTCAGCATTATCGATCATTTGATCGATAATCTTATACTCTGTTTACCTCTATTTTTCTTCATCAAAACAGAGCTTCCTGCAAAACAAATTTCTACATACTCCGATGCTTAAGTTAGTTATTTTATCATCAAAACAATAAATTTAAACAATTAATCTTGACAGATAACGTGAGATTTCTTACAGTTCATTGGGATTTACCATTCCCAATTCTCTTCTAAAGAAGTTAAACTTCTGTTGATCTAGAGGTTTCGTGAAGATGTCAGCTATCTGATATTCAGTGGGAATGAACTCAACCTTTACATCTTTCTTTTGAACATGATCTCGAATGAAATGATGTCTGACATCGATGTGTTTCGTCCGGGCATGGTGAACTGGATTCTTGGACAGACTTATCGTGCTCGTATTATCACATAGGATTGGAATCTCACGTAAGTTGATTCCTAAATCCTGTACTTGTTGCTTTAACCATAAGATCTGAGCACAACAGCAGGCAGTGGCAACATATTCTGATTCTGTTGAGGAGATTGCCACGGTGTTCTGTTTTTTACTCGACCATGAGACAAGACATCCTCCGAAGAATTGACATTGTCCACTGGTGCTTTTTCTGTCCGTTTTATATCCACCATGATCTGCATTTGAGTATCCCATTAGATATTCGGTTCCTCTTTTTGGATACCAGATTCCTAAGTTTTGAGTCCCTACAAGATATCTGAGTATCCTCTTGACAGCTTCTTCATGTGACTCTTTTGGAGCTGACTGATATCTTGCGCACATTCCGACACTGAACTGAATATCTGGTCTGCTAGCAGTGAGATATAGTAAAGAGCCGATCATCCCTCTATATCTTGTTAGATTTATGTTTTTGTCGTCTTCGTCCACATCAAGCGCATAGGTTGAGCTCATAGGAGTCTTTACACTTTTGGCATTCTCCATTCCAAATTTCTTCAGTAACTCCTTCACATATTTCGTCTGGGATATAAATATACCATTTTTCTTTTGTTTGATATGTAATCCCAGAAAGAAATTTAGTTCTCCCATCATGGACATCTCGAATTCTCCCTGCATAAGCTTAGCAAATTCTTGACAGAGATTTTCATTAGTAGCACCAAAAATAATATCATCTACATATATTTGAGCAATCAAAAGATCTTTCTTACTTCTTTTAATGAAAAGTGTGGCATCCACTTTACCTCTTTCAAATCCTTTTTCTATCAAGAAGTTGCTAAGGCGTTCATACCAAGCTTTAGGAGCTTGCTTCAAATCATATAAAGCCTTTTTAAGTTTGTAAACATGATTAGGAAAATCTGAATTTTCAAAACCGGGCGGTTGTTCAATAAACACTTCTTCTGATATGTAACCGTTCAGAAATGCACTTTTAACATCCATTTGAAATAATTTGAAATCTTTGATGCAAGCAAATGCCAAAAGAACTCGTATGGCTTCCAATCTGGCTACAGGAGCATACATTTCTTCATAATCGATTCCCTTTTCTTAATTATAGCCTTTGGCTACCAATCTGGCTTTGTTCCTGACGATTTGTGTGGATTCATCGAGCTTATTTTTGAATACCCATTTGGTGCCAATGACCGGATGATCATTTGGTCTGGGTACCAATTCCCAAACTTGATTTCTCTCAAATTGGTTAAGCTCTTCTTGCATTGCAACTATCCAGAATTCATCTGATAGTGCTTCGTCAATACTGGCGGGTTCAATGTGAGATATGAATGCAGAAAAAAGAACTTCATTGACTATTTGTCTCCGGGTTTTGACCCCTTCGTTGACTTTACCAATGATTTGTTCCAGTGGATGATCTCGGTTATGTCTCCATGCCTTTGGCTGTTCTAGATTTTCTTGTAAAGAGGGATCGTTTAAATCATCCCTGTTTTTTGAAATGTTTTCTGAAAATAATTTGTTTGAATTTTTGTTCAAGTCCAGTTTTTGAAAATTTTGAACGATTTCAGTATCATCATCTACAGCTTTCGAAATTGCTTCAGTTTCAGCAAACACTACATGGACTGATTCTTCTATTGTAAAAGTTCGTTTATTGAAAATTCTGTATGCTTTACTGCGATTAGAATAGCCAAGAAACAAACCCTCATCAGCTTTAGGATCGAATTTACCCAAGTTTTCTTTGTTGTTGTTGTGAATATAGCATCTGCTCCCAAAGATCCTTAGATGTGTCAGATTGGGTTTTCTCCCCTTGTATAATTCATATGGCGTCTTTCCGAGCAGTGTTCTGATGTAGGCTCTATTAGATATATAGCAGGCTGTGCTCATTGCTTCTTCCCAGAATACTTGTGAGACTCCTTTCTCATTTAGCATTGCTCTAGCCATTTCCGTGAGTACTCTATTCTTTCGTTCAACTACTCCGTTCTGTTGAGGAGTCCTTGGTGTAGAGAAGTTGAGCTCATAGGAGTCTTTACACTTTTGGCATTCTCCATTCTAAATTTCTTCAGTAACTCCTTCACGTATTTCGTTTGGGATATAAATATGCCGTTTTTATTTTGTTTAATTTGTAATCCCAGAAAAAAATTTAGCTCTCCCATCATGGACATCTCGAATTCTCCCTGCATCAGCTTAGATAATTCTTGACAGAGATCTTCGTTAGTAGCACTGAAAATAATATCATCCACATAAATTTGAACAATCAAAAGATCTTTCTTATTTCTTTTAATGAAGAGTGTGGCATCCACTTTACTTCTTTCAAATCCTTTTTCTATTAAGAAGTTGCTAAGACGTTCATACCAGGCTCTAGGAGCTTGCTTTAAACTGTATAAAGCCTTTTTAAGTTTGTAAACGTGATTAGGAAAATTTGAGTTTTCAAAACCGGGAGGTTGTTCGATAAAAACCTCTTCTAAGATATAACTGTTCAGAAATGCACTTTTAACATCCATTTGATATAGTTTGAAATCTTTGATGCAAGCAAATGCCAAAAGAACTCGTATGGCTTCCAATCTGGCTACTGGAGCATATGTTTCTTCATAATCAATTCCTTCTTCTTGATTATAACCTTTAGCTACCAATCTGGCTTAGTTCCTGACGATTTGTACGGATTCATTGAGCTTGTTTTTGAATACCCATTTGGTGCCAATGACCGGATGATCATCTGGTCTAGGTACCAATTCCCAAACTTGATTTCTCTCGAATTGGTTAAGCTCTTCCTGCATTGCAACTATCTAGAATTCATCGGATAGTGCTTCGTCAATATTGGAGGGTTCAATGTGAGATATGAATGCAGAAAAATGAACTTCATTGAACACTTGTCTCTGGGTTTTAACCCCTTCATTGACTTTACCAATGACTTGTTCCAGTGGATGATCTCGGTTATGTCTCCATGCCTTTGGCTGTTCTAGATTTTCTTGTGAAGAAGGATCGTTTAAATCATCTCTGTTTTCTGAAATGGTTTCTGAAGTTAATTTCTTTGAATTTTTGTTCAAATCCAGTTTTTGAAAGTTTTGAACGACCTCAGCATCATCGTCTAAAGGTTTTGAAATTGGTTCAGTTTCAGCAAACACTACATGAATTGATTCTTCTACTGTAAAGGTTCGTTTATTGAAAATTCTGTAAGCTTTACTACGATTAGAATAGCCAAGAAACAAACCCTCATCAGCTTTAGGATCGAATTTACCCAAGTTTTCTTTGTTGTTGTTGTGAATATAGCATTTGCTCCTGAAGATCCTTAGATGAGTCAAGTTGGGTTTTCTCCCCTTGTACAATTCATATGGCGTCTTTCCGAGCAGCATTCTGATGTAGGCTCTATTGGATATATAGCAAGCTGTGCTCATTGCCTCTGCCCAGAATACTTGTGAGACTCCTTTCTCATTTAACATTGCTCTAGCCATTTCTGTGAGTACCCTATTCTTTCGTTCAACTACTCCATTCTGTTGAGGAGTTCTTGGTGCAGAGAAGTTGTGGTCAATTCCATGCTCCCCACAGTAGTCTGCAAATTCGTTATTTTCAAATTCTCCTCCGTGATCAGACCTGATTGACACAATAGATATACCTTTCTCATTTTGAACCTTTTTGGCAAAAATAATGAATGCATTAAACGTTTCATCTTTAGAGGAAAGAAACAAAGTCCAGGTAAATCTCAAATAGTCATCAACTATTACAAGAGTATACAGATTTCCACCAAAGCTTTTTACTCTTGATGGGCCGACCAAGTCCATGTGAATCATTTGGAGTGGTCTTTCAGTTGAAACTGTCTTTTTTGATTTAAATGAAGACTTTGTTTGTTTACCTTTTTGACATGCATCACAGATAACATTACGTTCATATTGAATTTTTGGTAAACCAACAACTAAATCCCTTTTTATTAATTTTGAAAGTTGATTCATGTTAACATGTGCAAGTCGTTTGTGCCAAATCCAATTCTCCTCCTTTTTACTAATAAAACAGTTTTCAGAGGTTTTAGAATCAATTTGAAGTGTATAACAGTTACCGTCCCTCGAAGCTCTCAGCTTTGTATTCAATTCTTCTTTCTTCAAGGGTAGGTCATCTTTGCTTATAATTAAGCATTCTTCAGAGTCAAAGATCACCCAGTTGTTTTTGTCTGCACTTTGATTGACACTGAGGAGATTATGACATAGACCTTCAACGTAGTACATGTCTTCAACCTTCATGCCCATGCTACTTCCGATTTCTCCAATTCCAGCAATTTTTCCCGATTGGTTTCCTCCGAAGCTTACTTTTCCTCCTTCTTTTGGTTTGAGTGATGTAAACTTCTCAGTGTCACCCGTCATGTGTCTGGAGCATCCGCTGTCTATATACCATTTATTTGTTCTGGATGCCTTTAGACATACCTGCAAAATCACAATCATGTTTTAGGTACCCATACCTTCTTGGGTCCTTTTTGGTTAGTATGAGTTATCTTTGGCACATAAGTACCTTTGGGCACCCATTTTAATGTTCCGTAGGCTCCTTTCTTCTTATAGTAACAAGAGGAAGTTGAGTGGCCTTTACGGTTGCAGTGAGAACAAAGTGCAAATGGATTTGAAGAATGCACAGAATTTCTAAAATATGTAAGATATGATCTACCACTACTCTTTTCTTTCCTTTTGACTTATCCTGAGTTGGATCGTATCTTATACTAGTTTTGTCCATAGAACATCGTTGAGCTCCTAGGATCACTTTAAGCATTTCGCTACCTTTAGTGAATTTTTCTAAAGTTCTGGTAAGATCTTTAATCTTCTTTTCGTTCATTTCACAATCTTTGCAAGTTGAAATCGAATCTACATTGACTTCAACCTTCGATTGTTGTTCTTCTAAAAACTTTATCCTTTTCTTAGAGCTTACTAACTGCTTTGCAATTCTTACCAATTCTAAATGTAATGCATTGTATTCGGACTGTAATTCATCATAAGATGGTTCAGAAATTATTACCTCGTCTGTCTCTGATTCCTCGTTTTCTTGGGCCACTAGACAGATGTTAGCGGTTTCTTCATCATCACTTTCTTCTTCTTCATCCGAAGAACTGTCTCCTCAGATTGATGTGATGAAGGCTTTCTTCTTTCTAAATCTTTCTTTCTTCTTTTCTTTGTCCTTCATTCTGGAAAGTTGGGGACATTCCGCCTTGATATGTCCTGGCTTCTTACATTCGAAGCAAATGATTGGATCCTTTGATTCGTTCGAATATGATGAAATTCTGCGTTTCAGCTGGAACTTCTTTCCGGTTCTGTTCTTGTAGAATTTCTTGAACCTTCTGACTATAAGGCCCATTTCATCATCCTTAAGATCATCTTCATTATCATCTTCACTCTCCTGAGTTTTAAGAGCGATGCTTTTCCGGTTCTTCTCATTCATCTCCTTTTTGTATTTTTGCTTGCTTTCATATTCAGCGAGGCTCCCGAACAGCACTGCAACAGAAACAATGGATTCTCCTTTGGTTTCTTCAATAGCTGTTACTTTCGGTTCCCATTCTTTTGTGAGACCGCTCAGTATTTTCCTCACTTGATCTTCTTGACTATATTTCTTTCCAAGTGTAGTGAGGTGGTTTATGAGATGTGAGAATCTGACCTCCATGTCTCGGATACTCTCTCCTTCCTTCATCCTGAATAACTCGAATTCGGTGGTGAGAGTGTTGATTCTGCTCTGTTTTACACTGGTGGTTCCTTCGTGAGCTATCTCCAGAGCTTCCCACATTTCCCTTGCAGTTTCTAGACTTGAGACTCTGAAATATTCCCTCTGGCTAAGTGCACACATGAGTATATTGATAGCTTTGTCATTTAAGGTCACCAGCTTCTTGTCTTCCTCATCGAACTCCCTGGGACTCTTGCGTACTTGCTGTCCATCTATTGTTTTCATTGGGACATAGTTGCCGTGCTCTATTATGTGGTGAGAACCCACAAGGGAAAAATCCCACGAACCCACAACCGATCTGAATATACGCACCCCAAGAACGTAAACAAAGGTCTGGTGATCTACTTGAACCCTTGAACACGGAAGAACAAGGACCCGAAGTGTTGAAAGACGCCACAAGATTGATCAAGCCTTGATAAGTCTGTTAGTTCAATGAAGAACCCTAGAGAGAACTCCTCTCAATCAGAAATTGCAAAATGCAAGTTTTCATTCAAAATTCCAAATCCCCTCCCAAAATGAGGGTTACAATATCTTATAGAGGATACATTCAAGATCTGACCTAAAAAGCATTAAATGCAATCTAGAAAATCAAAACATAATAAATTCATAAGGACTTGATTTAGGTAACTTGGAAATTCAAAAGTCAAATCTGCCAACTAATTATGAATTTTCGCACAAATGCATTTAATGAAATATAATCAGCATATCAAGCCCAAAATATGATTAATTAGGCCCAAATGAGTCTTCTCATGTGTTGTACTTGATCCAAGCTCCTTAAATTGAAGTCTCCAAGCCCAAGATATGATCAGTAGCTCCATTTTCAGCCCAAATGACATTAGTGACATCCTCAGCATTTTTATCCAGATTTGATACTCCAATAAATGCCATTTGCTTTGTCAAGGTGTCTTGCACTAGCCCACTCAAAGCTTCCTTAATTCTTTTAGCTCTTGCTCTTGTGATTGGTCCAGTTGGGATTTGCAATGGATCATTGGAAGTTGAGGAGTTAGCTTGCTGTATCGCATCATTCCCCCTCTCCTCAAAAGGATTCGACCTCGAATCATCACCTGCATCAAAAGGAGATAAATCAGCCACATTGAAAGTAGCACTAACATTATACTTACCAAGTAAATCAATTTTGTAAGCATTGTCATTGATTCTTTCAAGCACTTGAAATGGACCATCTCCTCTTGGAGCTAATTTGGACTTTCTTTGAGCTGGAAATCTTTCTTTCCTCATATGCACCCACACCCAATCACCAGGTTCAAAGAGAACACGCCTTCTTCCTTTGTTAGCCTTGGATGCATATTGCTCATTTTTCTTTTCAATTTGTTGTTTCACTTTTTGATGAAGTTGTTTCACTGTTTCAGCTTTTTTTGTCCCATCAAGACTGGCCCTCTCATCAATAGGCAATGGTAATAAATCCAAGGGAGTTAGTGGATTAAAACCATACACTATTTCAAAAGGAGAATAATCAGTAGATGAGTGCACACTCCTATTGTAAGCAAATTCAATGAATGACAAGCAATTTTCCCAATTCTTCAAGTTCTTTTGAATCACAGTTCTAAGCAATTGAGTTAAAGTTCTATTAACTACCTCAGTTTGTCCATCAGTTTGTGGATGACAAGCAGTAGAAAACAATAATTTAGTACCCAGCTTACCCCACAAAATCCTCCAAAAATGACTCAAGAATTTTGTATCCCTATCAGAAACAATACTTTTAGGAACACCATGAAGTCTTACAATTTCCTTAAAGAACAAATCAGCAATGTATGTGGCATCATCAGTTTTATGGCAAGCAATGAAATGTGCCATTTTAGAAAATCTATCGACAACCACAAATATGGAATCCATACCCTTTCTTGACCTAGGTAAACCCAAAATAAAATCCATTGATATATCTACCCAAGGTTCACTAGGCACAGGTAATGGGGTGTACAAACCATGTGGCAAGACTCTAGATTTAGCCTTTTTACAAGTTATGCATTTAGCACAGATTCTTTCCACATCACGTTTCATTTTAGGCCAAAAGAAATGTTCATGCAAAACATCCAAAGTCTTTTTCACACCAAAGTGACCCATTAATCCTCCCCCATGTGCTTCTCTCACAAGTAATTCTCGCAAAGAACATTGAGGCACACACAATCTGTTTTCTTTAAACAAGTACCCATCAATCCTATAAAACTTTTCAAATGCTTTCTTTTCACAAGCAAGAAACACTTCAGCAAAATCAGCATCAATGGCATACAATTCCTTGATATATTCAAAACCAAGCAACCTAGCATTTAGAGTAGTAAGAAGAGTATACCTTCTTGACAATGCATCAGCCACCACATTTTCTTTACCTTTCTTGTATCTGATGACATACGGAAATGTCTCAATAAATTCCAGCCACCTTGCATGTCTCTTGTTCAGCTTACCTTGACCCTTAATGTGCTTCAAAGATTGATGATCAGTATGAATTACAAATTGTTTAGGCCAAAGGTAGTGTTGCCAATTCTCTAATGCTCTTTTAAGTGCATAGAGCTCCTTGTCATATGTTGGATACTTCAAGGCTGCTCCATTCAACTTTTCACTAAAATAAGCAATTGGCTTTCCTTCCTGCATCAAAACAGCTCCTATTCCAACTCCAGATGCATCACATTCAATCTCAAAAGTTTTGTTAAAGTTAGGCAATACTAATACAGGTGCAGAACACAATTTATCCTTAAGCCTAATGAATGCAACATCTTGTTCTTTATCCCATTTAAAACCAACAGACTTTTTAATAACTTCAGTGAGTGGTGCAGCAAGTGTGCTAAAATCTTTGACAAAGCGCCTATAAAAACTAGCCAAACCATGAAAGCTTCTCACCTCAGTTATGCTTTTAGGTGTTGGCCATTCTTTAATAGCTCTTATCTTTTCTTCATCAACTTCTATTCCTTTAGCACTCACCACAAAGCCAAGAAAAACAATTTTATCCATACAAAAATCACACTTCTTCATATTTGCAAACAATTTTTCCTTTCTCAAAACATCAAGCACACAATGCAAATGATTCAAATGCTCATCAAGATTCTTGCTGTAAATCAGAATGTCATCAAAATAAACCACAACAAATTTCCCAATGAAAGCACGCAAAACATGATTCATTAATCTCATGAAAGTACTAGGTGCATTAGTTAACCCAAATGGCATAACTAACCATTCATACAAACCATGTTTTGTTTTGAAAGCAGTTTTCCATTCATCCCCTTCCCTCATTCTAATTTGATGGTATCCAGATTTCAAATCAATCTTAGAAAAGACAATAGAACCATGCAATTCATCAAGCATATCATCTAATCTAGGAATGGGATGGCGATACTTTATAGTGATGTTATTCACAGCTCTGCAATCAATGCACATCCTCCAAGTTCCATCTTTCTTTGGGACCAAAAGTACCGGAACAGCACAAGGACTCAAGCTTTCTCTAACATATCCCCTTGCCATGAGCTCTTCCACTTGCCTTTGAAGTTCCTTTGTCTCTTCTGGATTGCTTCTATAGGCTGGCCTATTAGGAATTGTTGCTCCTGGAATGAAATCAATTTGATGCTCAATTCCTCTAATGGGTGGTAATCCAGGTGGAATCTCCTCTGGGAACACATCAACATATTCCTGCAATAAAGAACTAACAACACTTGGAAAGGAAGAGTTAATGTCATTAGTATCCAAAAAGGATTCCTTGTAAACAAGGAGAAGCAAATGTTGTTCAGCCAAAAAGGCATTCCTCACTTCACTTTCTTTTGCATAAAAACTCAATTTCTTTTTCTCTTTTCTCTCTTCATTTTTTTTCTGAAATTCTTTTTTTGAACTCTCATCTTTTCTCTCCTTTTCACTCCCATTTCTTTTTGATGTCTCTCTCACATTTTTCATATCACTCTCTTTTTTATCTCTCTCTTTTTTCATCTTAAGTTGATCCTCATACACTTGCTTTGGGGTCAATGGTACAAGAGTAATGGGTCTGTTGTTCATTACAAAAGAATATCTATTTGTAAGCCCATCTTTCTTTACCTTTCTATCAAATTCCCAAGGTCTTCCCAAAAGTATATGTCCAGCATGCATAGGAACAACATCACATAATACTTCATCACAATACTTCCCAATTGAAAAAGAAACAAGAACTTGCTTATCAACTTTAATCTCCCCACATTCATTCAGCCATTGCAGCTTGTATGGTCTAGGGTGTCTAACAGTGGGCAAATGTAATTTCTCAACCATTGTAGTGCTTGCAACATTTGTAACACTCCCACCATCAATTATCAAACTACATACCTTGTTATTAATGAGGCAGCGAGTATGGAAAATATTTTCCCTTTGCTCATTCAACTCATCTTCCTTCACTTGACAATTCAAGGCTCTTCTAACCACAAGGCATTCTCCTTCCACAGCATACTCAATCCCATCATCACTAGCATCTTCAAGTAGGGGCATGGAGTCATCACTTTCACTCTCACTTTCAGTCACAACTTCATTATTTTTCAGAATCATAACTCTCTTGTTGGGGCATTGAGAAGCAATATGACCTGTACCCAAACACTTGAAACATTTTATATCCCTATTTCTAGAAGTTTGGGAATCAGATTTACCTTTGCTCTTTGATGAAGCTTCTTCTTTGCCTCTAGTGGTCTCCTTTTGGATAGCTTTTTCTCCTTTCTTCCAATTCTGTTTGAAAGAAGAAGTTGATCCAGAATGAAATTTTGAAGCACCTTTTCGCTTGAGTTGCTTTTCCACCTTAATAGCCATATGCACCATGTCTTCTAGTTCTACATAATGATGCAATTCAACTATATCAGCTATATCTTTGTTCAACCCACTTAGAAATCGGGCCATTGTTGCTTCTCTATCTTCTTGCACATTAGCTCTTATCATGGCCAATTCCATCTCCTTATTGTACTCCTCTACACTCCTAGGACCTTGTGTAAGGGTCTGCAACTTTTGATAAAGCTCTCTAAAATAATGGTTGGGAACAAATCTCTTCTTCATTAGAGCTTTCATTTCGCTCCAAGTTGTTACAGGCCTCTCTCCATTATTCCTCCTATTAATACCCAATTTATCCCACCAAACAATGGCATAATCAGTGAATTCTATTGCTGCCAACTTCACCTTTTTAGCTTCAGAATAATTATGACACTCAAAGATCATTTCTATTTTCTTTTCCCACTCTAAGTAGGCTTCAGGATCATTTCTACCTTGGAATGATGGTATCTTCATTTTGATGCTCCCAAGGTTCCCATCTACTCTATCTCTCTCCCTTGGGTTATTTCTCCCATATCTTCTCCCATACCTATCCCCTCTATGCCTATTCCTTATCAGTTCAACTTCAGATTCAGAATTGACTTCATCCTCACTACCACCAACTTTGTTATTTTCAGATTCAAAGTCATCCATAGAAACCTCCCTTTGCCTTCCATGCCTTCTAGGTTTAGGTTGGGCTCTTTGCAGATTTACAATCCTTTCATCTTGTCTATCCATTCTATCCCTTATCTCTCCATAAACCACATTCATCCGTTGAAAATGTTGCTGCATTGCCCTAAGGGTGTCTTCAATATTCATTGGATTTCCACTACCACCAGATGTCCCATCTGCATTAGACATTGTGACTTCAAGGAAAATTAATTATGTTAGTGAAGTAAAGTTCCTCACAAATTTCCTCACGTGTTTCCCTCAAGAATGACACTCAACACTCGTGTTTCACTCAAACTTGGCTTTTAAATTGAGGTATATCACTCTTGCCTTTTTCCACTCTGAAATCCCTCTTGAGGCTCTTTAAAGAACTAAACAATTTAAACAAAGCAATCACAATAATCAGCCAACACTTAGGAACTTTGAGAAATTAAGAGTATTGAATATGGACCTTCAAGAAAAGTCAGAAACTCAATTGACACAAGTATTGCAAAAGCCAAAATAGAATTTGGATATGAAGATGATTTGCTCAAAACACTGCCAGCACTATAATTTCTTTTCGTTTTTTTTTTCTGTCCCTTTCTTTTTGGGTACCTTTTTTTTTTCCTTTTTTTTTTTCTTGTCTTTTCCCTTTTCTTTTTTTTTTTTTTTCACTGAATAATGCAAGGAAAATCACAAAAATACCATAAACAAAACAGAACAAGCAATCTGAACCCAGAAATTCCAGAAAACGCGTCCTTTTCAAATGGGTATAACTTGCCCTACAAAAGTCGGATTTAGATGAAACCAAAACGAGACGAAAGAAGGGACTCCGAACTATGAAAATGACCTATTAAACTTCACAAAACTCAACGGAAAAGTGAATGGACAAGGATGACAATTTCGGTGATGAACAGAAACGCAGAAGACGAACAGACACAAGGAAAGGCACCAAATGAAGAACGAAAATGAAGGTAAACTAACAGAAAAATATGACCTGAGTTTAGATCCAAAGCTCTGATACCAAGATGGTGAGAACCCACAAGGGAAAAATCCCACGAACCCACAACCGATCTGAATATACGCACCCCAAGAACGTAAACAAAGGTCTGGTGATCTACTTGAACCCTTGAACACGGAAGAACAAGGACCCGAAGTGTTGAAAGACGCCACAAGATTGATCAAGCCTTGATAAGTCTGTTAGTTCAATGAAGAACCCTAGAGAGAACTCCTCTCAATCAGAAATTGCAAAATGCAAGTTTTCATTCAAAATTCCAAATCCCCTCCCAAAATGAGGGTTACAATATCTTATAGAGGATACATTCAAGATCTGACCTAAAAAGCATTAAATGAAATCTAGAAAATCAAAACATAATAAATTCATAAGGACTTGATTTAGGTAACTTGGAAATTCAAAAGTCAAATCTGCCAACTAATTATGAATTTTCGCACAAATGCATTTAATGAAATATAATCAGCATATCAAGCCCAAAATATGATTAATTAGGCCCAAATGAGTCTTCTCATGTGTTGTACTTGATCCAAGCTCCTTAAATTGAAGTCTCCAAGCCCAAGATATGATCAGTAGCTCCATTTTCAGCCCAAATGACATTAGTGACATCCTCAGCATTTTTATCCAGATTTGATACTCCAATAAATGCCATTTGCTTTGTCAAGGTGTCTTGCACTAGCCCACTCAAAGCTTCCTTAATTCTTTTAGCTCTTGCTCTTGTGATTGGTCCAGTTGGGATTTGCAATGGATCATTGGAAGTTGAGGAGTTAGCTTGCTGTATCGCATCATTATGTCCCACAAACCATACTCTGTGGCCTTGATGAAGATTTTCATCCTCATTTTCCAAAAGGTATAATTTTCTCCATTGAAGCCTGGCGGTTTGGATGTTGAACATCCTTCCGGTAGCACGCTGTCTCTGAATCCTGCCATTAGATCTCTCTTCAGACTGTTGAATCCTTAATGAATAGACCTGCTCTGATACCAAATGTTAGAATCAATCTCACCCAAGAGGGGGGTGAATTGGGTGAGTTACAAAAAAAATATTTGAAATTAAAAACGAGACAGTATTGAAAACAGAGAGTCAGAGTCAGGAGAGATTTCACCGCAGAGGGAAGACACAATAAATAAAATAAAAAATAAAAAAATTATTTATAAATAAATTTCTATTCTTACCTGAAAATATAGATATGGATTTGGATATGGATCTTGATCTCGATCTGGATATACTTCATGGAGAGAATTCGGCAGAGCTTCGCTTTAAAATTCGCCAAAATAGTGAAAATGACGCGGTAGGAGGGCATATATAGGGTGCGATTTTCAAGCGATTATACTAAAACCGCTAGACATTTCTAGCATTTACCTTCCCATACCACCTGCATGCAACCACGTGTCACAACTCCACAGGAAAAATAACAAAATTTCTAGCGGTTTCCATTAAAACCACTAGAAATTTGGTAGATTTAGTAGCCGTTATGAAACCGCTACAAAATACAACGACGATTTGCATTCTCTAGCGATTGAAGTAGCAAAACCGCTAGAAAGTAAACGCTGCAAATATGGCGCCAACTTCGCGCCAGAACGCGTGAACAGTTCTTGCGGTCAATTTCTAGCAGTTGTGTTATAAACGCTAGAAATATGTGGGGCCCACTTGATTTCTGGTCAAAGTGCTCCGGATTTCTTGCAGTTTGTGTGAAAACTGCTAGAAATTTCAGAATTTGCAGCGGTTTTATTTAACCGCTAGAAATGCACCGCTAGTAATTCCCCTTTTTTTGTAGTGTAATGACACTTGGTTTTTCATTTATCATGGTGGTTGGGATATTTTGGTGTATTAAAGGAGCTCTTCCACTCCTATTTTCATATTATTATTTTGGTCAAGAGTGAGCAAGAGAGAACTTGATGGAGAAATCAAGAGAAAGCCATCAACTTTGATCATCCAAGCAAGGTTTAAGGTTAGTTTTTGGTTCTAAGTTGTGCCTTGCTTTGTTTACTTAAGTTGTATGGTTAGAAATTCATGGTTCTCCCCTTTTTCCTGTGCTGGCTGAAACATGTTTATGGGAAGGGAAGAAGTTTTGTTGGTCCAACATGTTAGAACACTTTAAAGCATGATAGATCCTAGTGGTTACAAGTGGTTTTCGGTTGTTTTTGAAGTGTTTTCTTTGATGTGTTGCATGAGGACCATTTTGGCCAAGGCAAGAAATGGACCCTAGGATGATTTGTTTAGTATTTTGATGCTTCCATTGTGTTCAAAATAGAAAATGGTATAGGATAAACCTAAAGAACAAAGGTTGGAAGCATTAAAGCCAAATTTGTAATTTTTAGAAAATGAACCTTATGGTTCGGCCAAGCTGAAATTGGAAGAGGGAGTTTTATTTTCTTAAATCCAAGTAGATATTTGGAATCTACATAAAAAATCATGTAGGAATGAGTCAAGAGGGAATTTTTAGGGTTTATGGAAAACAAACTCTAAAATTTAAAGAACAAAGGTGGAAGCTTTAAGGGACAAGGGTTGTCCTTGAGTTGTGTTTTTGTTTTTCCATGGTTTAGTTGGTGATTCTTGCTGCCCTTTTGATGAATTTCCATGTTAGGGTTTGGCATTTGTGAAAGCAAGAAAGAAGAACAAGAAAATCAAAGAGCATTGGATCAAGGTAGTGGGATTTAATTAGCCATTAATGTTAACTTTGCATTGTTATTTATGGCATGAATGCTTGCTATTATATAGTTGAACTATGATGTTTGTGATATGGTTGCTCCTTGCATTTGTTGCCATGGCTTTGCATATTGAGGTTGCCTAGTTATAAGAAGATTAGTTCTCCTATGGTAGCTAATGTTGAAATGCTTTATAATGATGCATGTTGATGTTTTGGTTGATTGATCTTGTTACTGGGATTTCATTAAAATCTCATCCCCCAAATGCAATCTAATATTTTAGGGCCTGAAACTTCCAAGGGAAAGCTGTAGATTGAAGGTTATATTATGGTGTCAAACCATAAAAATTCATGGACTTTTTGCCTATGTAAATATTCAACTTGGGTAGTGCTATAAACCTAGTGACATCGCCAACTTTAAGCGAAGTTTTGATTAAGTTCCTGAACGTTTTTAATCACAAAATTTAGCATGATTGTAGATCACGTTCCATAACCAAGCTCAATAATAACAAGGATAGTGAAAACTACATCAAAAACCATGAACATATCTTGTTTCAAAGCTTAATCTTGCATGGGGTCACTTGGCCTTTCTCCCTCCTTCTTCTTTCTCTCTCTAGAATCTATTTTGTAAGAGTTTCCCCATGGTTCCATGAGCTTACACGAAAATGAGGGGTGGGAGGGGGCATTTATAGAAAATAAGACTGAATCTGAGCATTGATCTTAAAAATATGTGGCTTAATCTGGACCGTCCATTTTCTCTTTTTATCTTTTGATGACATGTGTCCTATGACATCATGTTTACATCATCTTAATTACATCATGCTTGCATCATCAAGCCACATGCCTTTAATCCAACCGTACACGTGTCTTGCATCCAACTATACACAAAATACCTTCTTTTCCCATCAACCTTACACTTGTCTTTTCTATATTTCTTCATCATTTTGGCATTAAATTAGGGAGGAAATTAATATAAAATTGGTGTAAAATACAATCCTTAGATATTTCTCCACCTATCTTGCCATTCTGCACCATATAGAGTACTTTTTGGGGTCCTGATTTTCCCAGGACTAGTGGGACATATTATGGCATCATTTTCTCATCTCAAATAAATTGACATGGCATTATATAACATGCCCAAAGAGAAAGTGATGCTCTTCCCTTGTTTTTCCATTAAAATAATTAAAACAATTAATAATATTTATTTTGAAGTGATCTTGACCGAATTCTTTCTACCGATCCATAACTCTAAGAATCTATCTCCGAGTACCAATACTATTTATTCATCATGGGAAATTCCTCTAATTTTTCTTAAGTCCAAAGTCAACCTCTAGACCTTCGACTTTGACTTTTCCTAAATAGTGTATAAATAGGCTTTAAATTCTATTAAAACCAACCTCTTCGCTTTTTTAGAACGGAATTATTTTTAAAACCTGTGATAATTCCTCAAGTATTTTTTTTCCCATTTTTTCTGATTATCTGAGGCCACCCTATACTTTAAATAATTCATTTTTGAAAATATTCCAAATCAGTCAAAACCCAGAGAATTTTGCAAATTACTTCTAGGGGCATTTTTGTTATTTTTAGCCTCATGCAGGCCTCTGAACCTTATTCCTATTTTTCTAGAATTTTTATGAGGTATTCAGGCATTAACCTACCATTTCTCATTTTCTGGGATTTTTCTAGGATTTCCGAGCATAATTTCCATTTTTACCCTTACCAGCCTAAAACTTTATAAAATTACAATTCTGCCCCTGGTTTTGTTTAACCTCAAAATTCATCTTATTGAGGCCTCCAACATAACCTTTGGCCTACATTTATCTCTATTTCTCATTCTTGGGCCCTGAGACTTCTTCCGAGTCTCTAACTTCCTCTTTTCTCAGTCCCAAAAAGTTTTCCTTTTGCGATTTAGTCCCTGAAAATCCTGCTATCCTTCCAGGGAATATCTAGGACCTCTACCAAAAAAGGTCTAGTAGCTTGCCCATTTCAGGCTAATTTTGGTACTTCTAGGCCTAAAATTCAGAATGTGACAGATGACTTTGCGATTTTTAGTGATTCATTTGATGAGTGTTTAATCAATGTAGCAAGTTTTTTAAAAGGGTGAAGAAGCCAACTTTGTCGTCAACTAGGAAAAGTGACACTTTATGGTGAAAAAGGGCATTATGTTAGGTTACTGAGTGTCCAAGAATGGATTGGAGTTTAATAGAGTAAAGATTTCTGTGATTGAACAACTCCCTCCACTAACAAATATAAAGGGTATGAGAAGTTTCCTAGGATGCAACATCCTGAATTTTTGGCCTAGAAGTGCAAAAATTAACCTGAAATGGGCAAACTACTAGCCCCGTATGGTAGGAGCCACGGAAGTTTCTTGAAAGGATAAAAGGATCCTTAGGAACCAAATTACAAACCAAAAGTTTTTCGAGACCAAGAAAAGAGGAAGTTAGAGACTCTAGTGAAGTCTCGAGTCCCAGGAGTAAGAAATGGAGATGAATGTAGGTCAAAGGTTATGTAAGAGGCCTCAATGAGGTAAATTATGGGTTTAAGCCAAACTAGGGGGAAATCATAATTTTGTAAAGTTTCGAGCTGGTAAAGACAAAAATAGAAATTATGCCCAAAAATTCCAGAAAAATCCCAAAAAATGGGAAATGACATCTTAAGGCTTGTATTTAAAGTTCAAAGGTCCAATATAAGGGGTTGAGGTAATTAAAGGCTAAAGGTTGTGCTAGAACTTCAAAAAAAAGATTTTTTAGGCTAAAGCCGAGTAGGGAGCTAAAACGCAAATTTAGAAAGTTTCAAGCTGAAAAGGGGCACCGATGGAAAAAAGGCATGAATACTTCAAAAAAATTCTAGAAAAATAGAAATGAGATCTAGAGGCTCGTAAGAGGCTAAAATGACAAAAATACCCCTAAAAGGAATTTGTGGAATTCCCAGGGTTTTGACTAATTTTGAATATTAGTAGACATTGAATTATTTAAAATACAGGGAGATCTCAGATAATTGGACAAAAATGTGAAAAAATACTTGAGGAATTATCATAGTTTTTAAAAATAATTTCGTCCTTAGAAAGCAAAGAGGTTGGCTTTAATAAAATTTAAAGCCTATTTATATACTACATGAGGAAAGTTAAAGTAAACTATGTAGAGGTTGACTTTTAACTTAAGAAAAATTAGAGAAATTCCCTATGATGAATAATTAGTATTGGTACCCAGAGATAGATTCTCAGAGTCATGGACTGATAGAAAGAATTCAGTGAAGTTTACTCCGAAATAAATATTATTAATTATTTTAATGGAAGAATAAGGCAAGAGCATCACTTCCTCTTTAGGCATGTTATATAATACTATGTGAACTTATTTGAGATAAGAAAAAGGTGCCAGAACATATAGCAATGGTCCCAAGTAAGTTAAGACCCAAAAAAGTACCCAATATGGTTCAGAATGGCAAGATAGGTGGAGCAATACCTAAGGACTACATTTTACACGAATTTTCTATTAATTTTCTCCCTATTTTAATGCTAAAATGATGAAGAGACAAACAAAAGACACTTGTATAGTTGGATGCACGACACGTGTACGGTCAAATGCAAGACACGTGTACGATCATATTAAAGACATATGGGTTGATGATGTAAGCATGATGTAAGCAAGATAAGGTAAGCATGATGTCATGAGGATACTTGTCATCACAAGATAAAGAAGGAAAATGAATGGTCAAGATCAAGCCACCTATTTACAAGATCAAGGACTAAGATTCAATATTATTTTCTATATATACACCTCCCCTCCCCTCATTTCATCCAAGACTCATGAAACCATAGTGAAACTGTTGCAAAATAAATTCTAGAGAGAGAAAGAAGAAGGGAAGAGAAAGACCAAGTGATTCTAAGCAAGATCAAGCCCTAAAACAATATGTGTTTATGGTTTTTGATGTAGTTTTCACTACTCTTGTTATTGTTAAGCTTGGTAGTGGATTTCAATAGTTTTTAGGAGCTTGAAACCCTAAAGTGTTAAGTGTACGAAAAGATGAAATTGATATTAGAATAATGTTTAAAGGCTTGAAAAGAACAAGAATCAAGTGGTTTTATATTGAGATTAGTTAAATTTCATGGTTATGTAACTTAAGTAAGATTTCAACCAAAGCTAGTTCTTGGTCCTAGGATTGAATTTTGATACTTCTAATGTGTTTAAAATGAAAAATTGTGTGGGTTAGAGGTGACAAAACAACTTTGGGAAGTATTAGAATTGAAAATGAAAATTTTAGACCCTAAGGGCATACCATTTGACCAAGGCAAGAAATAGGAAAATGTGTTGGATTTTGATAAATCCAAGCTTATATTTAGATTTCTCGTGAAAAACTGAGCGGTAAATAACCAAGAGAATGATTTTAAAGGCTATGGAAAAGAAAGTGATAATTAAGGTTAAAGAGGAACAAGTTTAAGAGTTAAGATGGTTAATTGTTTTTCATAGTCTTAATGGATTATCTATTATTGTTTATTGTGAAATTAGGTCCATGAAACACCCAGAAAGAGGAATGGTAAGGTTTTTCAAGCAATCTTGGTGGTTGAAAAGTAAAGGGAGCAAGAAGAAAGCTTAAAAGTTACAAAGTAGTGAACTTACCTTTCTTGTGTGCTTGATGTGTATGCTTGTGTGTTGATGTGGATTTATTGTTTGATGATGATATGAGATGCTAATGCTAGCATGATGCTCTGTTTCATTGATGTTTTTCATAGCCATGCATGTTAATATGAAAAATTGAGCATGAGAATATTTTATAAGCATGAGTTAGATCAAATAAGCATGTCATACACTTGTATCTATCTTGCATGCATAAATGGTCATGTTTGCCACTGAGATTCTTTCAAATCTCACCCTCCCTTAACCAACCATAATAGGTGATAATGATCAAGCAAAAGATGCATAAAGTGGAAGCAAGGAAAGAGGAAAAGAATTGAAGAAATTTATTGTATTGCATTGTATAATTTATATAACAATATACGGTACAAACATTCTCTCTCTCACGTGAGAGCTTTTCTCTCTCCCTGTGAGAGTTAGTTATGCCAGTTTCTTGCTACCTTTTTGTGAGTGAACTCCACCGCCCACTGTGATGGAGCCAAAGAGTGTGCCGAGTTAACATGCATTACGATAACTCGATGTGTGAGATTAAAGTGTGGTGATTAGATAGATTAGGGAGTATGGAGGAAGTCGGAAGAGGATCAGGAAGCTCTGCGTAAAGGTGGATTGAAAGCAAATCTGGTTTGGAAAGGGAAGAAACAGAGAAAGCTGTTTGGAGGTGCTTTGGTTGGAAAATTAATGTCGATGAAGAACTTGAATAAAGTGACAGTCATTCAGATGATCCGCAAAGGATGGAATCTTTTGAAGAATGAAGATCTTGAGATTACTGAAGTGGAACAAGATGGTTTTATTTTTGAATTCCGTCGCATTGAAGATCGATTGAGAATTCTAAGAGGAAGACCATGGTCTATCCAAGGTCAGTTACTTAACATTCAGATCTGGCAAGATTACATGACGTTTGGAGAAGTTGATTTTAATCATTGTCCTTTTTGGACCATGATCTACTGGAAGAAGCTATGGATGTAGAGAATGTGAGAATTCTTGGAGCGATGGTAGGGGAAGTAGTTCTGGTGGAAGATCCAACAAAGGGGGAACTGTTAGTCAGGAGTTTTTTAAGAGCCAGAGTGGTTGTTGATCTGAGTAGACCTCTAATCACTGGCATTTGGACTCCAAGACCAAATCTGGATCCAGTTTGGATTAAAATCAGATATGAACGACTGCAGCAGTTTTGCTTCTGGTGTAGTCATATTGGTCATGATCAAAAAATTTGCCTCCATTTTTCTGAAGAAGATGAAGGCTCACCAAGGAAACTTGGTGCTTGGTTAAGCACTCAGGCTGCTTGAGGGATGACAAATCTAATTATTTACGAGAAAGTAGGTTAAGAGGAAAGTGATGGACTAGTTAGACTTCCTGAGAAACAGAAAGAGCAACTGTTGAATTTTGTTGAAACTATCAAAGGAAAGGAGGTTGATGATTTATGTAAAGTTGATGGGGAAAGTAAGAGTAAATCTACTGTAACTAAAGAACCATAATCCTCTGACCATATCAACAGGAAAATGGAGAAGTTGAATAAGCTTGAGAATTCTGAAGTTAGATCTATTTCTCAGCAAGAATCAAAAGTTGAAAATGTGATGAAGGAAGGAGGGAAGAAAGTTGATACAAATGTCATAACTTCTTTGGTTAATTCTCTAAATAAAGAAGTTGATGTTTCTAAAGCTATTGTGGTTTATGGTGTAGTGTCTCCTATCTCAGATGTGACTACAGGGCTGAAAAGAGTTAAAATCAAAAGGAACATGGAATGTGATGAGAGTGAAGGTAAGAGTAAGAGGAGAAGGCCGTGCTTTGATATTTCTCCTGAAACATTATTAACTACTGAAGTAGTTCAGATTGATAATGTAGTTAGAAAGAGGGAAGGAAAAGCATTGGTGCTGTTAAAAGGCATATTAGAAGGTTTGGAGGTAAGAAGGGGTGTAACTCTGGAAGAGGAAGGCTAAAAAGGGCAATAGAGCTTCATGGGGCTGGTCTAGTATATTGGAGGGTAGAGATTTGCTAATTAAAGACTTATGCTGGAAGATTGGTAACGAGGAGAACATCAAGATTTTTGGAGACGCTTGGCCTCCTGTGATAGAGGAGCATGGCATGATCAAGTATCAAAGGAAGACCAAAACACGGAGCATGGAGCCCAAGCTAAAAGATGGAAGTCCAATATTCTAAAAGACCCATTACAAGGCATTGTAGGCCCAATGACAAGAGCAAGGACCAAATCTATGAAAGAGGCGCTGAATTGTTTGATAAAAGATCTTAAAGAGTTAGAGCCCATTTATTTGGAAGAAGCATCCCTCAATCAGCCCATCAAGGGTCCAAACATGGTGATTACATTGCTAGAAGCCAAACAAGATGATGTACAACGCCCATGTATAGTCCAGATTGAAGAATTCACTCAAAATATCATGTGACAAGCATGTGCCTTGGAGGAGGAGCATAAGTGACGTCCAAGAATATTCAAGAAGCATCAAGAAGGCGTCTTTATGTATTAGTTATGGTTTAATTTCGTTTTTTTTTAAGTTTCCATTTTTATTTGCATTAAATAAGGCCTTTTGGTCAAAGATTGCAAAAGAATATTTTAGGTTAGTTTCCTATTTTTAGGTAGAAGCCTTTTCCTTCAAGAAAAGGTAATTTCCTATTTCCTTTAGCCTTAATTGGTGCCAACCAAGATAGTCAATCATCATTAAGGCGCACATTTATGGCATTTATGACCTAGGGTTTTTTGATTCTAGATTGTTCTTTTGCTGCCTATATAAGGCTACGTTTTTTGTAATTGGGCATCAGATTTGAATTAAAGAATTTTAGAGAATTTTATTTCTCTTGAGTGAGCTTTGCTTGCCACCTCGTATTCTCGTGGGAATACTCGACTGTATCAAGGACTGATCATCCTTGTAGTGTCTCCATGGCTAGGGTTGTAAGAGACAGGTTCTCTTAAGGTCCTACCTTCGATCGTTCGTCTAGTTTCCTAACTTGTTTCTAGCCGATCCGTATCCGTTCCTTATCATTTGGTATCAGAGCTAAGGTTTGCTAGAATTCAAGTTCTATCCTTTTATCTATTATTTCTGTTTTCTTGTTTCATCTTCTTAATTCTATCATTCGTTCTTTGTCCCTTGCTTCCATCAATTTGTTTCTTCGCCTTTCCACCTCCTATTTGTGTTTTTTTTTGTGACTTTCTGTGTTCTTTGAGCAGCAAAAAAGAGAAAAAAATTTGTGCACAAAAAAAAAAAGCAAAAAAAAAAGTGTGTGTGTTGTGAAAAAAAAAGGAGTCCTAAAAAAAAAGAAAAAGAAATCCGAAAATTCAAAAAAAAAAAGGGAGAAGCTGCAGATTTGAGAATTGCAATGTTAAAGATGAGTTTCCTAAAATTGAGAAGAGCTTCCATTACAAGTCACAACTAGTTTCCTAAATCGTTAAACTTGGGTGGTAAGAGTTCTTATTTCCTCTCTTTGCATGTTTCCTAATTTCTTCTTGTTTCCTATTTTTTTTGTTTTCCTTTCCTTTTTTTTCCGTATTGCTTAATTTGAGTTTCTTTCCTTTTCCTTCAAGTTTCCTATTTGCTTCCTTCCTTCCATATCTCACCTTCCTAACTTGATTTGCTTTTCTTGCAAGGTGCCCAATTTCCTAAATTATTTTCAAGGTAGCACCTTTCCTAAATATTTTCTTCCTTTTTTTCCCTTTCTTTTCTAATTCATAGCTTTCCATATTCTCCTTTCTTTTTCTTTTTTTCCTTTTTACGTTTTTTTTCCCCTCCTCTTTTCCTTCCTTCTTCTTTTATCACATATTCCTTTCTTATCCCTTATATTTTCTGGTTCTTGCAATTCTGGTTGTGGAGATTACCATTTACTAACATTGTCTCTTGATTTTGTTGAGTTTCAATCAAGAATACTATAGGAGGCAAGTTTGAGTGGTAAAAAGCGAGAGTGTTATTACATCAATTTAAAAGCCAGATTTGAGTTAAACACGAGTGACACTACAATTTCTTGAGTGAAACACGCGAGTAGAGTGGTAAGGTCCCTTCTTACTATTTCATTTCTCTTTGATCACACTAACGTTTCAATTTCAAGATGAGTGACAAAGAAGCCAATATGGAAGAATTCAACACAGATCCTAAGCTATTCATGAGAGCCATGAGAGATGAATTTCTCAAACTCAAGTTGGAGCTAGCGGAGCTAAAAGCATCCAAAGCAAGTAGTGGTGACGAGGAGGTGATTAGATCTGGTTCTTCATCCTCAAAGAATAGGAGCGGACCTGAAAAACGTGATTTGGACACCTATGACCCAAAGATCAAGTACCCTACCTTCAAGGGTAATATAAATCCAGATGCATACCTTGATTGGGAGATGAAGTTTGAGCAAATCTTCAGAATGAATGACTGGCCAGAAGAAAAGAAGGTAAAAATTGCTTCATATCAATTTTCTGACTATGCTATTGTTTGGTGGGAAGATTTACAGCTTAAAAGGCGCCTTAAGGGCAAAGGACCACCTCATACATGGTCAAAGCTAAAGAAACTCATGCGCAACAAGTATGTCCCTAGTTACTACTACCGAGAGCTAAATAGAAAGTTACGACTGTTTGGCCAAGGCTCTATGACTGTAGATGAATATGTGCATGAACTTGACCTTCTTAAAATGCGAGCTGGAGTACAAGAAGCAAGCATGACCAGAATCATTGATGGGTTAAGGCCTGAAATTAGAGACAAAGTTGAGATGTACACTTTTGTTGATAAAGAAGAGCTAGTGCATAAAGCCATCAAAGTTGAGAAGCGGTATAAAGAAAAAAACTCCAAATCCTCATCTCATGGTTGGAGGGACTCTAGATCAGCATCCAAGTGGAAGGATTCTAAGGCTAAAGATGTTGCAAAATTCACACCAAAAGCCAAGGAGGAATCCAAGCCCAAGATTGATGGCGGTAAGAAACTTGACTCTAAAACTTCTTCTACTGATAGAACCTCTTCTCTTCAATGTTTTAGATGTCATGGAAAAGGGCATATTGCTTCCCAATGTCCCAATAAGAGGGCCATGATTCTCAAAGATAATGGCGAGTATGACAGTGTGCATTCTAGCGATGAAAGTGATGATGACATGCCTTCTTTGGTGACTGATTCTGAATTGGAGATTGATGAAGCTGAACCTGTTAAGGGAGAAGCATTAGTGGCTAGAAGAGCCCTAAACATGCAACCAAAGGAAGATAAAGAGCAAGAGCAGCGAGAGCTCATCTTCCACACTAGGTGCTTCATAAAAATAAGGTATGTAGCATGGTTATTGATAGTGGTAGTGTTACCAATGTTGCTAGTACCTTACTTGTTGAAAAGTTGGATTTACCTACTATGAAGCATCCTAAGCCTTATAAATTGCAATGGTTGAATGATAGTGCTGAAGCTAAGGTCACTAAGCAAGTTTTGGTTTCTTTTTCTGTTGGCAACTACCATGCTGAAGTTTTATGTGATGTAGTCCCAATGCTTGCTGGACATCTCTTGCTTGGAAGACCATGGTAGTTTGATAGTAGAGCTCACCATGATGGTTACAAAAATTGTTATTCTGTACCTTTCAATGGAAAAATCATTGTATTGAAGCCTCTTAGGCCTAAAGAAGCTTATGATGACCAAGTGAGGATTGAGAAAGAATGCAAAAAAATAAGTGAGTGGAGTGAAAAAGAGAGAGTACAGAAAAAAGAAAAGAAAAGGAATGAATATGAGAAAAATGAACAAAAGAAAGAGAGTCTATTTGCTGGAAAAGTGAGGTTAAGAGAGCATTAGTGAGTGAGCGAGTCTTGGTGCTTGTGTGCAAGGATGCTTATTTTTCTACTAACCAACTTAACCCCTCTTTGCCTTCTAGTGTTGTGGCTTTGTTGCAGAAATTTGGTGACCTATTCCCTGATGAAGTTCCCAATGGGCTTCCTCCCTTAAGAGGAATTGAGCATAGGATTGATTTCATCCCTGGAGCTTCTATACCTAATAGACTAGCTTATAGAGCCAATCCCGAAGAAACTAAAGAGATTCAACGCCAAGTTGATGAACTCATGAGGAAAGGCTTTGTAAGGGAAAGTTTGAGCCCATGTGCTGTTCCAGTACTTCTAGTGCCCAAGAAAGATGGTTCATGGCGAATGTGCGTTGATTGTAGAGCCATCAACAAAATAACAGTTAAGTATCGCTACCCCATTCCTAGATTAGATGACATGTTGGATGAGTTGCATGGTGCTACTTTATTCTCTAAAATTGACCTAAGAAGTGGTTATCATCAAATTCGCATGAAAGAGGGAGATGAATGGAAAACAGCATTTAAAACTAAATTTGGATTGTATGAATGGTTAGTTATGCCTTTTGGGTTAACTAATGCACCTAGCACTTTCATGAGCTTGATGAATCATGTTTTTCGTTCATTTATTGGGAAGTTTGTGGTTGTCTACTTTGATGATATTCTTGTCTATAGTAGAACAATAGATGACCATGTTATCACTTGCATGAGGTGTTTCGAACTCTTAGGGAGAATAGCTTATATGCTAATTTTCAGAAATGCTCCTTTTGCATGGATTCTGTTGTGTTTCTTGGTTTTGTTGTAGGTGCTCAAGGGATCCATGTGGATGAGGAAAAGGTGAAAGCTATAAGAGATTGGCCAACCCCAAAGAATGCCAATGAAGTCAGGAGT
The DNA here is from genome assembly GCF_004799145.2 of Neltuma alba. Classification (NCBI taxonomy): domain Eukaryota; kingdom Viridiplantae; phylum Streptophyta; class Magnoliopsida; order Fabales; family Fabaceae; genus Neltuma; species Neltuma alba. The sequence goes on along the minus strand of NW_021635083.1, from coordinate 55,562 downwards.
TTTCATGGACTAGCAAGTTTCTATAGGAGGTTTGTCAAAGATTTTTCAACTATTGCTGCACCTCTAAATGAGCTTGTTAAGAAGCATGTGACATTTAAATAGGGTGAAACACAAGAAACAGCTTTTAATACCTTGAAAGAGAAATTAACCAATGCACCACTTTTGTGTTTACCTGATTTTAATAAAGTTTTTGAAGTTGAATGTGATGCTTCTAGGATTGGTATTGGTGCTGTTCTAATGCAAGAGTCTAGGCCTATTGCCCACTTCAGTGAGAAATTAAGTGGAGCTTCTTTGAATTACTCTACTTATGACAAGGAACTCTATGCTTTAAAACGAACTTTAGAAACATGGCAGCATTATTTATGGCCCAAGGAGTTCATTATTCACTCTGATCATGAAAGTTTGAAGTTTCTAAAGTCTCAAGGTAAGCTTAACAAGAGCATGCTCGCTGGTTGGAATTCATAGAGACGTTTCCTTATGTGATCAAGCATAAGCAAGGTAAAGAGAATGTTGTTGCTGATGCTCTTTCTAGGAGGTATTCTCTTATCACTTCTCTTCATGCTAGATTACTTGGATTTGAATTATTGAAAGGGTTGTATGACTCTGATTGTGATTTTTCCAAAATTTGGCTTTCTTGTGAAAAGCATGGGGTGAATGACTTTTATAGATCTGATGGGTTTCTTTTTAAGAAGGATAAATTGTGCATTCCCAATTGCTCTATGCGTGAGCTGCTTGTAAAAGAAACTCATGGTGGTGGTTTGATGGGTTACTTTGGTGTTGACAAAACATTAGCTCTTTTGCATGAACACTTTTATTGGCCTGGTATGCGCAAAGATGTTGTGTCTGTTTGTGCTAAATGTGTGACATGTAGGCATGCAAAGTCTAAGGTTCAACCTCATGGTTTATATTCCCCTCTACCTGTGCCTTCCCAACCTTGGGTAGATATTTCTATAGATTTTGTGTTGGGCTTGCCTAGGTCTCAATCTGGGAAAGATAGCATCTTTGTTGTAGTGGACAGATTTAGTAAAATGGCTCATTTTATTGCTTGTTCTAAAACAAATGATGCTGTGCATATTGCTAACTTGTTTTTTAAAGAAATTGTTAGATTGCATGGATTGCCTAAAACCATTGTGAGTGATAGGGATGTAAAGTTTCTTAGCCATTTTTGGAGGACCTTGTGGAGTAAGCTTGGAACTAAGTTGCTGTTTTCTACTGTGGCACATCCCCAAACGGATGGGCAAACTGAGGTCGTCAATAGAACACTCACTACCTTGTTACGTGCAATAATTCAAAAGAACTTGAAGAATTGGGTCAACTGCTTGCCTCATATTGAATTTGCGTATAACAGGGCTATTCACTCTTCCACTTCTTTCTCTCCATTTGAGATTGTTTATGGCTTTAATCCTCTATCTCCTTTGGATATTCTGCCTTTGCCTTCTAGTGAACGAGCTAACCTTGATGGCAAGAAAAAGGCTGAGTTTGTGCAGGAATTACATCTAAGGTGAGGGCCAACATTGAGAGAAAGAATGAGCAATATACAAAGCAAGCTAACAAAGGTCGTAGGAAGGTTGTCTTTGAGGCTGGAGACTGGGTTTGGGTACACTTGCGAAAGGAGAGGTTTCCAGAACAACGAAAGTCTAAGTTGCAGCCAAGAGGAGATGGCCCTTTCCAAGTCTTGGAGCGAATCAATGATAATGCTTATAAAATAGATTTGCCTAGCTCCTACGGTAATGTAAGTGCTACATTTAATGTGACTGATTTATCTCTCTTTGATGCTGCAGATTCGAGGACGAATCCTTTTGAGCAGGGAGGGAATGATAGAGGAGCATGGCATGATCAAGCATCAAAGGAAGACCAAAACACGGAGCGTGGAGCCCAAGCTAAAAGATGGAAGTCCAATATTCTAAAAGACCCATTACAAGGCATTGTAGGCCCAATGACAAGAGCAAGGACCAAATCTATGAAAGAGGCGCTGAATTGTTTGATAAAAGATCTTAAAGAGTTAGAGCCCATTTATTTGGAAGAAGCATCCCTCAATCAGCCCATCAAGGGTCTAAACATGGTGATTACATTGCTAGAAGCCAAACAAGATGATGTACAACACCCATGTATAGTCCAGATTGAAGAATTCACTCAAAATACCATGTGACAAGCATGTGCCTTGGAAGAGGAGCATAAGTGACGTCCAAGAATATTCAAGAAGCATCAAGAAGGCGTCTTTATGTATTAGTTATGGTTTAATTTCGTTTTTTTTTAAGTTTCCATTTTTATTTGCATTAAATAAGGCCTTTTGGTCAAAGATTGCATAAGAATATTTTAGGTTAGTTTCCTATTTTTAGGTAGAAGCCTTTTCCTTCAAGAAAAGGTAATTTCCTTTAGCCTTAATTGGTGCCAACCAAGATAGTCAATCATCATTAAGGCACATTTATGGCATTTATGACCTAGGGTTTTTTTATTCTAGATTGTTCTTTTGCTGCCTATATAAGGCTACGTTTTTTGTAATTGGGCATCAGATTTGAATTAAAGAATTTTAGAGAATTTTATTTCTCTTGAGTGAGCTTTGCTTGCCGCCTCGTATTCTCGTGGGAATACTTGACTGTATCAAGGACTGATCATCCTTGTGGTGTCTCCATGGCTAGGGTTGTAAGAGACAGGTTCTCTTAAGGTCCTACCTTCGATCGTTCGTCTAGTTTCCTAACTTGTTTCTAGCCGATCCGTATCCGTTCCTTATCATCCTGCCTCTGCTGATATGAAGTTAAGAGACAAAATCCTTACTGATGAGTTGAAAGAGAGGAAAGTTAGCAGTATTATTTGTGATGGAGACTAGTGTTTTGGGGATTTGGATGAGGTTCTAGAAGATACAGATAAGTCCTTAATTAAACAAGTGTTCATCCCTGAGATTACTGCTAATAATAGACTGATTTGGTTGAAGAGTAGAAGTGGAGATTATATGGTGAAGCTGGGTTATAGAGCAGCTTTAAGTAGAAAAGAAAGTGTAGCGTTAATGAAGCCTAGCTGCTCTTATAAACCCTCAAAAAATTTATGGGCTGGTATATGGAATATAAAAATGCCGTCTAAGGTTTTACATTTCATATGGAGAGCAGTTAAAGAGCAATTGCAACTAAAGAAGCCTTATATAGGAGGAAATGTTCTCCTAATCCTCAGTGTGGGATCTATAAAACTCAAGTGGAAACAGTGGAACATATGCTATTTTTATGCCCCTGGACTGAACTTTGCTGGTTTGGATCTCCACTTGCTTTAAAATTTGAAGGAGCTGGAAGATTCAGATTGGACAGGTGGCTTGAAGAATGGTTTTCTAGTGTTGATAAACCAGATGTGCAGCAGATTGCTATTTTTGCAGGCATTTGCTGGTGGATTTTGGAAATTTAGATGCAAGGCTATTTTTGATGGCACTGACTTAGATGCCTATGAATGTGTAGCTAAGGCTATGAGGTTGGCAAGGGAGTTTGGGGAAGTTACTGACAAAAGGAGAAGAAGAGAAGCTTGTTGTAGTATATTAGGAAGAAATCAGTCTTTGTCTAAGCCTGATGCTGGTATAATTAAAATCAATGTGGATGCTGCTTTTAGGACGAAAGAGATGAAGGCTGCAGTAGGAGTAGTTTGCAAAAATGAGAAAGGCCAGTACATAGGCGGTATGGGCAAGCTGGTGAAGTCTTCCTCTCCTTTTATGATTGAATGCTTGTCTCTTTATTCAGCTTTGATTATAGCAGAGGAAAAAAGTTGGAACAATGTGGTTTTTGAGATGGATTGTTAGGAGTTGTATGGCATTTTGAGGAGGAGGAATTACTGTGGGGGTGAATGGTGTTGTTCTGATATAGTGCAGAAGTGTTTAGATGTCCTATCATCTAAACAAAGCTGGAATGTGTCTTGGATTAGTAGGTTGGGAAACAAGGCTGCAAACTGTCTTGCAGCTGAGGCATTAAGGGAATGGTTCCTGAGGGATGGCTTTTGATGCCACCATCTCCTTTGGTTGCTGTGTTGAATGCTGATTCAGCAAATTGTTTGGAGGATTGCAGGGTAAGAAGGGGCATTGGTTAATTCCTTTTGTTTGTTTTGTCAGCTTCTGTTTCTATGCTTTTGTTGTTTTCTTTTTCCTTTTGGTAAGTTTGGTGTGTTAGGTTGTATGATAGGTCTCTTTGAGTGTTTGTTTTTTTTGGCCTTTGGGCTATTAGTGGTTGTACTCTTTTAGATTATCAATAAAATGGACTTTTTTGCTCCAAAAAAAATGTACAATATAAACATGCCATTAATGTTATGTAATGTTAAATAATGATGATGGCATGTATAATTGACTATGATAATATATGAGAATAGTTTATGGATTAATGGAATGAGATTATGCATGGAAAGAATTGATTATGAATTGTTAATTCAAGTTAGGGGGATAAGTTACACTTAAATGAGTCATGAAATAGTGACATAGTGGAAGTAAGGCAAACGATTAATTCTACTTGTGAAATTTGGTATGCTTAAATTACATATCCTAAGCTTTAAAGCAAGTGGTAGATCACATAAAATGGATGTAGGTGCTATGAGTTATGCTTGACCAAATTTATGGCAGAAAAACTAGAAGTACAATTTTTACCAAATGAATAGTAAACTTCAACAAAAGAATTGTACGAATTGGCATGTGTTAAGGCCAGATTTATAGTTTTTCCCTATAGAAAATTAAAGCTTAAAATAAAATTTTGAACCACCTCAATATGATTTTTTTATAATTAGTTATGATTTTTCAAAATTGGACTAAAAATCTGGAATTTAGTAGTGAACTGTAAGAAACAAATAGAGTTGTTAATCATTAGGCTTGTTTCATGAACTGTTTGAACCATAACGCTTCCAAATGTGTATTCTAAGGGGTTAAAGGAAGGATGTTCCATAGGGTATGCTGGCTTTTATCACCGCTTTATCAAGGACTTTTCTAAGATCACCAAGCCACTATGTGCTTTACTTGAGAATGATGTGGAATTCAAGTTTAATGATGCTTGTTATAAAGCATTTGAAGAGTTGAAAAAGAGACTTGTTTCTGCTCCTATAGTGATGGCCCCTGATTGGAGCTTACCCTTCATTGTAATTTGTGATACTAGTGATTATGCTGTGGGTGTTGTACTTGGGCAAAAGAAGGATAAAGTGTTTTACCCGATTTACTATGCGAGCCACATACTAGACAATGCTCAAGAAAACTACACCACTACAAAGAAAGAGTTACTTACCATGGTGTTTGCTTTTGGGAAGTTTTGATCATACCTTATGGGAGCCAAAGTCATTGTGTACATTGATCATTCATCTCTAAAATATCTCTTCAACAAGAAAGACTCAAAAGCAAGATTGATTAGATAGGTGCTTTTATTGCAAGAGTTTGATTCAGGAATTGTTGATCGAAAGGGCACAGAAAATCAAGTTACTGATCGTTTATCTAGATTGAGTACTAATGCTTAACTCGAAGTTGACAAGGTGATTAATGAGACCTTCCTTGATCAGTAGCTCTTTGCTATAACCCACACATCGAGGAGCCTTGGTATGCTGATATCGTTAATTTCATCATTTGTGGCATCATTTCCCAAGATTTGAACCATTATCAAAGGAGGAAATTCCTACGTGATGTCAAATTCTACCATTGGGAAGAACCATTCTTGTTTCATCATTATGCCGACCAATTGTTGAGGAGATGTGTTCCACAATATGAACAAGAAGAAATTTTGAGATGCTGTCACTCATCTAAATATAGAGGTCACTTTGGGGGTAACAAGATTGCTACAAACGTTTTGCAATCTGGTTTCTTCTAGCCTACTTTGTTCAAAGATGCCTATGACTTTGAATTGACTTATGATAATTGTTAATGAGTGGGTAATATATCTATAAGGAATGAAATGCCCTCGAATAACATGCTTGAAGTGGAATTATTTGATGTCCAGGGAATTGACTTCATGGGACCATTCTCTAAGTTTTTCAGCAATCAATACATTTTAGTAGCAGTGGATTATGTGTGAAAATGGGTTGAAGCCACTGTCTCCACAATAAATGATGCCAAGGGTATTGTCAAATTCTTGAAGAAGAACATTTTTACCTAGTTTGGAACCCCAAGGGCAATAATTAGTGATGGAGGAAGGCAATTTTACAATAATCAATTTAGAGCTCTATTAAAGAAATACGGTGTCAAGCATAAGGTTGGTTTGGCTTATCATCCACAAACCAATCACCAAGCAGAGATCTCTAACTGAGAAAGCAAAAAGATATTGCAGAAGATTGTGGAACGCTTGATGACACTTTGTGGGCATATTAAACGACATAAAAATGCCTATTGATATGTCACCATACAGACTAGTCTTGGAAAAGCATGCCATCTCCTTGTTGAGCTAGAAAATAGTGCATATTAGGCTATCAAATAGCTAAACTTTAATGCAAAAGCTATCAGTAAGAAGCGATTATTACAGCTGAATGAACTTAAGGAGTTTCGGCTCAATGCCCATGAAAGTTCAAGACTCTACAAAGAAAAGACCAAGAGGCTTCATAACAAGAAAATCCTGGCTAGAACCTTTTAGGTACATCAACAAGTCTTATTGTATAATTCAAAGCTCAGACTCTTCCCTGGGAAGCTAAAGTCTAGGTGGTCAAGTCCATTTACTGTTGTGAGAATGCATAGCCATGGGTTATAGAGTTAGGAGCAAAAGATAGAGAGAAGTTTCAAGCCAATGGTCAAAGGTTGAAGCACTATTAGGGTGGCCTAATTGATCTTTAAATCGTCACCTTCCGTTTATTAGAAGACTCTTAAGAAGATGAAGAGTCAGGCTAAAGACTATAAACCAAGCGCTACTTAGGAGGCAACCCAAGCTCTAAACCTTTCTTTTACAATTTTTATTGCTTTTGATTCTATTTTAATAGTTTTATGTTTGATCTAGGTTTATGTAGGTATGAAGGCTTCTTCCTAAATCAATGGATCATCAAAAGAAAGAATGGCTACATTCTAACCATTACATCCAGGGAAGTACACCTAACCCTAACCTCAGTAAAGTTAAACTCTACTCCTCAAGCCTTAACTATACACTTCTTGTTGTTTCTAGATAATCAAGTGCCTCCAATATAAATTTGAATGATGTTGTGGCTTTTGTTGATTACTTTGATTACTCTGGAACTTGTGCTAACTTGAAGCTTTATTATTACGTGTCTTTGATCTTTTCACTCATGTTTTGTTAGTTCCTATAATTGTGCTTTTATGTGATCTTATTTTCTTGTCTCTTGTTTGTTTGAGGGTTATGGGTCTAGTTAGGTAGTAAGTGTTTTTGGTTGTTTCAGGGGATTTTAGACAGGTTCTATAATAAGCGTCATGGTGTGTGTCACATGCATCGTGGCGGCTTTTATTGTTAAGGGCCCTATCTCGGTAATAGCCATTATGGTTGTTATACACATACGCCACAGTGGCTAGTCTTTTTGTTGTTGATCTCATTTCTGTAATAAGCGATGCGATGTGTGTCTTGATGAGCCATGGCGGTTGCTCTTATTAAACCTCGTGTCACTTCTGTTTAAGGCACCGTGGCATCAAAACTCCCTAAGGTCTCAGTGAAAAATGCCAGTGCCTATTGTTATGAGCCACGATATCTGTTTTTTGGTCAAGTTTGCCTCATTCTGCCTTGGATACTGTGGTGTGAAGCTTAAAGCGCCGAGGGACATTCATCATTTCTAAAGCTCCGAATTTCTAGTTTACCATTATTGCCCTTTTTTTTTTTTTGCATATTTCTTACTTTACCCCTATGTATCTAGCTAGTTTTTGGGTCAAATTCATCCTTCCTAATTTTAAAAACCCAACCTTTTAGTCTTTTAACTCTCTCTCTAATCTTAAATTTTTCCCTCCCCCTCATTAGAATCATTCTTCTATTTTTGATCTCCACTCCTCTCCCTATCACAGACCACCCACTCTCTTCCACTCTCGTTGTTCTCCTCGTCTCCCACTATCAGCCCTCTCTCCTCCTCCTTCTCTCATAGCCGCTGTCATCCTCTCCTCCTCCACTGTCGTCGGCATTAATGTTCTATCTCGACCTTTAGTGTTGCCATCCTCTCCGTCTTTTATCCTTCTTTCTTTCAGAGGTAATGTTTCTTTCTTTCTTTTAGTTAGGTTAGTTTAATTTTTTCTTTTATAAGTAGGGAAGTGTGATTTTGGGGAGGTGCATTACAGTTCAAAATGAAGTTTGAAGTAGACCGTGGGGATTTTGATTTTATGAGGTTGATTATGGTTAGGATTAGGGGTTATTGTTGAGAATGCTTTCAAAGATAAAATTCTATAAAATAACTTCTTCATTATTTGAAAGAGAAATTGTGCTGCATTCAATTGTGAAAAGCCTGTGAATTGGAACATAGGTGCTAATTGTAAAGGTTCTCAGATGACACTTCCACATTGCCTAAGTTGTGTTTTGAAATTAAAACTCAATCCAAAGTGTTGTTCCTTTTGGAAATGAGTTAAGTGAACTGCTAAATTATTGTTTTTCAATGTGAGTACTTAGGCAAGATCTTTTGAAATCAGGTCAAATAGGCATCTACTGATGGATGCCTATCTTTGAAACCCATTCTCAAAACTTTTATGCAACTCTGTTTGGATTAAAATTAGAGAAGTAGATTTGAGTTTCAGGGTAAGCATGAACTGATGGTGGAGTGGAGTTGAGTATTGGTGAGAATGTGCTTTTAGGATTGCTTGAGGATTACATAGCTTTAACTTTTGATCTTAATCTTTGATCTAAGTCTGGTGGAGAGCTTTCTTTTTCTTAGGATAGCATAGTTGTCTTTCTTTGTGTTTTGTGTTTGTGGTGTTTTGTTTGTTTAGTTTGTGTGTGATGTGCTTTGTTCCTTTATGTAGGAAAACAAACAAATGGCCTCAAAGAAGAAAGCCTGTGTTACATCCCTTGAAGCCCCCATCAAGGAGATAATTTATAAGAGAGGGTTGTATCAAGAACGAGAATTTCCATGCACAAGTAAATTTAGGTTTTACAGGAAGGCAAGGAAGTTAAAGCTCTTAAACCTAATTGGACCAAAAACTATGGGAATGAGAAGCTGGTTTAGAAATTTTATGTTAAGGTGGCTACTAACTTGAGTAACAAGATGATTATTCGATACAAATCTATCCTTATTACTCGGGAGTGAATAAGGAATTTCTACCAGCTACCCATAATTAAAGAGTGCAAATATCGATGGTACATGAACAACCAAAAAGAGATTTCTCTAGATATGATCTCATCCATACTTACTGGCTCAGAGGAGAACAAATGGACAAGACCTAAGAGGGGCCAGCCCTATATTCTAAAAAGGATATGACACATAAGGCTAGGATATGGCTGCACATTGTTACCAGAAACATAATACTGACTAGCCATCTAATTGAAGCCCCACAGAATCTAGCCCTTCTGATATATCTACTTATTCTAAAAGTGAATGTGTATATAGAGGAATTGATCTTCAACACCATCTGGGATACCAACCTGACATACAACACCAATCTAATCATGCCACACTTGATCTCAGATTTGCTAACTCAAAAGGGAGTGGAATAGAAGGAGAAGGATCCAAAGTTCAAACTAGCCTTAAAATTCAACTACTCCACCATAGTACCTGAACACGAACAATAGCATATAACTAAAGATATGTACGCTGAAGGAACAGGAAGCTAGAGCCAACACTAGCTTTGACCCCACCACTCAAAGTTTAGACCTCCTCCATGAGAAATTGGATAGAGAGATGTGCCACAGGAGGCATAGACAAAGGTGTATAGAGGAGCTTTGCTCGAAAGCTAGAAATTGAAGTACCTGATGTTGAAAACACAAGTACTGAGGTTGAGGGTGAAGAAGAGTTGAATGAGGAGGAGGATGAAGCTGAGGTTTCTGGTGGCAATGTTAATAAAGATGAAAACATGGCTGTAGAACCTCTTGATGAGGATGATACAGACCGGGGGGTGAGCAGATAGGGGATGAGGACAACTAGCTGGGGCCATTTACTGCTGCTACTACCTGCTTTATTTTGCTTGGTTTTATTGTGCATTATTTTGTTGTGACTGTTATTACCTAGATTTGTGTTACTTGTTTAATTGTACTGTTCAAAGGCTATTAAGGGCCTAGATTACTAACTATTTTGGTATAGGACTAGTTATAAACTGCAACTGTGAATGCCTGTATATAAGCTAATTATAGCTTATTCTTGATAAATGATATATATTGGTTCTATTTTGTGCATATTCTGCTAAACTAACTTTTCTAACCTATGTGAATAGCGCATATCTATATAGGTACGGGTACACTATTTTTTTTATCCCTCATGCGCTAAATCTTTTGATTTTTGTGTTTTAGTGCATGAGGAAGACCTTCGTATAATTTGTTGATAATGACGACATTGTCCTTTTTAAGTTTGGGGGATGTAGAGGTGATTTTTGAATGACATAGATCACTATGCCATCTTTTGATGAGTTTTAAGCAATTTTTTTTGCAAATTATGGCTAGAATTTTGATGTAAAACTCGAGTTGAACTTGTTCAATGTTTTTGAATGTAGATTGGGCTAACGAATGAGTTGTTCGAGTGCTTGTGGTCCAATGATATGAATGAGTTATTTAGTTAGTATTCTTTACTGGAAAGTTTGGTCAATATGCAACTGTGAATGATTCACTTTTTTAAAGCCAATGCACTTGTAGAGTCATAAGTATTTGAGTGTATTCAGCTAGGGAATAAAGTACAAATCTATTTATATGTTCGTTTTCAACTCCATGATTTCAGAAACTTTATCCAGATTTGCTCAAAGTTTATAAATAAATCACTTTATGTGATTTTGAAAAATTATTAGGGCATTCTTTCAATGAGATTGTGCCTTTCAAGTTAACCCTAATAGAATATTAATGCCCTTTACACCCATTTTGAAGCTTTAAAAAACCATAAAGAATTTCTTTTGAGCCCACAACCATTTCCTATGCCACTTAACTTGAAAAACCATGAACTACCTTGCTTTGAGATTAAATAAACACATTTAATGGAGATAATTAGGTTTGATGATGAGAAGAGGAAGTATTGATTGGGGAGTCTAACACTTGTCAGGTGAAAAAAATAATAAGACTTAGCAAAGAAAAGAATTCTTCTTGATTTAAGTTTGGGGGGATTGCAACAGCAATAAAGAGGTATTGACAGAAAAAGAAAGTGTGGATTGAGCTAAAATTTTATTTATCTCAAATTATTTGAATTTATCCCTTATCTTGTCCTTTCAATAACCTTAACCCTTGGCCACATTACAAGCTAATCAAGTCCCTTTGATTTCAAAGCTGTGAGATGATTTATTGACTAAGCACGGAAAAAGAGTGAGTTTCTATCTTTATGCAATTGAAACCGTTTGTATGGATTGGGATGTGCTTTTGACTTTAACTGCTGCAGGATTGGCATTTTTAGAACTTTATTCACACACACACTTGGAAACTTTTGAGATGCTTGTCTTTAAATTCATGAATCATAAATCCTTGTATATTCCATCACAGTCTAGCTTTGCATACTTTTTGGAGCAGTTGATGAGGACAATTCCAAGTCTATTTCGATGATGAGTTTGTCATTATGGTCTTTTCTTTGGTTTGTTGTTTTACTTGAGGACAAGCAAAAGCTTAAATTTGGGGGTGTGATAACCTCTAGAAATTCCTACCAATTCAACTTGTTTTAACACTCTTTTCTAGGTTTTGGAAGCTAGTTGTGCAAGGTTACTCCCTTAAAGTTAGAAAATATGACTTGAAAACATAAACTTTGATTTATACTAACAATTGGGGATTATTTGTGCAATACTTCTAAGATTCTTGTTGCAAGAAATAGCAAGAGCTGAAAGATGAGTGATAAGGAGAAAGATTCAACAATTTTTATCAGAGGACGATCAAGAACCTAGAGCAAGTAAAGATAGAAGATTGAAGGTAGAGAGGCTGAAAAATCATCATCTGTTGCAGCTTGTGAAGCAATTTGCCATGGTATCTCCAACAGAAAGGAAGGAGAGGCATTCTGTATAAGGCGCCACAGTGCCTGTCTATATCTACTGCAGTGCCTAATCCTTCCCGAGGAGTTTGCCACTCTGTAATAGACGTTGCAATGCCTGTCTATATCCGTCATGGCACCCAACACTTTCCAAGAAGTTCCCATTCTATAATAGGTGTCACAGCATTTATCCCCTAGCAGCTGTGTGTTTTACATTTGTAACTTAAAAATTAGGGCGTATAAGAGGGAGGGACTCGTGATTTTTTAGAGACTTTGACTTAGGGGCTTATTTGGAGGTACTCTCTATAGGGGTTTAGTGGTTTTGAAGCTTGGGAACATTGGGCTTGAAGTGGCAAGAGATCAGAAGCTTCTTTCTTCATTTTCCTTAGTTTTTCTTCTCCTCTTCTCCTTTGTTTCTATGATGGCTATAAAATGTCTTTGTATTTGTAGCTTTTTGCTGAACATATGTAGTAAGAATAGTCATTCTAGGGTTATTTTGATCTACTGTATGGATTAAGACTTGTTTTAACTCTTTGTAGTGTTAATGATAATGTAATATTGTTTTTATCTCGAGTTTAATGCTTCCTTATGATTGGCCACTATTTAGAATGATTTATTGATTGGTTAAAGCTTGAGAAAGTTAAATTGATTTTTGAACTTGGGTAAAAACGTACTAGACTAGAAGTTTATCCTGTTAAATGGATGGATTGTTGATATAATAGAGATATATCTATTAACCTAGTATTGTCCAAAAAGGGTTTTGGTTTTCAAGGTGTAATCTTTTTAAGCAAAAGCCAGAGATTGTGAAGTTTTACTAAGATTACAAAACTTGGTTTTGACTTGAGAAAGCTTAATCAATAATTGTGAATCTTGGGCTAACTTAACTTGTCATTAAATACTAAATGAGAAGTTATTAATCAGGGTTTATGAAGTATAATAGTGAGAATAACCCTAGATCCTTATTTGTCTCAAAGTCAAGTTTATTTTATTTCAAGTTTAACCTTTGTTTTCAAAGCACATTAAACAACTTCTTTTACTAAAATTATTTCACTTAACCTAACCATGAGCATAATTATGATTTTTAACTAGTCTGGCCTTAGTCTCTAAGGGAATGATACTTTTTAAACTACTTGCGACCCGTCTACTTGTGGTTAAGCTAATCGGTGAATAGACTATGTGAAGAAAATATGTTTAGAAGCATCAAATTTGAAAATGAAATTTTTGGAATTCTAACCCCTATGTTCAGCCAAGTGAGGTTTGATGGGAAGAAATTAGCTTTTGATAATTCTAAGTTCAAACATGAATTCCACATGAAAAATCATGTAGGAGAAGTAAATAAGATTTATGTTAAGAAAGATGATGCAAAAACCTTAAATCACGAATAAACGGTTGGGGTTTTAAGTTATGTTATGTTATGAAGTTGTTTAAGTTGATTTATAATGCCATTATTGTGTGATTGATAGACATTGAATTTGAGCAAGAGGAGGCTTAAGAACAAGCAAAGGAAATTCAAGTGCAAAGCTTGATAAGCAGTAGCAAGAACTTAGAATTTTAGTGTTAAATTGTATTGTTTGTTTTTGCTGTGTATTTTTATAACATGATGTGGTGGAGTTATGCATGATGAAATGTATTTAACTCCTTGTATTTATGCTTTAGTAATGTGTATAGTTGAGTTGTTAATGAGATGATCATATGCTCACTTTCCATGGCATGAAAATGTGAATAAATATGTGAGAAAATTGATTGTATATAGCATGAATAAAACTTGCATTATTAATACCATAATTGTTATTCTATGGTAATTGGATTTTCTTGAAATCTCATCCCTTTTTATATCCAATTGATCCTACTAGGAGATGGATCATTAAGGGAGAAAAGAAAGAATATGGATGCTTTAAATTATGTAATCGTATGTATATTATATTGTATTCTTGTATGGATTGTTGCTCCCACTTCTTGGGAGGTATTATGACATATTGTCCATGATGATATGAATGGTTTTTGGTAAAAATGAAAGTTAGGAATCAAATCTTAGAAGTTAGGACAATTAAATGGGATAGAAATGCTTGAAAAATCCTAATTTTGAGGCTATATCTTTTAAGACCAAATGATAAAATCTGGCCATGAAATTTGGCAAACCTAAATTTCACATTTGAAGCTTCAGATAAGGTGGTAGATCACCTAATTTGGAATTTTGTATGAAAAGATATGAATTTTTGAATTTAAGGCAAAAAGTTGAAAAGTAAAAATTGACCAAATAAACAGTACTTTTTGAGAATGAAATGGAGCCTAAATGGATTGAGTAATTAACCAATGAGTATTTTTACTCTATAGAGAAATGAATGAAGTCAAATAAAACTTAGAAATATCTTATTTTGATTTTTCTAGAATTAGTTACGAATTTTCAGAGTTGGCAAAAATTTTAAGGTTACCAAATGAATAGTAACCCAAGGAAGTGATTTTTCAAAATAGGGTTTCTTAAGTTTAATGCCATGCAATGTGGTTCCAATTGACATGTCTTAGCTTTATATATGGTTTAGAGTTAAGGTGTTGCATTTTTGTTATCAGAGCAAAGGTTCTGGCTTTGTATGGTTGCACTATTTATATGTTAGAATCTTTACATGAGTTATATGTTAAGAGATTTACAAGAAAGGTGGCAAAGATCGCATGTGTTTGGGGAGGTAACTCAAAAGAGACCATCAATCAAAGAATTCTAGCCAAGGGATTTCCTTTATGGTATTATGAAGAAGAGGAAGATCCTGTTCCTCATCCAAGGTATTATTTAGTAAGACAGGAACTTGAGCATGGTTTTTTCTCCATAATATCTAAAGGAGTGATGCATATGGATGTTTAGGATGATGAAAGGAGTCATCCGATGCCTAGACTAGATAGTAACGTTATTGGTGGCATTAGAGTTCCTCACATATGGTGCGTTGTTAAAAGAGTTTAAGCTATGGGCTAGACATATCAAGCAAAATAAGAACCAAGAGGCCACAGTTTATCTTGAATTTCTATACTAGATTAAGGTCTTACGTTATGTAGTCACCCGAGAGGAGTAACATGGATTAACATACTGCATGAAGTTCTTCCTTATACAGACATGTGGTATAATGGTTTCTACTAGTTTTGTCATCTAGTACCAACTACTTTTGAGCAAATAGTTGACACAATAGAGATCTTTGTTTTAATGAACTTTTCATAGATGACTGTTAGTTATAAGTTAAACTTTTGAGCAGAATGTTATGTGAATGTTAGCCATATATACCTGACTTTTACTGCTTATTGTGTAAAACTAGAAATGAAATATGAGTTGATATACATAATGGCTCTGTTTCTTTTGTATTTCAATGGTACAAAAAAAGTTAAGGCTAGAAGAAACATTGGAATAGGGGAACAGTCTAAGGAACCTTGTAAGCCCGATTTACACCCAATCCAAGTAATAATGAACTATTTAGAGAAATAGCAGCAGACAATGGAAGAGATTCGAGTGAACCAACCTTGACAAGAATGAGAGTAGGATGCTGTGATAGTAGCAACAGCAAACTTGCAACAATCTGAATGAAGAATGGTAGAAGTGTCTCAACAACATGTCTAACCTTAGGGTCTGCTAGTTGACCAAGCAAGACTAGTCGCAGAACAAGATATCCAGTATTGTATTTGTCGCTTTTATAAGCATAATCTGCTTGCTTTTGAGGGACATTCGATGTTCAAGTAGTCGAGGACTAGATTACCCATTTAGATAAGATATTCAAAGTAATGGATTGCATGTTGAAAACAAAGGCATAAAAAGCCATATAAAAGTTAGAAAGAAAAGCTGATTAGTGGGTAGAGGAACACTGAATTAGTGTTAAAAGTTAAAAATACTCCAGTTACATGGGAGATATTTAAGGAACAGTTTTTCCAGAAATACCTTTCATGATTGGTAAAGAATGTAAAGGAAGCAAAATTCCTTACCTTAAAGTAAGGAGACAAATAATGCTTTGATGAGTACTTAGCCAAGTATATCAACCTGTCCCTTTATTCCACTTATTTGAAATACCACAATAATGAGTTTTGGTTCACCGAAAAGATGACTAGGGGATTAAAGTCCTCATTAAGAGAAAGAGTAGCTCCTTGATAGATCAAAGTGTTTAATAGGATAGTAGAAGCTTGCTGAATTACAAAGAGTAGTCTAAACCATCAAGACATAGTCAGGGGAGCCCCGAGGATTGATAAACTACCTGTTAAAGCTCCACAAAAAGGGACTTCTAGCAGTGGCAGGAAGAGAAAGAGGCCTGACTACTGCAGAATTATAGCTTGAGTTCCTAACCAAAACAAGCTTTGAGCTCAACCAAAATCAAGTTCAAACTTACCTTAATTAATCCTTGATCAAAGCTTGATATTTCTTCCTCTAATTACATGGTTAAAGGCCCTTTTTTAAGCTCAAATTTTAGTTTAACTACACCTCTCATATATTTTCCAATTTCCACTAAATTTTAGGTATTTTAAGAGGTATTTATAGAGCAAAATTCTGACCTTCCCTTCACATGTGGCGTGAAATTATGCTACTTAAGAGGTCATGTGGCCTTCATCAAGTGCCCTCAATTTTCTGACCTTACGAAGTGTCTTGTTTCTTGATTTTTCTGTTAATATTTTTTGTTTGAATTGGGCTTAAACCTCTTCAATTGTTGGCCCACTATTTTCTATGAAATTTTTAGGCCCTCTTGGCCTAAAATGAAGCCTAAATCTGATCTAGAAGGAGTAAAAGAAGTAGCCCAATCATAAAAGATCAATTCGAAGTAAAAATGATGTTTATCGATTACTATTCACTTATAACTTTCAATAATTATTCTAGGCCTCCAAAATTATATTTTTCTCCATGAAAAACCTATTTTAATATAGAAAGCATTCTGAAAAGTTTCAGGGTTTATCTCTGTCATATCCTAATTTTTAGGCCTAGGAGCCTGAGAGTAGCCTAAAATAGGTGGGCTACTGAGCTTCTCAGAGTAGGAGTCCCAAAAATAAGAAAGAAAGTTAAAGTAGTGTCAGGGACTAAACTACAAAGTAAGAAAGTTGCTAGGAGACAAACGTGTAAGTAATGTTGAGATTCCAGGAGAGTCTCAAGGGTCCAAAAAGAGAAAAAAAGCTAGATACAAGTCAAAGGTTAAGTTAGAAGCTTAAAATAGATGTTTTATGAGGTTAAGTCCAAGTAAAAACTAAATCATAATTTTATAAAGTTACGACCAATAGGGATAAAAATGGAAAGCATACAAAAAATTTCAAAAAAATCTCAAAAAATGCGAAATAATATTCTAAGACTCTTTTGTGAGGAGAAATGATGAAAATACCCCTGAGATGACTTAATTAAAATTTATAAGATTATGGCTAGTAAATAGTACACCATTTGATGTAATTATTTAAGATAGCAAGAGACCTTAAAATTGTACACAAAAAATGAGGTTAAATAGTTAAAAGGTTGAATTTATAAAATTAGTCCCGCTGCCAAAAGCCAATGGAATGGCTTTAATAAAATATAAAGCCAATTATGCCGACAAAAGGGCTTTTTTAAAGAATGATTTTTAAGTTGGTCCTACAGGATGAGTCATAGTTTGAGAAAATTCTTAGATTTTCTCTAAAGGTAAAAGGAATTTTTGGAGCAAACAAAATAATTTTCAGAGCTCGAGAAAGCTGGAAAGTAATCCTGACAAATGAGAGCCAAGTAAATAGAGGAAAATATCTAAGGATAAGATAAAAGCAATGATGGCTCATTGATGCATCATGTGAGGTAATTATGACACATGTGAAGGTATTAAAGAGGAGAGAAAAGGTAGTAGAATAAGACAAAAGTGATGTGACAAATATTTCAGTCCTTCAAGGCACCAAAATTGAGAAAAGGGACTGATAAAGTGTACTGATAAAGTATAAAATGCCATAAAAGTACAGTTGCTTTTTACTTGACCTATATTATGCCACTTGTCAAGCTCCCTACAGATAGGATTTTGACTTTTGATCCTCTTGCATTTTAATTAAATTTGGATTTATTTTAAGGAAGGAAAATAATTCAAGAAGCCATAATCAAGTGACAGCTAAGCATTGTAATTTGAGTGAACTATGGCTTGGCTTATAAATAGAACCCTTCCCCCCTTGCAGGACACTAGTTTTAGCCAACCTTAGGGAAGCTCTTGCCATTTTGATTATTGAAGTGCAACCATGAGGAAAGCTACTACCTTTGATCAACTAAGCTTGGATCTAAGGTTAGTAGGTTGTTCTATTATGTTTCTTGCCTTGTTTCCTTGGTTTGGTTGGTTGAAAAATATGGTTTCCCCCTTGAGGAAGTTCTGGCCTAAATATTAGAGGCTTAGGAAAAGGAAGTTTTGATATTATATTTAATTAAAACACATTGATTCAAGGTTGGTTCAAATAGTTTTGTGTTGATATTTGAAAGATTATATGATATGAATGTTTAAGGACCAGTTTGGCCGAGTTAAAATCTTCCCCTTAGGATGTGTTTTTGATGATTATAAGGCTTCCAATGGTTTTAAAATGGACAATTGTGTAGGGGAAACCTAAAGCATAAGCTTTAGAAATATTAGAATCAAAGTTGGAAAGTTAGGATTTTTAATCCATATCTTTCAGCCAAATCAGTTTGGAAGGGAAGGAGTTGGATTTTCATGAATCCAAACTCATATTTGGATTTTTTGGGCAAAATTGTGTAGGATTGGCCTAAGAGAACAATTATTACAAAGCTAGAATACTAATTCTAAAATTTAGAGAAAAGGTTAAGTTATAGAAAGCTAGTCTTAAATATTATGTAATCTCATAGTCCTAATGGATTGTATGATCAATATGGCTATGTTTAAGACCTTAGAACATCCAAAAGGATGCTTGATGATGTTGACTAAAAGCTCTCATGGTTGGGAAGTCAAAGGAGTCAAAGGAAAAGCAAGAGGAAAGCTTGAAGTACAAGGTAGTAAACTTACCTATTATCATTGCTTGATGTTGTATGCTTGTGCATTGTTATGTACATGATGCTTGAATGTTATTGTTATGTATTTTGGCTGGTGTAATTGCTATTTATGATGAGTAGATTATGTTTCCATGGCCATGCATTAAGTAGGTGGCATTAAACATGCTAATATGTCACTAACTAACAAGAGAATAAACAAGTTACATGTAACGTATTAGCATCCATCTAACATGATTAATGTGGTATTGTTTGCTACTGAGATTCTCCTAAATCTCACCCCTCCCTAACCAACCATTTAGATTAATCAATGATGGGCAATAATGGCATGAGAAGGAAGAAGAAGAAAGTGGAGAATTATTTATGTTATGAATGAGACTAGTGTTCAATGTATAATTCTCCTATTATATAAATTATGTTTATGGATGCCAACACTGCAATGTAATTGATTAGAATGTCTATGGTATGAATGAAAATGTATGAAAATGAATGAGAAAGAGTAAGCCCAAGTTATACATGCCAAAATAATAAAAAGTATTAAAGCAAGTAAAGGTAAAGAGAAAAACGTAGGTCTTGGAGCAGTCAGTTTCGAGCTCTAATTTGACCTATCAAATGAATGAATTAAGTCATAAAATTTGGCAGGCTTATATTATATATCCCAAGCTTTAAAATGAGGTGTAGACCACCTTAATTATATGTGTACACAAGGAGATATGATTTTCCAAAATTAAGGCACAGAATCTGAAAGTTTCATATTAGACTAAATGAACAGTAAAATTTGGACGATAAATTGTACTAATTGACCAGGGATAAGTCCAGTTTTATATTTTTTTCCTTAAAGAGCATTGAAAGAGCTTCGAGTAGACATTTGAGTAATACAATTTTTGTGGAATTAGTTATGATTTTTCAAAGTTAAACCTGTAATATAGAAAAATAAATAGTGAACAGTGTTTTCATAAGCAGCATCCTAATTATGTTTTTATTAGCTTAAGGCCATTCAAAGTGGTTAAAAATGGTTCTAAATGGACTCTAAGGTATAATAGAGGTAAGGTGTAATAATCTCGGCCTCTAACTATTTATTTTGAATTTCTTTCGAAATAGGGCTTTATTAGTGAGACTTTGGTAATAAATTTCCTAAAATAATTCCTGTACTTCTAGGGCTTAGAATCAATTTTATAAACCCAATTAAATATTTAGATAATTGTTTCATATTTCTTCTATAATTATTGAGACTTCTACCTATTTAAAATAATTATTTTTTATCAGCTTCCACTATTTTTTTAAAAGCTTTTGTTTTCAGGAAATTCAGTAATAAACTATTTTCATGCTAATTTCACCTCCAAGGTCTAAAATAGGGTTCTAGAACCTCTAACTCACTAATTTTCTATTTTTCAATATTTTTCTAGATTTTTCTCAAATTTTTCCATTTTACCCTTTCTAGACCGATAATTTTAAAAATATCAGTACATACCTTATCTAGGTTTTATATTACAAGTTAGTTTGTCCTTCTGTCTGCTTTCTATGTTGGCCCTTGGCCTAATTTTTGACTTCCAATATCAGGGTTAAATTTTTCAAGATGTAACAATTCTTCCTCCCTTAAATAAATTTCGTCCTCAAAATTTAACACATACCTTATCTGAATAGCTCCAGGTAGTTAGCTTTCATATCGTCTTCCTTTTCCCGAGTGGCTTCTTCTTGTGTTAGGCCTCTCCAGATTACTTTGACCATTGGGATTGTTTTATCCCGTGGCTGCTTAATCTGTTGATTTATGATCTTTATTGGCTTTACATCAAAAGTGAGGTTATCTTACAGCTCTATATTCTCATATTCCAATATATGAGAAGGATCTGGTTGATAATTTTTCAATTAGGAGATGAAACATCCTTCTTTTAACCCCTCAGAGTACGCCCTTGGAAGCAATATGATTCAAACGATTCATGAAACAAGCCTGTAGATTTAAAATTTGCAATTGGTTCTCGGGTTACTATTCACTGGTTAAATTCCAGATTTTTTGTCCAAATTCAAAAAATCATAACTAATTCTAGAAAAATCATATTGAGATGCTTCAAAATTCTACTCAAAGATATTTCAATTCACTATCGGAAAAAAATATGAAACTGGACTTATCCTTGCCCAATTCATACAGTTTCTTCATTAAACTTTACTATTTATTTGGTCAAAACTGTATGTTCTAGCTTCTCTGTCCTAAATTTCACCAGGCATAAATCTTAGTATACACATCCATTTTAGGTGATCTACTACTTGTTTTAAAGCTCAGGATGTGTACTTAACCATACCAAATTTCATGGCTTAACTCATACATTTGATAGATCAAAATGGAGCTAGAATCTGACTGCTCCAAGACATAAGTTTTATCTATTAAACAATTCTTGCTTTAATTCTTTTTATTACTTTGGCATGCACAACTTGGGTTTTCTCTTTCCCATTCATTCCTATACATTCCATTCATGCTATAAATGTTCTAATCTAATACATCGGATCATCGGCATTCATGCTATAAATGTTCCATTCAGTCTTATCCAAGAGGGGGTGAATTGGGTGAGTTATAAAAAAATTACGGAATTAAAAATAAATACTATCGAAAACAGAAAGTGTAAGTTTAGGAAGATTTCACCGTAGAGAGAAAGACACAGGGTTTATACTGGTTCGGTCTTAACCACTTGAGCTACGTCCAGTCCTTATAATACCTCTGAGTATTTCACTATCTTCCAAGATTGATTGGGCTCTTGGTGTAACATCCCGATTTTTGAGCCTAGAAGTATCAGAAATAGCCTGAATGAGATAGGCTACCAGACCCCTTTTTAGTAGAGGTCTTAAAGATGAGAAAGAAAGTTAAAGCAGTTTTAGGGACTAAACTGTAAAGTGAAAGTTTCAAGGGGCTAAAGGGTAATCAAAGTTAGAGGCTTCAGTAAAGTCTCAAAGGCCCAGAAAGAGAAAAGAGGCTAGATACAGACCAAAGGTTAAGTTAGAAGCCTCAAAGAGATGGTTTCATGAGGTTGAGCCTAAGCAGGGGTAAAACAGTAAATTCAGAAAGTTAAAGCCATCAGGGGTAAAAATGGAAAGTACTTAGAAAATTCTAAGAAAATCCTAGAAAATGGAAAATAATATTCTAAGGCTCTTTTGTGAAGAGAGATGACGAAAATACCCCTGAGGTAACTTAAAAGGAATTTATAAGTTTATGGCTCAATTTGAGATGTAGAGGTAGATTTAATTGTTTGAGTCATAAGGAAACCTCAGAAAATTATGATAAAATGGGGATGTATGATCTAAGAGACTATAGAAAATTATAAAATTAGTCTCATCCCCAGAAGACCAGCAAAATGGCTTTAAGTATACTTAAAAGCCAGTTGTGCCGAAAAAGGGCATTTTAAAGAATGATTTTTAAGTGGAGCTACAGGTTTCATTGAATAAAATGCTCCAGTCAAATATTAAATAATTTTGTCCCCTAAATAGGAGACAAAACCAAAGAAAATATCTAAGGGCCATCATAACGATGCTGAGTCACCAAGCGTAATCATGACACCTACGAGTCATCATGCTAAGTCAGCAAAAGATATTTATGGACAGCATAAAAATCAGAACGCAGTACGGGAATATTTTAGACAGTCTTTTGTCTACTCGTTATAGTGAAATCTCTATTGCATGACTCAGTAAGGTTAAGTAGCCTATCAGTAGAGCTAATTATATTTCCCTCTGCTCCTCTAAGGTGGCACCATATATGTACTTAATTAAGATGAGAAAATAGTGTTAGAACATGTCCTAGTGGTACAGGGTAAGTCAGGACCCGAAAAGTATCCGATACGGTGCAAGATTGGCTTGATAGGTGGAGAAATAATTAAGAAAATATTTTTGCACGAATTTTTTATTTATTTTCTCCATATTTTAATGCCATAAATGATGAAAGGACATGAAAGTGACAAGTGTACGTTTAGATGAGAAAAAGAAAATATTACATGTACGGCTAGATGGAAGACACATGTACAGTCGGATGCAAGACACATGTGCGGTTGGATTAAAGACATGTGGCTTGATGATGTAAGCATGATGTCATAAGACACTTGTCACCATAAGATCAAAAGAGAAAATGGACAGTCCAGATCGAGCCACGTATTTTTAAGATCAACGGTCTAGATTTAGTCTGCTTTTCTATAAATACCCCCTCCCCTCCCTACCATTTTGTCCAAGCATAAGGAATCCATGGGGAAGCTCTTGCAAAATGGTTTCTAGAGAGAGAAAGAAGAGGGAGAAAGAAAGGCCAAGTGGTTCCAAGCCAGATCAAACTCTAAAACAAGATATGTGATGGTTATAGCACCTGATTTTATGCCCATTTCGGATTAGTTACTGTGCGTATCTGATTCTGAAATTTTGCATGCTTAAAGTACACTCTGTGAGCTTTAAATCCATGGGTAGAACACTTCATTTGGATATGTGTACGATTTATGGTGATTTTTCAAAGTTAGGGTTTGAAATCTGGAAACAGTGTTGAACTTTTGGAAGAGTTTCGAGTTCCGTACAATTTCGGTGCTGTTCAGCGTAGAATTGGTTACTGAAACTATTTTTCCTTTAAATTTAACTTAAGGAGATTTTAGTGAGAGTTGGAATCACTCAATTTAGATTTTTCTATAATTAATTATGAATTTTCAAAGTTGAGCAAAAATGCTGGAAATTTTGCGTGAACAGTACCCGCGAAGCAAAATTTCCAGATTTGGTATTCTTGAATCGAAGGCCATCTAAAGTGGTCCTAATTGACAAGAAATGGATCTTAAGGATGGGAAATGATAAGATTTATGTTAGAAAAGTTGGAAAGAAAACCCTAAGACTAAGAGAAAGGGTTGAAGTTCAAGAAAGCTAGTCTTGAACTTTATGTATTCTAATGGTCCTAATGGATTGTGTGATCATTATGGTTATGTTTAGGACCGTTGGAGCATCCAAGAGGATGTTTGGTGATGTTGATCGAATGTCCACATGGTTGGAAAGACAAGGGAACCAAAGGAAAAGCAAGGGGAAAGCCATGTTACAAGGTAGTGAACTTACTTATACTATGTGCTTGATATGTATGCTTGCGTGATGTGATTGTGTTGCCATGATGTGACTAAGCTATGATGAAATGTTTGCAAAGTTATATTTGCAAGTTTATGTTATGTTTTGCCTTGGCAATATGTTATGAAAGCATGAAATGCTTTAACTTACTTTCCATGGCATTCATGTGTTAATTTTATAACATGTCATGCATGTGCATTATGTCTTGCATGCTTATGGGTAGTGTTTGCTACTGAGATTCCCCCAAATCTCACCCCTCCCTAACCAACCATTTAGGTCAATCAATGATGGGCAATAATGGCATGAGAAGCAAGGAGAAGTAAGTGGAGAACTATTCTTGTTAATGGATGAGACTTATGATAGATGTATAATTCTACTATTTTGTGAACTATGTTATGGATGCCAATGAAGCCATGTATTTTATTATAATATTTATGGCATGAATGAAAGTGTATGAGCATGAATAGGAAGAGTAAGGCCATGTTATGTATGCCAAAGAAATAAAAAGAATTAAAGAAATGTTAAGGGATAAGACGTAAGTCCTAGAGCAATGAGTTTGTAGCTCTAGTTTGACCTATCAAACGAGTGACTTAGGTCATAAGATTTGGCAAGAAAAGAGATCTGATGTTTCTCTTTAAAATGAGGGGTAGTTTTCCCAATTCCGATAACCGAGTAGAAAGTTATGCCTTTCCAAAGTTAGGCAAAAATACACTAAAATCCGAAAATGACCAAATAAACAGTAACTTTTTCAAAGGAAATTGAGCTCGAATTTCAAGGCAATCAGTTCAGAAACTATTTTTCCTCAAAATTTTATCCAAAGAGATTTCTGTAGAACTTAGAATCACTCAATTTCAATTTTTCTAAAATTAGTTATGAATTTTCGAAGTTTGTCACATTTTAAGGTGACAATAAATAGTAACCCGTAAATGAAAATTTTCAAATTTGATTTTTCATCAATTGTAGCCTTCAAAAGTGATTCCAAATGCTTCCACAAGGAAAGTTAATTGATTTAAACATGAGGTGTTACACTTGGCGCCTTGGTACAGTAATTGATTCACTCAATCACTCCCCCTTACTTCCCGTAAGGTTACAAACCCACTCAAGAGTCCACACTCTTAAGTATCACACAAATGTAATTAATGATGAGTGAGTAATCTCTCTTACAGAGTGTATTGATGATAAACACTAACGCTCAGTAAATTGAAAGAACAGAGTATTGAATGCAACAGTAAATGATCACAGATGGTAGCTTGGGTATTCAATCCCTTCATTAATGCTTATTCGCGCCTTTTATAGTTGATGTCGTTAAATAGCCGTTAGACGGAAGAGCTTATAGCCGTTGCGACTCTGTTTGAGTGTTTTTCCTAATTGCAACGGTTCCACCATTAATGCTTCTGAGCTTCTGACAAAGTAGGTTATAGGCTACGTAATCATCCATTGAAGAGCTGTTGGGATTTTCCTTCATAATCTGCAATAAGACTTTTACTCAATAAGTTGATCTTTGCACTATAAACCTTAAAGCAAAACTGAATAGGTGATAATATGATTATTCATTATTTTCAGGTGGAATCAAATGTTTGTTGAATATGTAGAATAATAATCTGAACAAATTTGATCGAAGCGCTGATCGATCACTGGTTGATCGATCCGGTTATCGATAATCAGAGTGAAAGCTTTTAACTTAGTTTATGAGGATTATCGATCAAGTGATGGATCATCGCTTTATAGATAAAGTGATTGATAAAACGCAGCAGAGACACTTATGCTGAAATGTAAACCAGATAATGATCAGAATCACTTTTGATCATAAATCACTTAGCAAAATAATCAAGATGATCATGCATACTAAAACCAGTTAGAAAGGAAATAGATAGTTGAATATGAGAAATATCATAGCTGGATGAAATTGATTTGAAGAAGTTCCATGATCGATCAGTTAATCGAATACTTGTTAATCGATCAGATTATCGATAATCAAAAAGTTACAGAAATGAAACTTCAGTTAATGTTGATCGAACACCTTATCGATAAACTCAAGATCGATAATGTCATCGATAAACACCATGCGAAAAGGTGATCGATCAATGCATGTTCGATCAGGTTATCGATAAAATGTGAGACAGAGACTTTGTCCTGAAACATTTTATCGATCACGTTATGTGAAAAAGAACTATTCAGAATGATTCAATTATCGATAATGTTATCGATAATTTAACTATAGAAGAACCAAGTAAGAGGAGATGAAACATTGATTATCGATCATGTGATCGATAATTTGGTGATCGATCAGGTTATCGATCAACAGCTTTGATAAGTACCTGCATTCAGAGAGTTAGCGAACAATATTTGATCATATTATCGATAACTGGTTGATCGATAATGTGATCGATAAATGATGACTGAATCAAAGTGCAGAACGAGTAAAGTGTATTACCATTTATCGGAGTCTTTATCGATAACTGATTTATCGATCATGTGATCAATAAATACACTTCAGATTTGGTTGTCTTATCTGTTTCATGTTTGATTAATCTACATTACCGATCAAGTGATTGATAATTCACAGTAAACTTCTATAACCTCTACGTTAATAGTTATCGATCAATTTATCAATCAATGGATTATCGAACAATTTATCGATCAAAATATCAGTTATGTTCCTTGTTTACACAATCAATTTATCTAACAGCTTATCGATAAACACTTGATCGATCAGATGATCAATCAACATACTGAACCACTTTTATCTTACTTTGTTATCATCAAAACCATAATCCTAACATTCTCCCCTTTTTTGATGATAACAAAACATAAGTAAGAAATATTAAACAAGTAGCATCAAAAATTAGGACAATAGACAGATCAAATCAACAAACATTCATTAAGAGCATAAATTGTCCAACATAAGCTGTCAACATTCAACAGTAGCCAAAATACATCAGTAACAAGAATGACAGTAGAAAATATATTAGGAACAAAAATGACAGAAAAATAAATAGCGAAAAAATCTAATCAACATCAGTTTTCTTCTCCCCCTTTTTGTCAGCATCAGACGAGGGGGAAGGAGTAGGGGCAGAGGGAATGGTTAAGGGAATAGGAAGAGATGGAAGTCGAGAAAATGGAGAAAAAGGTGGAAAAGGTAAGGAGGGAACTAACTGAGGAATTGTAATGAGAGCAAGAGTGGAAGAGGGAGTGACAAAGGTAGATGGGACAAAAGGAGAAGTGGTAAAGGGAGAAGTGGGTAAGGGAGAGGAAAGAGGTGCAGGCTCATGGTAAGGAGGAGATAGTGGATGAGATAAGAGGTCCTCATAGCTGAAACTAGTGCTTGGGGCAGTGAAGTTGTTGCAGAGAGAAGCCACCATCCCTTTGAGTTCTCTCAACTCTTTGTCCACTGAATCAAATCTCTCTGAAACTTCTTTTTCCAAAACCACCATGGCCTGTCGGTGAAGGTCCAAGATTTTAGAAATGCCCTCAAGCTTCTTATATGAGATTTCCCCATACTCTCTGGCAGTGATGTATACTCTCCTCTCAAACTCTTGAAGCTTAGTCTAAAACATCTCCCTGATTGATCTCTCCATAAAAGATGGTCTAGGGGCATGAGAGGGAGCTGCAGTGGATTCAGCCTCATCCTAAGTCCTAGAGGTACTTGCAGCTGGTTGTTTCCCTTTATCCTTCTGAGATATTTTTTGTGATGGAGTGAAGGGAACAAGAATTCTCATTTTGTTGAGCTGTGTGAGACCAAAGGCAAGAATCTTGGTCTTGAGTTCTCTAGGCTCAAATGGGGCAATATTATGTGCCTGTAGGAGGTAGGTAACCAGCAGAGGGTAGGGAATTGGGGTGGATTTGGACTTGTTAAGGACAAAGTCCTTCATCTCAGTGTAGATTAGATCCCCAATATTTATCTTTTCCCCACTAATAATCTGAGCCAGAAGAAGATAGTCATCCTGAGTAAGGTGTGAGAAACTTCCAGATTTATTGATCATGCTCCTAGAGTAGATGTAATGGATTATTCGATAAAAATCACACATCTGCTTAGGTGGAAAATTCAGCTCACCAGGGTAATCATCACTTTGCATCAAAATTCTGTATGCTTTTATTTCATTTATATCTCTCCCTCTTACAAAATCCTGAGTCCCCAGCAGCTCATTCAACTTAGCACTAGTGATTTTAAACGATCTGCCTCTCAATGTGACCTTCAAATAATTTTCTATGAGATTGTCCTTATCATCATATTCTTCTACTGATTCTATATTGCAGTAGAATCTTTTAACTACCTCAGGACAGTATTCACCACCTATAATTAGCCAATTAGAGTAGTGCTGCAGTAGGTCACCTAAGTCGAGATTGATCTGCTTGTTTTTCTTTAGGCTTTCTATGTCCACAGATACCACAGGGCAGAATTTTCTATTGGCAAAATCAGCTTTATACTTTGCTATATTAACCTCACTATCAAGATTGCCAATTATCAGAGAACTCAGTTGATATACCTTTAGGGGGAATTTACCGTGTGATCCCTTTCACTTGCCCTTTGCTTTTTCTGCCTCGGTTGCTTGGGAATAGGTATTCTCAATGCGGTCTCCACAGCTTTCTGAACTGAGGTGCCATCATCTAACTCGATTTTTGATTCCTTAGTGATTACCAGCAACTTGGATTTGGACGGGGAGATTTTCTTGGAGGAACCGATTGCTCTTCGGTCCGACTTTCTCAGATTTTTAGAACACCTTTCTTCTTGGATGATTCTTCCCTCACTTTAGGTCTATATTGCTTCTGAGTGCCTAAAGGAGTGGTGTCGTTCGATTAGACTTGCTTCTCCGACCCTTCTTCCCTCTCTACATTTGGTTGTTTCACTCGCGCCATTTCTGAGGTACTGAGGAAATTATGAGAAATTGATCTGTTGAAAGGATGTGTTTTGAGCTCAGTGAAGGTCAAAAAGGTAGTAGGGATCGATTCGAGTGGAAGAGAGGTTGGAAATTTAATAGAACAGTGATTCTTGACCGTTGCGAGAAACAGGGGACGGGTAATGTTCGAGTTAGGGTTTGATAATTGACAGAGAGGTTTCAAAAATTTACCGTTATAAGCTTTAGAATTATCAATCATGTTATCGATCAACTGATGATCGATCACGTGTGATAAATATGAAGGACCCACAAGAACACAGACTAGAATTATTGATCACATTATCGATCAAGCAATTATCGAACAGGTTATCGATAAAATAAGTGACAAAAATGTGTACCTGGTCTGTTTATCGATCATTTGATCGATAATCCATTTATCGATCATCTTATCGATTAATGCTTACCAATTCTGAAAGACATGTCTCAAGAACTTGGCTCTCCTGATCATTTGATCGATAATCCATTTATCGATTAGCTTATCGATAATCATCGTTCTGAATTTCTTCATTTTCCACACATGCTATATTTATCAATTAGGGGATCGATAAATTACTTCTTTGTGGCTTCATGATTATCGATCTCTTGTTCGATCATTCCATACTCTGTTTACCTCTGTTTTTCTTCGACAAAACAGAGCTTCCTGCAAAACAAATTTCTATCTACTCCGATACTTAAGTTAGTTATCTAATCATCAAAACATTAAATTTAAATATTGAAATTTAAGAGATAATGTGAGATTTCTTACAACTCATTGGGATTTACCATTCCTAATTCTCTTTGAAAGAAGTTAAACTTCTGTTGATCTAGAGGTTTCGTGAAGATGTCGGCTATTTGATATTTAGTGGGGATGGACTCAACCTTTACATCTTTCTTTTGAACATGGTCCCGAATGAAGTGATGTTGAACATCGATATGTTTAGTTTGGGCATGATGGACAGGATTCTTGGACAGACTTATTGTGCTTGTGTTATCACATAGGATTGGAATCTCACGTAAGTTGATTCCTAAATCCTATAGTTGTTGCTTTAACCATAAGATCTGAGCACAATAGTAGGGAGTGGCTACATATTCTGATTCAGTTGAGGAGATTGCCATGGTATTCTTCTTTTTGCTTGACCATGAGACAAGACATCCTCCGAAAAATTAACATTGTCCACTGGTGCTTTTTCTGTCTGTCTTATATCCCCATGATCTGCATCTGAGTATCCCATTAAATATTCTGCTCCCCCTTTTGGATACCCGATTCCTAAATTCTGAGTTCCTACAAGATATATGAGAATTCTCTTGACAGCTTCTTCATGTGACTCTTTTGGAGCTGATTGACATCTTGCGCACATTCCCACACTGAATTGAATATATGGTCTACTAGCAGTAAGATATAGTAATGAGCCGATCATTCCTCTGTATCTAGTCAGATTCACGTCTTTGCCATCCTCGTCTGCATCAAGCGAGATGGTTGAGCTCATAGGAGTCTTTACACATTTGGCATTCTCTAGCCCATATTTCTTTAATAACTCCTTCAAATATTTTGTCTGGGATATAAATATCCCGTCTTTCTTCTGCTTGATTTGTAGTCCCAGAAAGAAATTTAATTCTCCCATCATCCACATTTCGAACTCTCCCTGCATTAGCTTAGCAAACTCTTGGCAGAGATCTTCATTAGTAACACCGAAAATAATATCGTCCACATAAATTTGAACAATCAAAAGATCTTTCCTCTTTCTTTTAATAAAAAGTGTGGCATCCAATTTGCCTCATTCAAATCCTTTTTCTATCAGAAAGTTGCTAAGTCGTTCATACCAAGCTCTGGGAGCGCCTTTTTCAGTTTATAAACGTGATCAGGAAAATTTGAATCTTTAAAACCAGGGGGACTTCTTCTGAAATATAACCATTCAAAAATGCACTTTTAACATCTATTTGATACAATTTGAAGTCTTTAATGCAAGCAAACGCTAAAAGTATTTGTATGGCTTCCAGTCTGGCTACTAGAGCATATGTTTTTTCATAATCAATACCTTCTTCTTGATTATAACCTTTAGCTACCAATCTGGCTTTGTTTCTGACAATTTGTGTAGATTCATCGAGCTTATTTTTGAATACCCATTTGGTGCCTATGACCGGATGATCATTAGGTCTCGGTACCAATTCCCAAACTTGATTTCTCTCAAATTGGTTAAGCTCTTCCTGCATTGCGACTATCCAAAATTCATCGAATAGTGCCTCGTCAACATTGGTAGGTTCAATGTGAGATATGAATGCAGAGAAACACACTTCATTGAACACTTGTCTCCGGGTTTTAACCCCTTCATTGACTTTACCAATGACTTGTTCTAGTGGATGATCTCAGTTATGTCTCCAGGCCTTAGGCTGCTCTAAATTTTCTTGTGAAGATGGTTCATTTAGATCATCCCTGTTTTCTAAAAAGGTTTCTGAAGGTAATTTGTTTGAAGACTTGTTCAAATCCAATTTTTGAAAATTTTGAACTATCTCAGCATCATCATCTAGAGGTTTTGAAAGTGGTTCGGTTTCAGCAAACACAACATAAATTGATTCCTCAATTATAAAAGTACGTTTGTTGAAATAGACCTTCATCAGCTTTAGGATCAAATTTACCCAAGTTTTATTTGTTGTTGTTGTGAATGTAGCACTTGCTCCCGAAGATCCTTAAATGAGCCAAGTTAGTCTTTCTCCCTTTGTATAGCTCATATGGCGTCTTCCCGAGTAGCGTTCTGATGTAGGCTCTATTGGAGATGTAGCAAGCCGTGCTCATTGCCTCTGCCCAGAATACTTATGAAATTCCTTTTTTGTTCTGCATTGCCCTTGCCATTTCTATGAGCACTCTGTTTTTCCGTTCAACTACTCCATTTTGTTGAGGAGTTCTTGGTGCTGAAAAATTGTGGTCAATTCCCTGCTCATCACAGTAGTCAACAAATTCGTTGTTTTCAAATTCTCCTCCGTGATCAGACCTGATTGACACAATGGAAATACCTTTCTCATTTTGGACCTTTTTGGCAAAAACAATGAATGCACTAAACGTTTCATCTTTAGAGGAAAGAAATAAAGTCCAAGTGAATCTTGAATAGTCATCAACTATCACAAGAGTGTACAGGTTTCCATCGAAACTTTTCACTCTCGATGGACCAACCAAATCCATATGGAGCATTTGGAGTGGTCTTTTAGTTGAGACTGTCTTCTTTGATTCAAACGAAGACTTTGTTTGTTTACCTTTCTGACAGTTATCACAAATAATATCACTTCATACTGAATTTTTAGTAAATCGACAACTAAATCCCTTTTTGTTAATTTTGAAAGTTGATTCATGTTAACATGTGCAAGACGTTTGTGCCAAATCCAACTTTCCTCCTTTTTACTAATAAAATAGTTTTCAGAGGATTTAGAGTCAATTTGAAGTGTATAACAGTTACCGTCCCTTGGAGCTCTCAGTTTTATATTCAACTCCTCTTTCTTCAAGGGTAGGTCGTCTTTGTTTATTACTATGCATTCTTCAGAATCAAAGATCACCCAGTTGTTTTTATTTGTACTCTGACTAATGCTGAGTAGATTGTGACACAGACCTTCCACGTAGTATACATCCTCAACTTTCATGCCTTTGTCACTTCCTACCTCTCCAATTCCAGTGATTCTTCCGGATTGATTGCCTCCGAAACTTACTTTGCCTCTGTCTTTTGGTTTGAGAGTCATGAACTTCTCAGTATCACCCGTCATATGTCTGGAGCATCCACTGTTAATGTACCATTTGTTCGTTCTGGATGCTTTGAGGCATACCTGTAAAAACACAATCATGTTTTAGGTACCCATATCTTCTTGGGTCCTTTTTGGTTAGTATGAGTTGTCTTAGGCACATAAGCACCTTTGGGTACCCATTTTAATGTCCCGTAAGTTCCTTTCTTCTTGTGATAACAAGAAGAGGTTGAATGACCTTTACAGTTGCAGTAAGAACATAGTGTAAATGGATTAGAAGAATGAATAGTATTTCTAAAGTATGTAAGATACGATCTACCACTACTCTTCTTCTTTCCCTTCAACTTATCCTGAGCAGGATCATATCCTATACTGGTTTTATCCATCGAACACTGTTGAGCTCCTAGGATTACTTTGAGCATTTCACTTCCCTTAGTGAATCTCTCTAGAGTTCTTGTGAGATCCTCAGCCTTCTTTTTATTCTTTTCACATTCCTTGCATACTGGAGGGTTCAGAAACTTTATCTACGTTGTCTTCAGGCTTTGTCTGTTGTTCCTCTAGAAACTTTATTCTTTTCTTGGAGCTTACCAACTCCTTCACAATTCTTACTAATTCTAAATGTAATGCATTGTATTCGAACTGTAATTCATCATAAGAGGGTTCAGAAATGATTACCCCATCTGTCTCTAATTCTTCGTTTTCTTGGGCCACGAGACAGATGTTAGCGATTTCTTCATCATCACTTTCTTCTTTTTCCTCCGAAGAGCTATCTCCCCATATTGATGTGACGAAGGCTTTCTTCTTTCTAAATCTTTCTTTCTTCTTCTCTTTATCCTTCATTCTGGATAGTTGGGGACACTCTGCCTTGATATGTCCTGGCTTCTTGCATTCCAAGCAGATGATTGGTTCCTTTGATTCATTCTGAGATGTTGAGGCTCTACGTTTTGACTAGAACTTCTTTCCAGCTTTGCTCTTGTAAAATTTCTTGAACCTTCTGATTATAAGGCCCATTTCATCATCCTCAAGATCATCTTCATTGTTCATCTTCGCTCTCTTGAGTTCTAAGAGCGATGCTTTTGTGGTTCTTCTCGTTCATCTCTTTTTTGTATTTTTGCTTGCTCTCGTATTCAGCAAGACTTCTAAACAGCACTGCAACAGACCCAATTGATTCTCCTTTGGTTTCTTCAATTGTTGTCACTTTCGGTTCCTATTCTTTTGTGAGACCGCTCAGTATTTTTCTCACTTGATCTTCCTGACTCTATTTCTTTCCAAGTGCCGTGAGGTGGTTTATGAGATGTGAGAATCTGACCTCCATGTCTCGGACACTCTCTCCATCCTTCATTCTGAATAGTTCGAATTCAGTGGTGAGAGTTATGATTCTACTCTGTTTTACACCGGTGGTTCCTTCGTGAGCTATCTCCAGGGCTTCCCACATTTCCTTTGCAATCTCCAGGCTGGAAACTTTGAAGTATTCTTTTTGGCTCAGTGCATAGGTGAGTATGTTGATGGCTTTGTCGTTTAGGGTCACCAGCTTCTTGTCTTCTTCATCGAACTCTCTAGGACTCTTATGTATTTGCTGTCCGTCTACGATTTTCATAGGGACATAGTTGTTGTGCTTTATCACGTCCCATAATCCATATTCGGTGGCTTTGATGAAGATTTTCATCCTCATTTTCCAAAATGTATAGTTTTCCGGCAGCACACTATCTTCGAATCTTGCTATGCGATCTCTCTTCGAACTGTTAAGTCTTTACTAAGAGACCTACTCTTATACCAAATGTTATGGCAATCTTACCCAAGAGGGGGTGAATTGGGTGAGTTATAAAAAAATTACAAAATTAAAAATAAATACTATCGAAAACAGAGAGTGTAAGTTTAGGAAGATTTCACCGTAGAGAGAAAGACACAGGGTTTATATTGGTTCGGTCTTAACACTAGACCTCCGTCTAGTCCCCAAAACACCTCTGAGTATTTTACTATCTTCCAAGATTGATCGGGCTCTTGGCGTCTCAATACAGTAATTGATTCACTCAATCACTCCCCCTTACTTCCTGTAAGATTACAAACCCACTCAAGAGTCCACACTCTTGAGTATCACACAAATGTAATTAATGATGAGTGAGTAATCTCTCTTACAGAGTGTATTGACAATAAACACTGACGCTTAGTAAATTGAAAGAACAGAGTATTGAATGCAACAGTAAATGATCACAGATGGTAGCTCGAGTATTCAATTCCTTCATTAATGCTTCTTTGTGCCTTTTATAGTTGAGGTCGTTAAATAGCCGTTAGACGGAAGAGCTTCTAGCTGTTGTGACTGTTTGAGTGTTTTTCCTAATTGCAACGGTTCCGCCATTAATGCTTCTGAGCTTCTGACAAAGTAGGTTATAGGCTATGTAATCATCCGTTGAAGAGCCGTTTGGATTTTCCTTCGTAATTTGCAACAAGACTTTTACTCAATAAGTTGATCTTTGCACTGTAAACCTTAAAGCAAAACTGAATAGGTGATAATATGATTATTCATTATTTTCAGGTGGAATCAAATGTTTGTTAAATATGTAGAATAATAATCTGAACAAATTTGATCGAAGCGCTGATCGATCACTGGTTGATCGATCCGGTTATCGATAATCAGAGTGAAAGCTTTTAACTTAGTTTATGAGGATTATCAATCAAGTGATGGATCATCGCTTTATCGATCAAGTGATTGATAAAACGCAGCAGAGACACTTATGCTGATATGTAAACCAAATAATGATCAGAATCATTTTGATCATAAATCACTTAGCAAAATAATCAAGATGATCATGCATACTAAAACCAGTTAGAAAGGAAATAGATAGTTGAATATGAGAAATATCATAGCTGGCTGAAATTGATCTGAAGAAGTTCCATGATCGATCAGTTAATTGAATACTTGTTAATCGATCAGATTATCGATAATCAAAAAGTTATAGAAATGAAACTTCAGTTAATGTTGATCGAACACCTTATCGATAAACTCAAGATCGATAATGTCATCGATAAACACCATGCAAAAAATATTCAGTAAAGAGTAAAGACTAAATGTTTTGATCGAATAGGTGATCGATCAGTGCATGTTTGATCAGGTTATCGATAAAATGTGAGACAGAGACTTTGTCCCGAAACATTTTATCGATCACGTTATGTGAAAAAGAACTATTCAGAATGGTTCAATTATCGATAATGTTATCGATAATTTAACTATAGAAGAACCAAGTAAGAGCAGATGAAACATTGATTATCAATCATGTTATCGATAATTTAGTGATCGATCAGGTTATCAATTAGCAGCTTTGATAAGTACCTGCATTCAGAGAGTTAGCGAACAATATTTGATCATATTATCGATAACTGGTTGATCGAGAATGTGATCGATAAATGATGACTAAATCAAAGTGCAGAACGAGTAAAGTGTATTACCATTTATCGGAGTCTTTATCGATAACTGATTTATCGATCATGTGATTGATAAATACACTTCAAATTTGGTTGTCTTATCTGTTTCATGTTTGATTAATCTACATTACCGATCAAGTGATCGATAATTCATGGTAAACTTCTATAACCTCTACGTTAATAGTTATCGATCAATTTATCGATCAGTGGATTATCGAACAATTTATCGATCAAAATATCAGTTATGTTCCTTGTTTACACAATCAATTTATCTGACAGCTTATCGATAAACACTTGATCGATCAGATAATCGATCAACATACTGAACCACTTTTATCTTACTTTGTTATCATCAAAACCATAATCCTAACATAAAACACAGAGGCTTATGACATATTTCAAACATATTCACAATCACAATGTATGAGTTCATAAAACGATGTAAACATAGAACATGTCATTCATGCAAGCAAATACCAAGCACATAAGAGTAGGGTAAAGTTTGCTACCTTGTGTCTTTAAACTTTCTATTTACTTCCTCTTGCTTCCTTTGCTACCAACCATTAAGGTTACTTGCTCTTCATCTTCCTTAATGTCTCATGACCCTAAATGCACCAACACATCTTTTTCATTCATTCATTAGAGCTATGGTAACCAACAACATTAACACTTTGTTTTCTTTGAGCTATATTAGCTTCTAACTTTTGAGCTTGATTTCCAACCTTTCTCAAATTAATTCCACAACAATTTTGCATGTAGAATCTATTTCCAAACTCAAAATAATCAAAATCAAACTCCTTCCCTATGAACTAGCCTTAACTAAAATATAACTCAAGTTACATAATCATGAAATTCAACCAATTTCAACATAAAGCCACTTGATTCTTGTTCTTTTCAAGCCTTTAAATATTATTCTAACATCAATTTCATCTCCTCCTATTCTTAAGAATTTCATGCAGCATGTCTACTTAGAGTTTCAAGCTCCCAAAAATCATTAAAATCCATAACCAAGCTTAACAACAACAAGAGTAATGAGAACTACGTCAAAAACCATGAGCATACCTTATTTTAGAGATTGATCTTGCATATGACCACTTGGTCTTTCTTTCTCCCTCTTCTTTCTCTCTCTAGAAATCATTTTGCCAGAGCTTTCCCAAGGTTTCCTCTAGGTTGGACAAAAATGAGGGAGGGGAGAGGGTATTTATAGAAAACAAAACTGAATATGAGCAGTTGATCTTAAAAATGTGTGGCTTGATCTGGATCGTCCATTTTCTCTTTTAATCTTATGGTGACAAGTGTCCCATGACATCATGCTTACCTCATCATGATGACATCATGCTTACATCATCAATCCACATGCTTTTAATGCGACCGTACACGTGTCTTGCATCTGACCGCACATGTGTCTTGCATCCTGCCGTACACGTAATACCTTCTTTTCCTATCTAACTACTTGTCTCCTTCATATTCCTTTAGCATTAAAATAGGGAGGAAATTAATATAAAATTCTTATATGGTACTTTTTTGGGTCTTGACCTTCCCGGGACTGGAACATGTTATGGCACCATTTTCTCACCTTAAATAAATCCACATGGCATTATATAACATACCCAAAGAGAGAGTAATGCTCTGCCCTTGTTCTTTCATTAAAATAATTAATAATATTTATTTCAGAGTGATTTTGATCGAATTCTTTCTACTGATCCACAACTCTGAGAATCTACCTCCAGGTACCAATACTATTTATTCATCACAGGGAATTCCTTTAAATTTTTTTAAGTCCAAAGTCAACCTCTAGACATTTGACTTTAACTTTCTCTGGATAGTGTGTAAATAGGCTCTAAATTCTATTTAAGCCAACCTCTTCACTTTTTAGGGACAGAATCATTTGTAAAACCTGTGATAATTCCTCAAGTATTTTCTCCCATTTTCTTCCAATTATATGAGGCCTCTCTATACTTTAAATAATTCATTTTCAATAATATTCAAAATCAATCAAAATCTTAGGAACTCCACAAATTCCTTCCGAGGGCATTTTTGTTATTTTTAGCCTCATACAGGCCTCTAAACCTTATTCCTATTTATCTAGAATTTTTTTTGAAGTGTTCAGGCGTTAACCCTACCATTTCCCATTTTCTGGGATTTTTCTGGGATTTTCAGACATAATTTCTATTTTTGCCCTTGTCAGCCCAAAATTTTACAAAATTGTGATTTTGCCCCTGCTTTGGCTTAACTTCAAAGTTCACCTCCTTGAGTCCTCCAACATAACCTTTGGCCTATATTTATCTTTATTTCTCATTCTTGGGCCCCGACACTTTTTCCGAGTTTCTAACTTCCTCTTTGCTCAATCCTAGAAAACTTTCTCTTTGCAATTCAGTCCCTAATAATCCCTTTGTCCTTCTAGGGAATATCTGGGACCTCTGCCAAAAAAAGTCTGATAGCCTACCCATTTTAGGCTAATTCTGGTATTTCTAGGCCCAAATTCGGGATGTGACAGGAGACATGGAAGACGTTATAAATTTGACTAAGATTAGGGGTAGGGTGTAACATCTAGACTTTTGGGTCTAGAAGCATCAGAAGTAGCCTGAATTGGATAGGCTACTAAACCCTTTTTGAGCAGAAGTCCCAAAGATGAGAAAGGAAGTCAAAGCAGTTTTAGGGACTAAACTGCAAAGTAAAAGTTTTTCAAGGGCTCAGTATAATCAAGGTCAGAGACTCCAATAAAGCATCGAAGGCCTAGAGAGAGAAAAGAGACTAGATATAGGCCAAAGGTTGAGTTAGAAGCCTCAAAGAGAGGATTATATGAAGTTAAGTCCAACCAGGGACTAAATTGTAAATTCTGAAAGTCATGACCAACAGGGGTAAAAGTGGAAGAGGGTACAGAAAATTCTAAGAAAAATCCCAGAAAATGGGAAATAATATTCTAAGACTCTTCTGTGAAGAGAAATGACAAAAATACCCCTGAGGCTGCTTAAATGGAATTTATGAGGTTATGGCCAGTAAAAAGTATACCATTTGAGGTAATTATTTAAAATAGCAAGAGACCTCAAAAATGTATACAAAAATGAGATTAAATGGTTAAAAGGTTGTACTAATTTATAAAATTAGTCCCGCAACCAAAAGGCTAGTGGAGTGGCTTTAATAAATTAAAGAGCTGGTTTTGCCGATAAAAGGGTATTTTAGTAAATGAATTTTATGCAAGGCTTAAAGGAAGTGTTATGGCCTAAGAAAATTCATAGATACTCTCTAAAATTAAAGGAAATTTATGGATCTGATAGAAAATAATTACAGAGGCCAGAGCACTGTAATTATAGAAAAGAAGTTAAACCCAGAGTAAAAGTGCACCGATAAAGTGTTAATTAGAGTCTTGCACTTTGCTTGGCCCACAAGTCGCCACTTGTCAAGCCTTTAATGGATGGTAATTAAAGCTTTCCAAGTGTCAAGCTACCAATGGAGAGGATCTTGACTTTGGAATTTAATTACATTATGATTTAAGTTAATTAAGAGAGAGGATTAAGATTAAGTAGGCTAATGACACTTGGCATAACATTAATGATGGTTGGTGGGATATTTTGTACACATTAATGAGCTTCTTCTCCCCCTAATTGCTGATGCTGTTTCGGCCAAGTGAGAGGAAGAGGGAAAAGAGAGGGTTTTGAAGGAGAACCAAGGAAAAGCTATCAACTTTGATCAACCAATCAAGGATTCAAGGTTAGTTTTTGTTCTTAAGTTGTTCTCCACCTTGTTTGCTTAGGTTGTATGGTTGAAAATCATAGTTTCCCTTCTCTTTTGATGCTGGACGAAACATATATATTGTGGAGGAGGAAGTTTTGATGTTAGATCTAGCTAGAACACTTCAAAGTATGGTAGATCCAAGTGGATCTATGTGAAAATTGGAAGAATTACGTGCTGATTTGATACCTATTTCGAATTAGTTACTGTTCATATCTGGTTCTAAAATTTGGCATGCTTAAAGCACACTCTGTGAGCTTTAAATCCATGGGTAGAACACTTCATTTGGATATGTGTACGATTTATGGTGATTTTTCAAAGTTAGGGTTTGAAATCTGGAAACAGTGTTGAACTTTTGGGAGAGTGTCGAGTTCCGTACAATTCCAGTACTGTTCTGCATAGAATTGGTTCTTGAAACTATTTTGCCTCTAAATTTAACTTAATAATCTTTCAGTGAGACTTGGAAGCACTCGATTTGGATTTTTCTAGATTTAATTATGAATTTTCGAAGTTGAGCAAAAATTCTGGAGTTTCTGCGTGAACAGTACCCGCGAACCAAAATTTCCAGATTTGGTATTCTTGAATCTAAGGCCATCTAAAGTGGTCCTAATTGACAAGAAATGGATCTGAAGGATGGAAAATGATAAGATTTATATTAGAAAAGTTAGAAAGAAAAGCCTAAGACTAAGAGAAATGGTTGAGGTTCAAGAAAGCTAGTCTTAAACTTTATGTAATCTAATGGTCCTAATGGATTGTGTGATCATTATGGTTATGTTTAGAACCTTTGGAACATCCAAGAGGATGTTTGGTGATGTTGACCGAATGCCCACATGGTTGGAAAGTCAAGGGAGTCAAAGGAAAAGTAAGAGGAAAGCTTGAGGTGCAAGGTAGTGAACTTACCCTTTATGTGCTTGACATGGTATGCTCATGTGTTGGTTTGTATTTGTTGTTTGAATGATGTTGTGACATGATGATTGTTGCTGGAAATGCTGTTTTTAATATGTTCCCATGGCCATGCATTTTTATACCAAGCATAAAGTATGATGGCATGTCACTAGTTAACTTAAGTTTATGAAAAACTACACACCATACACTAGCATCCATCTTGTGCATGTATGTAGTAATGTTTACTACTGAGATTCCCTCGAATCTCACCCCTTCATAACCAACCATTTAGGTCAATCAATGATGGGCACTAATGGCATGAGAAGCAAGGAGAAGAAGTGGAGAATTATTGATGTTAATGATTGATACTAATATTCAATGTATAATTCTCCTATGTTATAATTATGTTGTGAATGCCATGTATTTAATTATAAAGCTTATGGCATGTATAGGAATGCATGAGCATGAATGGGAAAAAGTAAGCCCATGTTAGGCATGCCAAAGAAATAAAAAGAATTAAAGTAAAGAGATGTTAAGGGATAAAACGTAGGTCCTAAAGCAGTTAGTTTTGAGCTTCAGTTTGACCTATCAAATGAATGAGTTAAGTCACGAGATTTGGTAGACTTATAGTACACATCCCAAGCTTTAAAATGAGAGGTATATCACCTCATTTGGATGTGTATACGAAGAGATATGAATTTTCAAAGTTAAGGCGCAGAATCTGGAGAGTCCAGATTTTACCAAACGAATAGTAATCTTAATCCAATAAACTGTACTTTTTTAGTGAGGATGAGTTCAGTTGAATATTTTTCCCTTAAAGAGCATTGAAAGAGCTTTCTGTAGAATTTTGGAACACCTCCATACGATTTTTCTAGAATTAGTTATGATTTTTTAAAGTTGGACCTGTAATCTGAAAACTGGATAGTGAACAGTAATTTTCTGAAAATTAACGTCCAAATTGAAATTTTTAAGTGTAAGACCATCCAACATGGTCTGTAATGGTTCTAAATGAATGCTAAGGTACTATATAAGTAAGGTGTGACATAGGGGCAATTTATATGCTACCAGTCTAACCCTTGAGAGAATTTGAAAAGGTCCAATGAATTTAGGCACATTGGTAGTTGGACATACTTTCAGAAAAACATGATCCCCCACATTGAACTCCAGAGGCTTTTGTCGCATGTTGACATAGCTTTTCTGTCTAATCTGCACTGTAAGTAGCCTTTGCCAAATCAATTTGATTTATTGTGAGGTTTGTTCTACTAATTCGGGGCCAAACACCTTTCTTTCCCCTAATTTTGTCTAGCACAATAGGGATCTACACTTTCGCTCATACAATGCTTCATATAGAGCCATTTGTATACTGGAATGTTAACTATTGTTGTAAGCGAATTCAACTAATGGTAAGTATTCATTCTAGCTTCCCTTGAAATCTAAGACATAAGCTCTCAACATATCCTCAAGTGTCTGTATGCTACATTTCGTCTATCTATCTGTTTATGGGAGATAGGCCATACTGAAACTTAATTTGGTACCCACTGCTTCTTGTTGTGCCCTCCAAAATCTAAAAAGAAATTTTGAATCTCTGTTGGAAATAATTGTTTTAGGCACTCTATGTAACCTCACAACTTCCTTGATGTATATTTTGCCAACTTCTCTAGTTGATATTTATTCTTTATTGCCAAGAAATGAGTTGACTTCGTCATGCGATCTACAATCACCCAAATTGCATTAAAGCCTGATGATGTATAGGGTAATCCTATTATAAAGTCTATAGAAATGCTACTCTATTTCCACTTTGGGATACTCAAAGGCTGTAAGGGTCCTGATGGCTTTTGATGTTCTGTCTTTACTTTTTGATAAGTGAGACACCTTGACACATGTGTGGGCCTTTTACACCTCCATTTGGGCTTGAATATGGTTGAATTACGTTCTGGAGCTCCCATGGTCCATAACACAATGTATATGGGTCCCAATATGAAATATTATAGCTCCAATAGACTTCCTCATGCACATATAATTGTGTTGGGCCTTCAATGACATGGGAATTGGCTTCAAATGCTTTTTTTGGGCTCTTAGAACATGTTCTTGTCTTTCTCAAGATCCAAGTATTCATAATCCAATGACTAATTTGCCATGGTGGCTTTGGGGGTGTCTATCATGTCTCCATTCATGCTCTGAGCACGTAATTGTTCATGTCATCAACCAAACAATGATCCAAGTCCTCCTCCATGTAAGCATTCTTGAGCTATAAATCCCTTGAATGCTCTAGAGGGCTTGTTGGGCTTTAGAACCTTTGTATTGAATGCCTCCTGGTATGTTATCACATTCCTTATATTGTGTCAAGTCTGGCAAGTTTCTAGATAGGGTGTTACATTAATATTTTGTTAGTTGTTAGTTCTGTTAGGTAAGATTTGTATTGTATAGATTTGCCATATATATACACGCGTGCGCGTGCACACCATTTGATTCATTAATGAGAAGTAAGCGAAATTATTCATTTTGTATTATGACATCAAAGCCAAGATTTCCTCACAGTTATTCTGTGGAAAGCGCCGGTGCCAAGTTAACCCCAAAACATGTCTGTCTTTTCAAGTATTCTCACTAATTTCTAATGAAATTTTCTATTCTAGTATATTCTTGTGAGAAAATTTCCATGAAAAAAGAAATCCCCTTCACAATTTTGCACTGAGAAATTTTCACAAGGAAGCCACTATATTTCTTGTGTGATTCCTTAGGGAATGAAGATTTGAATGGCTATCAATTATTACACCAAACTAACCCTTCCTTTATTTCATCTCCTTTTCTGATTTCACCATTATCCACCAAGGCAAACTCTTTTTTTTTTTTTTCTTTGGGACCAAGAGACCAAGCCAAACATATATCATTAGGGGTTTACACCTAAGGTTGAATATGTGTTTACAAATAAGTTTGGGGTAGAAGTGATTTTGTAAATTAAAGTGGGTTTTTAGTTAGAATTGATTATGTTGTAATGTGATATTTATGCTTTATCACAAAAGTGATTTTGACAAAAGAACCAGAATAGATCGGTTGGTAAGTGGTAATTAACTAGCGTATGGTCCGAGCTGGG
Source organism: Neltuma alba (assembly GCF_004799145.2). Lineage (NCBI taxonomy): Eukaryota > Viridiplantae > Streptophyta > Magnoliopsida > Fabales > Fabaceae > Neltuma > Neltuma alba. Next base: position 11,845 of record NW_021635083.1, on the reverse strand, counting down.
CATCTACCAAGATTAGAGGAAAAGTGAGCAAGTCAATTAAAAATTGGTAATAACACGTTATAATTGGCCGAAAATTGATCAAAATCGATTTTTCTTATTTAAAAAAAAATCAATAACCTAAAGGATCAATAATTGACAGCCAGTCACAACAAATGGATTAATAATTAATTTATGGAGTTATTTGAGCATGCCGGTGGCTGGTTAGGCATGTACGGAGGAAAAACCGAAAAACTACAGATATGCATGAGCAAAAAGGCAATGACCATGTGAAAACTGGGGACGGAATATCCTCTAAAGTGATTTTGGGTGAATTGAAAGTAAAATAGACAGAAAACAATCCGCACTAATTTCGTCCAAGTTTAACCCCAACTTAAATGATGTAGATGAAGAAACACAAATTCAATAGGTTTGTTAATACTACCCCTTATTACTGTCGTGACTTATTATAAAATTCAAATTTTTGAAGTGGTCCGGTTCATTTTATAAGATCTTTTTTGGGTTTATCTGAACATTAAATGTATTTTCATCTATTCTACCCTTAATTAATATACTTTTTCATTATCTTTTTTTTCATATATTCTCTTTCATTTTTTTCTCTCACTCTCACCTGCCCACTAAGGGTATATTTGGAAAAAAAAACACATTTACTATGAATTTGTTACTTTTAACTAAATTTAACAAGTTTCTTAAACCATGCAATTCAGTTATTGGATCTTATAATAAGAGACAAAGCCACTGAGAGAGTATTAATTAATAACAGGAATACAATTAGAAAGTAGCAGTTAATGAGTTAGTTGATGACTTGTATAAAAAATTTCTTTTAGAAAATGTCCTGGAGTAAGAATAAGAGGGATGGATGTAATATATTGAGAAAAAAGAGAGAGGTAGTAGTGTAATTCATGATGGATGTAATACTCCCTCCGGTCCTATATATAAACTTCAAATAACTGAATCACGTTTAACCAACTAGCAATTAAAATCAGTTAAAAATGATAATTAAATAGGTCAGACATATGTTTTTGTTTTCTAAATTTGCCCTTATTTATTAAGAAAGTAAATGAGAGAGGTAATAAATAAAAAAAATGATGAAAGAGAATATATGGAGGTAATATCAATAAGAGAAATGGAGTATTAAATACAGTCAACTGAGAGCAACATAGGGGGAAAAAAAGTAATAAATGCTCTGACAAACTAAAGAATGAAGCTTACCACTCTATTTCTTATTATAGATCACTTGTACCCTAAAATTTGTTTCAAAATATAAGTCACTTGTAGTATAATTAATGATCCTTTTCCAATTTAACCCTATTAATTTAATAAAAAATTAATTAATCTCCCTCTCCATCTCTCTCTCAACTTTTCATTTCCTATGCAATCCATCCCCTCTCCCTCTATCCATCTCTCTCAATTTTTAATAAGGGTAAATATGAAAAAAACTGGTTAATTAAATGTATTTCTTGGTTTGTGGGTTTGGGATACAAGTGACTAATAATAAGGAACAAAGTGGTATATTTTAAACCAAACTTCTCTTTGAAAGTGAAGCTTATATATAGGACCGAAGAGAGTATATGATAATCCTTCTCTTAGGGAGCAGGTTCCTATTGTATTATTGGTTTGGCTGATGAGCTTTTCGAATTCTTCAATGGATTAGTCTGGTTCAATTCAGACCGAAACAAAAATTCTGGTTCAAACGATCACGGAAACTGCAGCTTTTCCAGACTATAAGCATCACAATTTATCTTACTAAACCTCAATTATCTATAGCATTAACTACCTACCCAATATTTCTGCGTCTACTTAAAACTTGTGGAGATTAATTACTTTGCAGCTGTTTCAGACTATAAGCATCAGAATTTAGCTTCCAAACCACAATTATTCATAGCATTAATTACGAAGCTGAGCCACTTTCTCTATGCGTACCACTCTGGTGAAGTTAGTTGAAGGGAAAATTTTGGTTCTAAATATAAGTTACATGTAGCATATTTAATATTTATTTTTCAATTTTACTCTTATTTAATTGTCATTGGAAAAAGAGAAAGAATAGAGAGAAATGAGAATGAGTTGTTGAATATAGAGAGAGAAAACCTTAATGAGGGTAAAATTGGAAAAAAAATGTCAACTTAATACATTCTTTGGTATGAGAAAATGAGTTATAAGCCACTTATATTAAAAATCAAAGTGGTACTTAAAGCTTGTGGTTATGAGAAAGAAATTGAGTTCTGCTCGTTTGCTTTAAGTCTTGTCCTTATTATTCTTATACGGTCACATTTTTCAATTTTTGTGGCTCTCTTCATTTAAGCTTTTTCTCGGTTTTCATGCTCTTGCCATCAATTGAATCACTGTGACAATATTTTAAGAATATAACTTTCATTTTTATCATTTTTCCGCAACCGCTTTGATTTTTAACTGATGACTCCCAATAATGTGTAGATTTGCATTGAAAATTTTATTTGCCTTGCGAGCCATCTAGCATGGTTTTTAGCACGGATTTAAAATAATAGGTTCCGAATTGCTTGTGCGAAGTTTTTTAATGGTATATTATTTTGAACCCTTGTTTGGTACAAGGTACTTGTGGAGTTGGAAGCTGACATTAACATTGGGATTGCCAATTTTGTCATATACGATGTATTCTTGACATTAATATTCACATTGAAAAAGGGTAATTTTTTTTAAAAAAATACAATAAATACTTCTTGTTATATCTTATAATTTGAGAATTTGTTTGTTTGGTTAAGTGGTGACACTTCAAATGAGCCTGTTTGAGTCTCGATAAGTGATTATGAAGCATATGTATCTTGTTTAGCAAAAGTTTTTGAAATCCCCATAGATCATGATTTCAGTTTCTATGATACATTTGAGCATAACTACTAGAAATTGCTTTTGTGATTTGAAAATCCTGAAGAGGAGATTCAACAATGAGAATTTATGCTATTTATTTTTATTAATAATAATTATTAAATGAAAATTATATTTCAATAATAATTATAAGAGTAAAATATTCTAACCTCCCTTGTATTTTGCCCTAATTAATTACATGAACCTCCTTTTTATTTTGAAAACATACACTTAAGTTTAAATCGTTAACTCTATTAAGAATATTCTAAAAAGATACTTTTTAATTAAAATTTATATTAACATACTTTTATTTACTAATTTACCTTACATACTAAATCCCTAAATTTGGCTAAAAAGTTTTGAAGAATTTGAAGTTTTTTTTTCTTATCCTTAATTTTGTCTTTAATTTTTGGCAAATAGAATAAATTAATTAAAAGCTAGTAGTCACATTTCACCAATTTTTTTAAATTCAGATCATTCAAAATTTTCTCCCCCCTCCATTCTCCAATTTTCACGTGGTCATTATCTTTTTTCGATGCATATCTTCACTTTTTTATTCCGTGCATCCATGGGTCAACCACCAGCAGGCATACCCAAATAATTGCACAAATTATTGATCCATTTGTTAATCTATCAATTTCAAATAACTGCATCACCAGCCAAGTGATAATGGTATAAATATTAGAAACTTGTGAGTTCAATTTTTAAGCCTTATTAATTGATAGTTCATAAACTATCACCTCCAATGGCTGAAAATACAACCACTCTGTTCCCAGAAAACCAAACATGTGTTGAGTCTGAAAACGAGTTTGCTTACAATGAAGCACATGAAAAACCTAGCCAAGAGAGCAAGGAATTGCTTCTTTCCCTTCCTAGAGAGAGAGGTTGGATTAGCCCATACATTTATCTCTACCAAGATTGCTGGTATACACCAGCTCGAGTCCAAGCCATATGCTCTTTTCAAGAGCACTTCCAAGCAAAAGATGGTGATATTATTATAACTTCCTTACCAAAATCTGGTACTATTTGGCTGAAAGCCCTTATCTTTGCCATTGTGAATAGGAATCATTTCTCTCCCTCACAAAATAATCATCCTTTGCTCATTTCCAATGCTCACGACCTTGTTCCTCACTTAGAATTCAACCTTTATGAAAGTAAACAGATTCCTAACCTCTCCAGCTTTCCTGAGCCAAGACTTTTTGGTACCCATGTTCCATTTCATTCGTTGCCAGAAATGCAAGATAATCTATATTTATCGCAACCCATTTGACCATTTTGTGTCTACTTGGTTTTTCTTCAACAAAATTATACCATCATCATTACCCAAATTATCCCGTGAGGAAGCCTTTGAGAGGTATTGCAAGGGGATTATTGAGTTTGGTCCATTTTGGACGCATAATCTGGGTTATTGGGGGAAAGCAAAGAGACACCAAACAAGTTTCTGTTTCTAAAGTATGAGGAATTGAAAGGAAACATCAAGTTCTACTTGAAAAGAATTGCTGAGTTCTTGAATTGCCCGTTTGACTTGGAGGAGGAAGAAAGTGTTGTCGTCGATAAAATTATTGAGCTGTGTGACTTTGAGAAGATGAAGGAATTGGAGGTAAACAAAATGGGAAAATTTATGCAGAGGCTTGATTACAAGGACTTCTTTAGGAAAGGTGAGGTAGGAGATTGGGTGAATCATTTTTGCCCTTGGATGGAAGACAAATTGTCCAAAGTGATGGAAAAGAAGTTTTCTGGTTCTGGTTTGTCCTTTTAATAGTTATCTTCATCCATTTAAACCATTTATGCATCATGTTTTCTTTCTCAAACTAGCTAATTAAGCTGGAATAAGGATATGTGTATCATCATATCATAACTATGGTATCGTGTTCCAAACATGCATCAGGATTAATGTTTTCGTACTCTCAATAATATTTTATAGATATCCAGTTTGCATATTGCATTCTCTTTTCAGAGTCGATTTCACATGAATAAATTGTGCGCGCACACACACACACATATATATTGGTAGGCACAAGTATCCCCTTTTCGGAGGCAATCCTTGTTTTTTGCTTTAATTTGATAATCAGATACACACCTTAAGTTGGCTTGGTTTAACTGGTGAGAAGAGAGAGATTTTATCAAAGGGTTGGTAATTAAAGTTGTATTTATATCATAAGTAAACTCTTAATTTTTTTTCATATTAATTAGCTCTTAATTGTCTTGGCAAAGCTGAATTAAGATGAATTAAGCACATGCAATGAGAAATTATTATTATCTACTCCGTTAATCTCTAAGTGTTAGATTTGTTCAACTTCAAAATAACTCCATTGAAAATTTGAAGACAATTAAATTGCCATACTTGCCATAACTTCTAACTTTTTTATCATATATTTCTAATTTCGTTTTATATTGACTTTTATCCAGAATATTCTAACCTGTAGTTTTTTTTTTGTTGCCAGAATTCTGAACTATAGTTTACTGACACACTTTAGATCATAGTTTAAATTATATACCATTATCTACAGTTAGTTATTTAAATGAGTTGATAATTTTCTGTACTCATTGAGTTCTTTTACTTTAGTACGTTCACGAGATGAATTTTTCAAAACTTATCAAATAAATAAAAATTAGTTGTTTAAAGTGGTGATTCTAATTAGTAATTTTATATTTTAATAAGTTGTGATTTCATTTCAATTCTTTAATTCTTTAAAGAATTTCATTTTCATAGATATAAAATTTAAAATAAAGGTCATTAATAAATTTATTGTTAAGAATATGTAAATTGAAAATTTTACATTTGAACTCTCCCTTTCATATTCTAGATGATGGCACCGATGAAGGAGCAAGGTCATTTAAAAATTAAAAGACTAGCAAAAGATTTAATAAAATTATGGCAATGAAATGAAATCCGAGATTTAATAAAATGCAACCACAAAAATGAAGGCCTTAGTTGTCCCTCATAATGGCCATATAATGTGGCTTTAGTTTCTCAAAAATAAAATCTAATAGAAACAGATGTTGAGCGGAAGTGGCTCATCCTCCCTTAACCAAGTGTCCAAGGTTCGATCCTCACCTTGGGCATGGAAAAACTTTAAAATCCTGAGCCAACTGTCCCACCCATCGAGGTGTCTACAAGCCAGTGAAGGGATTAATCACTGGGTCTGCTGGTGGATACCCTGATGTTTCATAAAAAAAAAAAAAGAAACAGATCTCTAGACAGCATAGATGAATAGAACCACAAAAATGAAGGCCACAAAAGGATGAGATTCAAAGAGACCAAACACTACCCCCTTTCTGTCTCGTCACTATTTTTCTGATAAAAATATCTCGTTAAGTCTTTCCTATAAAGCACTTGTAATATACAGATTTGGATTAGTGATAAACAATTATACTTTTAGATGATTATCAATTTTATAAGTGACACTAGCTAAAATTAATATTGGTTAATTGTACTTTCAATTTGAATATTTTTTGAATACTCTAACTTTTCTTGCATTTTGCCCTTATTACATGGACTTTTTATCTATTGTGAAAATATTTAAGCCTAAATCGTTAACTCGGTTAAGAATATTCTAAAAAGATATTTTTTAATTAAAATTCATATTAAAATACTTTTTAGTTACTAATTTACTCTTCATAATACTAAATCTCTAAATTTTGGCTAAAGGTTTTTGAAGAATTTTTTTTTTCCTTTTCCTTAATATTTTTTTTTGGAAATAGTTATTTGTTTAATATTTTTCTCATACTGGGATAGAAAATTAAGTAATTTAGTTGATGCAGACATAAAAACCTTGAATGAAATTTTGATTAATTTTTTTAAGTATAATTGACCAAATGCGTTATAAATGTTTCTAACAAAATTTTTATTTAAAAATTTAAATTATAAATTTAAATGATTTCTATAATTTCTCAAACTTTGATAATTTATATTATATGATAAAAAATATTTATTCATTTTATTTCCTAGCCATTTAAAGAAACCCGGATAAATAAATTTCATTATATGTGATGAAGAATTAAAATTAGAAAAATTTTATAATATAATAAAAATTAACAAATTTTATTACATTTTAAAAATTTTGAAAATACATGTATTAAAATTTTTTGGTTGTATCAAAAATTATTTTATTGATAAATAGCAATTTTAAATAATTTTTATGTTAATGACGGGTGTTTTCGGTCAAAAAAATTTTAAAAGTCAAATTTAACAATTAATTAAGGATGAGATGGATGGAAATAAAATTTTAAAGAGTAAAATACTCTAACTACCCTCTATTTTACTTAAATTACAGAAATCTCCTTTAAATTTTGAAAATATATATAAACATCCCTTGAAATTGAAAAGGCATGTTATACAAACCTCCTTTGTATATTTAAAATTTTATTTTCATTTATCTAAGTGTTAGGTAACCGTTAAGTTTGAATTTTAAATTTCTCTTCTGACCAAAATACTCCTCCTCAACATAAAAATTATTTAAACATTTATATTTGCTAAAAAAATATTTTTTGATACAACAAAACATAATTTAGTACATGGATTTTCAATTTTTAATATGCAATTAAATTTATCAATTTTGATTGTATTATAAAATTTTATCATTTTAATTTTTACCGCATAACGAAACTTATTTATTTAGTTGTTTTTAAAAATGGCTAGAAAATATTAAATAAATATTTTTTCATCATATGAGAGACTATAAAAATCATTTAAATTTATAATTTAAAATTTTTAAATAAAAATTTTGTTAGAAACATTTATAACGTATTTAGCCTATTATATGTTTATTTAAAGAATTAATCAAATTTTCTTTCAAGATTTTTATGTCTATATTAACTAAATTAATTAATTTTCCATCCCAATATGACAAAAACAGTAAAAAAAACTATTTGTATAAATAAAAAATAAAAATTAAGGAAGAGGAAAAGATTTTAAATTCTTCAAAACATCTTAGCCAAAATTTAGGATTTAGTATTATAAAGGGTAAATTAGTAAATTAAAAGCATTTTGATATGAATTTTAATTAAAAATGTATCTTCTTATAATATTCTTAACAGAGTTAATAATTTGGATTTAAGTGTATGTTTTTAAAATTGAGAAGAGGTTAGTATAATTAGGACAAAGTATAAGGGATGTTAGAGTATTTTGCTCAATCTTAAATATACAATAGAAATTTTGTGCAATATATATTTTAATTTCAATAGAGGTTTACATACATTTTCAAAATAGATAAGATGTTTCTATAATTTAGGTAAAACAGAGGGGTGGTTAGTATATTTTAACTTTATAAAATTCATAGTGTTTTTCATAATTATGTATCTATAAAAGATTTTAATAAATGAAATCCAACATAAAATATTTTCAAAGTCAGTTATAAAAAAACAATCCAAACTGAAAGTACAAGTAGCATTACTTTTAGCCAATGTCACTTATAAAGCTCATGGTCATATAAAATTATAGTTGTTTATCACTAATCCAAACCCGCATATGACAAGTGTTTTATAAGAAAGACTTAATGAGATTTTTTTTTATCCAAAAAATAGTCACGAGATAGAAAGGGGGCAGTGTTTGGTCTCTTTGAATCATAACCTTCTGTGTAGTAGTGGGAATTAGGGTCCGCTATGCAGGGTTGAAATTTCAGAAATGAGACATTTTGTTAGGCTTGACCCTTAAGACTTAATGGGATATTTCTTCCAGAATTGCAACATACCATTTGTTCAATCTTCCTATAACAACATCATCTAGCACAGAGCCCTCCAAGTCCTCTACAGCCCATCTTCCATTTTGAATCAACTCAGCAACATTCCAATTCTTCATGTCCTCAGGAATTTCAACAATCTGATCCAGGCTGCCATCAAAACCCTTAATCCATATATCTTTCCACAACGTCACATCAGACCCATTTCCTATTCTCCAAAACAAATCTTCTGTCAGCACATTCCTTCCATCCAGAATACTAGTCCACAACCAAGAAGCCCTACCACCAGTAGGTTCATTTCATTCCCATAGTTTTATTATTTCTCCTCCGGTCTTTTAATTTTAACGACTGGTAAAATTTTTCCGAGCACTTAACACTGCTAAACAAGTTAATGGAAAATAATAATTTCCAAGTTTTGAAATTATTATTTATGAATCCACCGAAAAAAAATATCATGAAGGTTCCATAGAACAAAAACGACCGGGAATTCATTAACTCTCCGAAAATGAGATAAATTTTTAGTTTTGCTATGTTTAAAAACATAAAAGAAATAACAAGCATTAAAAAAAACGATATTATTTAAGAAACTACAATAAATAGAAAAATCACACAAAAAAAAAAGAATAAAACTACTAAATCCCAAATTAAAAATTTCTAAAACTGTGTTGTTGTTTACAAGTCAAATGTGGTCAAAACCTATTAAAGTGTAAGAACCAAACCTGATTTGAGATTTAGTAATTTTAAACTTCTTTTTTTGGACTCTCCCTAAATACTTTCCGGTGACTTATAATAAGAACTCATATATCTTTCCTACAAATGTTTTATAAAAAGGATCGGCGGGAGTGTTTTTTATTGGAAATGGAAAGATAGTGAAGCACGATGAGGGGCAGCGTTAGGTTTCTTTGAATCTTATCCTTCTGGCCTTCGTTTTTGTGGTTCTCTTCATTTCTGCCATGCTGCCTAGAGATCTGTTCTATTAGAAACATCAGGAGCGGAAAAATAAACCATATTATTGAGATATTTTGCATTCTGTGGCTATTGAATCAACTTTCTTACACACCAAAGCCACACTAACTTTCTTTTGAGTATATGTGTGTATTATGTTTTGTTGTGAATATACAGCGTGGGTGTGTTAAAGAAGGGTCCCTCTGATATGTCTGTTTCTTCCTGTCGGCAGATGCCATTTCTAGGCATGTCTCCTGCCCCACTGGGGCCTAAAACTATAGTTTGTCGAAAAACAAGTAATTGATCTTGAAGTCTTCAAGCGCTCCTTTCTCGCATAAAACTTTTCATTCTTCTGTCACGCTGTGTTTTTTGTAGAAAGAGTTCATTTAATCTTAGGGAGTACTATTTTCTAATTTACTGAAGGATTGAGAAATATCATTGTTCAATTCTAGTCCTTTGGCACCACTTGAACCATATGTTCATTATTTTTATTATAGGGGTTGCCGACATGTTTTGTGTGGTGCACTCAATCATACCGTGAAGAGTTTCTCCATACTCAAATTGTTGATGTCGTTATTTAATTTTATTACTGCAGGATGTTTTCAAACTCTGACATGGAAGCTTTGTTGAACAATTTGATTTGATTTTAGAAAATCCGAAAGACAAATTTTGAGATATATAAAGAAGTAACACATACAAGATGCTCCTGATGAACGACTTAATGACATGGTCGAGTGACTTAATGCTTCAGATGACCAGGTAATATGAGAAAATTTACTGCCCTTTAAAATATGCATGCATTTCATACAATTAATGGATACAAATTCATATAAAGACAATATTACAGCAACCCAGGGAAATCAAAACTAATGCATGTTCTCATCACTGCCAGAGAAAACATTATGGCGTTCATACGAATTTATAGCTTAATTAGTTGAATAGAATAATTAAAAGGATAAACCAGAGCCACCCAACTTATCTTCTATCACTTTGGACAATTTCTCTTGCATCCAAGGGCTGAAATGGTTCACCCAATCTCCTACTTCACCTTTCCTGAAGAAATTCTTGTACTCATACTTGTGGATAAATTTACCGTTCTTGTTAGCCTCCAATTCTTTCATCTTCTCAAAGCTACATAGCTCAATTATGCTTTCAATAACACCATTATTTTCTTCCTCTGAGTTGAATGGGAAACCCAAGAATTCAGCCATACTTTTCAAGTAGAAATTGATATCTCCTTTCAGATCTTCATACTTTAAAAACAAAACCTTTTTTGGCATCACTTTGCTTTCTTTCCAATAACTCAACATATGAGTCCAAAATGGACCACATTCATTGACTCCCTTGGAGTACCTCTCAAATGCTTCCTCACGAGATAACTTGGGCAATGATGGTGGGATAATTTTGTTGACGAAAAGCCAAAATGACACGAAATTATCAAATGGGTTACGACATATGTAGATTATCTTGCACTTGGATTTGGTAATAGAATCAGGCAATAAATGAAATGGAACATGCGTACTAAACATTCTTGGTTCAGACATGTCGGAGAGATCAGGAATTTGGTTGTTTGCATAGTAGTTAAACTCAAAGAAAGGCACAAGGTCATGAGCATTGGAAATGAGCAAAGGATGATTTTGTTGACACGAAGAGAAACAATTACGATTCACAATGGCAAAAGTAAGGGCTTTTAACCAAGTAGTACCAGATTTTGGTAAGGAAGCTATGATAATATCACTATCTTTTGCTTGGAAGTGCTGTTGAAAAGAAATTATGGCTTGAATTCGAGGTGAAGGGCACCAAATGTCTTGGTAGAGATAAAGGGATGGTAAGTCCCAACCCTTCTCTTTGGGGAGAGAAAGAAGCAGATCCTTACATTCTTGGCTAAGGCTTTCAGATTCTTCATCTTCAAGCTCAGCATCTGGATGGGATTTTGTGAAGCAAGTAGTAGAAGTTGCAGCCATTGGAACGCTGGTGCAACCAGTAATCATAGGCATTTGAATAGTTCGCTCACTGGTTGAATTCGTTAATTTATAGAGAGCTCGATCTTATTAGCCACTGATTTCTGCCATTATTGGTAGATAATGTCATCTTGATTTTTCATATTAGATTATGTAGGGTCACTTAACCGTTGATAATTACAGACTCTAATTGAAATTGAGACTCGTCACATTCATTAGGACTCATATGGAGCAATAATGCATTTGAAAAAAAGACGAGGTTGTCTACGTGGAAAGTGAGGGAATAATCGAAATGTTGTGATTGTGACATCATAAATTTGGAAGATGTCATGTGGATAAAAATACGAATAGCATTGGTTGGTTCTACTTCACATTATTTCTATTTCTATCCTCAAAATTGGTTTGGATGTGATGAGATTTGAA